>NW_027478164.1:3770833-4073863 GCF_051020975.1 Osmia lignaria lignaria
ACCGTGGCCCCTTTCTTTGAGATAACTCTGCACTAGTGCGAGCCGCAAATGCCACTTCCAGCTTAGCTGTGCAGAAGAAGAACAACAAGAAGAAGAAATATCTCGAAATATGTCCGTCAGGCCCCTTCCCTTGAGATAAATCTGCAAATATCTCGGAAACGAAGCGAGCTATGGCAAAATGGTAAGAGACCTTTTTTGTAGAGAATTATGTTTCCTACTTTTTATGCTCTATGATATTTTTTGATCAGACCCGTAGTTCTCGAGATATATCAAGATATTTAAAAGTTCCGAAGCCGCACCAACATAATAGAGATACAGAAACACCGTGGCCCCTTTCCTTGAGATATCTCTGCACTATTGCGTGCTGCAAATGCCACTTCCAGCTTAGCTGTGCAGAAGAAGAACAACAAGAAGAAGAAATATCTCGAAATATGTCCGTCAGGCCCCTTCCCTTGACATAAATCTGCAAATATCTCGGAAACGAAGCGAGCTATGGCAAAATGTTAAGAGACCTTTTTTGTAGAGAATTAAGTTTCCTACTTTTTATGTTCTATGATATTTTTTGATCAGATGCGTAGTTTTCGAGATATATCGAGATATTTAAAAGTTCCGAAGCCGCACCAACATAATAAAGATACAGAAACACCGTGGCCCCTTTCTTTGAGATAACTGTGCACTAGTGCGAGCCGCAAATGCCACTTCCAGCTTAGCTGTGCAGAAGAAGAACAACAAGAAGAAGAAATATCTCGAAATATGTCCGTCAGGCCCCTTCCCTTGAGATAAATCTGCAAATATCTCGGAAACGAAGCGAGCTATGGCAAAATGTTAAGAGACCTTATTTGTAGAGAATTATGTTTCCTACTTTTTATGTTCTATGATATTTTTTGATCAGACCCGCAGTTCTCGAGTTATATCAAGATGTTTAAAAGTTCCGAAGCCGCACCAACATAATAGAGATACAGAAACACCGTGGCCCCTTTCTTTGAGATAACTCTGCACTAGTGCGAGCCGCAAATGCCACTTCCAGCTTAGCTGTGCAGAAGAAGAACAACAAGAAGAAGAAATATCTCGAAATATGTCCGTCAGGCCCCTTCCCTTGAGATAAATCTGCAAATATCTCGGAAACGAAGCGAGCTATGGCAAAATATTAAGAGACCTTTTTTGTAGAGAATTAAGTTTCCTACTTTTTATGTTCTATGATATTTTTTGATCAGATGCGTAGTTCTCGAGATATATCAAGATATTTAAAAGTTCCGAAGCCGCACCAACATAATAGAGATACAGAAACACCGTGGCCCCTCTCTTTGAGATAACTCTGCACTATTGCGAGCTGGAAATGCCACTTCCAGTTTAGCTGTGCAGAAGAAGAACAACAAGAAGCAAAAATATCTCGAAATATGTCCGTTAGGCCCCTTCCCTTGAGATAAATCTGCAAATATCTCGGAAACGAAGCGAGCTATGGCAAAATGTTAAGAGACCTTATTTGTAGAGAATTAAGTTTCCTACCTTTTACGTTCTATGATATTTTTTGATCAGATGCGTAGTTCTCGAGATATATCAAGATATTTAAAAGTTCCGAAGCCGCACCAACATAATAGAGATACAGAAACACCGTGGCCCCTTTCTTTGAGATAACTCTGCACTATTGCGAGCTGCAAATGCCACTTCCAGCTTAGCTGTGCAGAAGAAGAACAACAAGAAGAAGAAATATCTCGAAATATGTCCGTTAGGCCCCTTCCCTTGAGATAAATCTGCAAATATCTCGGAAACGAAGCGAGCTATGGCAAAATGTTAAGAGACCTTTTTTGTAGAGAATTAAGTTTCCTACTTTTTATGTTCTATGATATTTTTTGATCAGATGCGTAGTTCTCGAGATATATCAAGATATTTAAAAGTTCCGATGCCGCACCAACATAATAGAGATACAGAAACACCGTGGCCCCTTTCTTTGAGATAACTCTGCACTATTGCGAGCTGCAAATGCCACTTCCAGCTTAGCTGTGCAGAAGAAGAACAACAAGATGAAGAAATATTTCGAAATATGTCCGTTAGGCCCCTTCCCTTGAGATAAATCTGCAAATATCTCGGAAACGAAGAGAGCTATTGCAAAATGTTAAGAGACCTTTTTTGTAGAGAATTAAGTTTCCTACTTTTTATGTTCTATGATATTTTTCGATCAGATGCGTAGTTCTCGAGATATATCAAGATATTTAAAAGTTCCGAAGCCGCACCAACATAATAGAGATACAGAAACACCGTGGCCCCTTTCTTTGAGATAACTCTGCACTATTGCGAGCTGGAAATGCCACTTCCAGTTTAGCTGTGCAGAAGAAGAACAACAAGAAGAAGAAATATCTCGAAATATGTCCGTTAGGCCCCTTCCCTTGAGATAAATCTGCAAATATCTCGGAAACGAAGCGAGCTATGGCAAAATCTTAAGAGACCTTTTTTGTAGAGAATTAAGTTTCCTACTTTTTATGTTCTATGATATTTTTTGATCAGATGCGTAGTTCTGGAGATATATCAAGATATTTAAAAGTTCCGAAGCCGCACCAACATAATAGAGATACAGAAACACCGTGGCCCCTTTCTTTGAGATAACTCTGCACTATTGCGAGCTGCAAATGCCACTTCCAGCTTAGCTGTGCAGAAGAAGAACATCAAGAAGAAGAAATATCTCGAAATATGTCCGTCAGGCCAGTTCCTTTGAGCTGAATCTGCAAATATCTCGGAAACGAAGCGAGCTATGGCAAAATGTTAAGAGACGTTTTTTATAGAGAATTATGTTTCCTACAATTTATGTTCTATGATATTTTTTGATCAGAAGCGTAGTTTTCGAGATATATCGAGATATTTAAAAGTTCCGAAGCCGCACCAACATAATAGGGATACAGAAACACCGTGGCCCCTTTCTTTGAGATAACTCTGCACTATTGCGAGCTGGAAATGCCACTTCCAGTTTAGCTGTGCAGAAGAAGAACAACAAGAAGAAGAAATATCTCGAAATATGTCCGTTAGGCCCCTTCCCGTGAGATAAATCTGCAAATATCTCGGAAACGAAGCGAGCTATGGCAAAATGTTAAGAGACCTTGTTTGTAGGGAATTAAGTTTCCTACTTTTTATGTTCTATGATATTTTTTGATCAGAAGCGTAGTTTTCGAGATACATCGAGATATTTAAAAGTTCCGAAGCCGCACCAACATAATAGGGATACAGAAACACCGTGGCCCCTTTCTTTGAGATAACTCTGCACTATTGCGAGCTGGAAATGCCACTTCCAGTTTAGCTGTGCAGAAGAAGAACAACAAGAAGAAGAAATATCTCGAAATATGTCCGTTAGGCCCCTTCCCGTGAGATAAATCTGCAATATTCTCGGAAACGAAGCGAGCTATGGCAAAATGTTAAGAGACCTCTTTTGTAGAGAATTAAGTTTCCTACTTGTTATGTTCTATGATATTTTTTGATCAGATGCGTAGTTCTCGAGATATATCAAGATATTTAAAAGTTCCGAATCCGCACCAACATAATAGAGATACAGAAACACCGTGGCCCCTTTCTTTGAGATAACTCTGCACTATTGCGAGCTGCAAATGCCACTTCCAGCTTAGCTGTGCAGAAGAAGAACAACAAGAAGAAGAAATATCTCGAAATATGTCCGTCAGGCCAGTTCCTTTGAGCTGAATCTGCAAATATCTCGGAAACGAAGCGAGCTATGGCAAAATGTTAAGAGACGTTTTTTGTAGAGAATTATGTTTCCTACAATTTATGTTCTATGATATTTTTTGATCAGAAGCGTAGTTTTCGAGATATATCGAGATATTTAAAAGTTCCGAAGCCGCACCAACATAATAGAGATACAGAAACACCGTGGCCGCTTTCTTTGAGATAACTCTGCACTAGTGCGAGCCGCAAATGCCACTTCCAGCTTAGCTGTGCAGAAGAAGAACAACAAGAAGAAGAAATATCTCGAAATATGTCCGTCAGGCCCCTTCCCTTGAGATAAATCTGCAAATATCTCGGAAACGAAGCGAGCTATGGCAAAATGTTAAGAGACCTTTTTTGTAGAGAATTAAGTTTCCTACTTTTTATCTTCTATGATATTTTTTGATCAGATGCGTAGTTCTCGAGATATATCAAGATATTTAAAAGTTCCGAAGCCGCACCAACATAATAGAGATACAGAAACACCGTGGCCCCTCTCTTTGAGATAACTCTGCACTATTGCGAGCTGCAAATGCCACTTCCAGCTTAGCTGTGCAGAAGAAGAACAACAAGAAGAAGAAATATCTCGAAATATGTCCGTCAGGCCCCTTCCCTTGAGATAAATCTGCAAATATCTCGGAAACGAAGCGAGCTATGGCAAAATGTTAAGAGACCTTTTTTGTAGAGAATTAAGTTTCCTACTTTTTATGTTCTATGATATTTTTCGATCAGAGGCGTAGTTCTCGAGATATATCAAGATATTTAAAAGTTCCGAAGCCGCACCAACATAGTAGAGATACAGAAACACCGTGGCCCCTTTCTTTGAGATAACTCTGCACGATTGCGAGCTGGAAATGCCACTTCCAGTTTAGCTGTGCAGAAGAAGAACAACAAGAAGAAGAAATATCTCGAAATATGTCCATCAGGACCCTTCCCTTGAGATAAATCTGCAAATATCTCGGAAACGAAGCGAGCTATGGCAAAATGTTAAGAGACCTTTTTTGTAGAGAATTATGTTTCCTACAATTTATGTTCTATGATATTTTTTGATCAGAAGCGTAGTTTTCGAGATATATCGAGATATTTAAAAGTTCCGAAGCCGCACCAACATAATAGAGATACAGAAACACCGTGGCCCCTTTCTTTGGGATAACTCTGCACTATTGCGAGCTGCAAATGCCACTTCCAGCTTAGCTGTGCAGAAGAAGAACAACAAGAAGAAGAAATATCTCGAAATATGTCCGTCAGACCCCTTCCCTTGAGATGAATCTGCAAATATCTCGGAAACGAAGCGAGCTATGGCAAAATGTTAAGAGACCTTTTTTGTAGAGAATAATGTTTCCTACAATTTACGTTCTATGATATTTTTTGATCAGAAGCGTAGTTTTCGAGATATATCGAGATATTTAAAAGTTCCGAAGCCGCACCAACATAATAGAGATACAGAAACACCGTGGCCCCTTTCTTTGAGATAACTCTGCACTATTGCGAGCTGGAAATGCCACTTCCAGTTTAGCTGTGCAGAAGAAGAACAACAAGAAGAAGAAATATCTCGAAATATGTCCGTTAGGCCCCTTCCCTTGAGATAAATCCGCAAATATCTCGGAAACGAAGCGAGCTATGGCAAAATGTTAAGAGACCTTTTTTGTAGAGAATTAAGTTTCCTACTATTTATGTTCTATGATATTTTTTGATCAGCTGCGTAGTTCTCGAGATATATCAAGGTATTTAAAAGTTCCGAAGCCGCACCAACATAATAGAGATACAGAAACACCGTGGCCCTTTTCTTTGAGATAACTCTGCACTATTGCGAGCTGCAAATGCCACTTCCAGCTTAGCTGTGCAGAGGAAGAACAACAAGAAGAAGAAATATCTCGAAATATGTCCGTCAGGCCAGTTCCTTTGAGCTGAATCTGCAAATATCTCGGAAACGAAGCGAGCTATGGCAAAATGTTAAGAGACGTTTTTTGTAGAGAATTATGTTTCCTACAATTTATGTTCTATGATATTTTTTGATCAGAAGCGTAGTTTTCGAGATATATCGAGATATTTAAAAGTTCCGAAGACGCACCAACATAATAGAGATACAGAAACACCGTGGCCCCTTTCTTTGAGATAACTGTGCACTAGTGCGAGCCGCAAATGCCACTTCCAGCTTAGCTGTGCAGAAGAAGAACAACAAGAAGAAGAAATATCTCGAAATATGTCCGTCAGGCCCCTTCCCTTGAGATATATGTGCAAATATCTCGGAAACGAAGCGAGCTATGGCAAAATGTTTAGAGACCGCTTTTGTAGAGAATTAAGTTTCCTACTTTTTATGTTCTATGATATTTTTCGATCAGAGGCGTAGTTCTCGAGATATATCAAGATATTTAAAAGTTCCGAAGCCGCACCAACATAATAGAGATACAGAAACACCGTGGCCCCTTTCTTTGAGATAACTCTGCACGATTGCGAGCTGGAAATGCCACTTCCAGTTTAGCTGTGCAGAAGAAGAACAACAAGAAGAAGAAATATCTCGAAATATGTCCATCAGGACCCTTCCCTTGAGATAAATATGCAAATATCTCGGAAACGAAGCGAGCTATGGCAAAATGTTAAGAGACCTTTTTTGTAGAGAATTATGTTTCCTACAATTTATGTTCTATGATATTTTTTGATCAGAAGAGTAGTTTTCGAGATATATCGAGATATTTAAAAGTTCCGAAGCCGCACCAACATAATAGAGATACAGAAACACCGTGGCCCCTTTCTTTGGGATAACTCTGCACTATTGCGAGCTGCAAATGCCACTTCCAGCTTAGCTGTGCAGAAGAAGAACAACAAGAAGAAGAAATATCTCGAAATATGTCCGTCAGGCCCCTTCCCTTGAGATATATCTGCAAATATCTCGGAAACGAAGCGAGCTATGGCAAAATGTTAAGAGACCTTTTTTGTAGAGAATTATGTTTCCTACAATTTAGGTTCTATGATATTTTTTGATCAGAAGCGTAGTTTTCGAGATATATCGAGATATTTAAAAGTTCCGAAGCCGCACCAACATAATAGAGATACAGAAACACCGTGGCCCCTTTCTTTGAGATAACTCTGCACTAGTGCGAGCCGCAAATGCCACTTCCAGCTTAGCTGTGCAGAAGAAGAACAACAAGAAGAAGAAATATCTCGAAATATGTCCGTCAGGCCCCTTCCCTTGAGATAAATCTGCAAATATCTCGGAAACGAAGCGAGGTATGGCAAAATGTTAAGAGACCTTTTTTGTAGAGAATTAAGTTTCCTACTTTTTATGTTCTATGATATTTTTTGATCAGATGCGTAGTTCTCGAGATATATCAAGATATTTAAAAGTTCCGAAGCCGCACCAACATAATAGAGATACAGAAACACCGTGGCCCCTTTCTTTGAGATAACTCTGCACTATTGCGAGCTGCAAATGCCACTTCCAGCTTAGCTGTGCAGAAGAAGAACAACAAGAAGAAGAAATATCTCGAAATATGTCCGTCAGGACCCTTCCCTTGAGATAAATATGCAAATATCTCGGAAACGAAGCGAGCTATGGCAAAATGTTAAGAGACCTTTTTTGTAGAGAATTATGTTTCCTACAATTTATGTTCTATGATATTTTTTGATCAGAAGCGTAGTTTTCGAGATATATCGAGATATTTAAAAGTTCCGAAGCCGCACCAACATAATAGAGATACAGAAACACCGTGGCCCCTTTCTTTGGGATAACTCTGCACTATTGCGAGCTGCAAATGCCACTTCCAGCTTAGCTGTGCAGAAGAAGAACAACAAGAAGAAGAAATATCTCGAAATATGTCCGTCAGGCCCCTTCCCTTGAGATATATCTGCAAATATCTCGGAAACGAAGCGAGCTATGGCAAAATGTTAAGAGACCTTTTTTGTAGAGAATTATGTTTCCTACAATTTAGGTTCTATGATATTTTTTGATCAGAAGCGTAGTTTTCGAGATATATCGAGATATTTAAAAGTTCCGAAGCCGCACCAACATAATAGAGATACAGAAACACCGTGGCCCCTTTCTTTGAGATAACTCTGCACTATTGCGAGCTGCAAATGCCACTTCCAGCTTAGCTGTGCAGAAGAAGAACAACAAGAAGAAGAAATATCTCGAAATATGTCCGTCAGGCCCCTTCCCTTGAGATATATCTGCAAATATCTCGGAAACGAAGCGAGCTATGGCAAAATGTTAAGAGACCTTTTTTGTAGAGAATTATGTTTCCTACAATTTAGGTTCTATGATATTTTTTGATCAGAAGCGTAGTTTTCGAGATATATCGAGATATTTAAAAGTTCCGAAGCCGCACCAACATAATAGAGATACAGAAACACCGTGGCCCCTTTCTTTGAGATAACTCTGCACTAGTGCGAGCCGCAAATGCCACTTCCAGCTTAGCTGTGCAGAAGAAGAACAACAAGAAGAAGAAATATCTCGAAATATGTCCGTCAGACCCCTTCCCTTGAGATGAATCTGCAAATATCTCGGAAACGAAGCGAGCTATGGCAAAATGTTAAGAGACCTTTTTTGTAGAGAATAATGTTTCCTACAATTTACGTTCTATGATATTTTTTGATCAGAAGCGTAGTTTTCGAGATATATCGAGATATTTAAAAGTTCCGAAGCCGCACCAACATAATAGAGATACAGAAACACCGTGGCCCCTTTCTTTGAGATAACTCTGCACTATTGCGAGCTGCAAATGCCACTTCCAGCTTAGCTGTGCAGAAGAAGAACAACAAGAAGAAGAAATATCTCGAAATATGTCCGTTAGGCCCCTTCCCGTGAGATAAATCTGCAAATATCTCGGAAACGAAGCGAGCTATGGCAAAATGTTAAGAGACCTTGTTTGTAGGGAATTAAGTTTCCTACTTTTTATGTTCTATGATATTTTTTGATCAGAAGCGTAGTTTTCGAGATACATCGAGATATTTAAAAGTTCCGAAGCCGCACCAACATAATAGGGATACAGAAACACCGTGGCCCCTTTCTTTGAGATAACTCTGCACTATTGCGAGCTGGAAATGCCACTTCCAGTTTAGCTGTGCAGAAGAAGAACAACAAGAAGAAGAAATATCTCGAAATATGTCCGTTAGGCCCCTTCCCGTGAGATAAATCTGCAATATTCTCGGAAACGAAGCGAGCTATGGCAAAATGTTAAGAGACCTCTTTTGTAGAGAATTAAGTTTCCTACTTGTTATGTTCTATGATATTTTTTGATCAGATGCGTAGTTCTCGAGATATATCAAGATATTTAAAAGTTCCGAATCCGCACCAACATAATAGAGATACAGAAACACCGTGGCCCCTTTCTTTGAGATAACTCTGCACTATTGCGAGCTGCAAATGCCACTTCCAGCTTAGCTGTGCAGAAGAAGAACAACAAGAAGAAGAAATATCTCGAAATATGTCCGTCAGGCCAGTTCCTTTGAGCTGAATCTGCAAATATCTCGGAAACGAAGCGAGCTATGGCAAAATGTTAAGAGACGTTTTTTGTAGAGAATTATGTTTCCTACAATTTATGTTCTATGATATTTTTTGATCAGAAGCGTAGTTTTCGAGATATATCGAGATATTTAAAAGTTCCGAAGCCGCACCAACATAATAGAGATACAGAAACACCGTGGCCGCTTTCTTTGAGATAACTCTGCACTAGTGCGAGCCGCAAATGCCACTTCCAGCTTAGCTGTGCAGAAGAAGAACAACAAGAAGAAGAAATATCTCGAAATATGTCCGTCAGGCCCCTTCCCTTGAGATAAATCTGCAAATATCTCGGAAACGAAGCGAGCTATGGCAAAATGTTAAGAGACCTTTTTTGTAGAGAATTAAGTTTCCTACTTTTTATCTTCTATGATATTTTTTGATCAGATGCGTAGTTCTCGAGATATATCAAGATATTTAAAAGTTCCGAAGCCGCACCAACATAATAGAGATACAGAAACACCGTGGCCCCTCTCTTTGAGATAACTCTGCACTATTGCGAGCTGCAAATGCCACTTCCAGCTTAGCTGTGCAGAGGAAGAACAACAAGAAGAAGAAATATCTCGAAATACGTCCGTCAGGCCCCTTCCCTTGAGATATATCTGCAAATATCTCGGAAACGAAGCGAGCTATGGCAAAATGTTTAGAGACCTTTCTTGTAGAGAATTAAGCTTCCTACTTTTTATGTAGTATGATATTTTTAGATCAGATGCGTAGTTCTCGAGATATATCAAGATATTTAAAAGTTCCGAAGTCGCACCAACATAATAGAGATACAGAAACACCGTGGCCCCTTTCTTTGAGATAACTCTGCACTATTGCGAGCTGCAAATGCCACTTCCAGCTTAGCTGTGCAGAAGAAGAACAACAAGAAGAAGAAATATCTCGAAATATGTCCGTCAGGCCCCTTCCCTTGAGATAAATCTGCAAATATCTCGGAAACGAAGCGAGCTATGGCAAAATGTTAAGAGACCTTTTTTGTAGAGAATTAAGTTTCCTACTTTTTATGTTCTATGATATTTTTCGATCAGAGGCGTAGTTCTCGAGATATATCAAGATATTTAAAAGTTCCGAAGCCGCACCAACATAGTAGAGATACAGAAACACCGTGGCCCCTTTCTTTGAGATAACTCTGCACGATTGCGAGCTGGAAATGCCACTTCCAGTTTAGCTGTGCAGAAGAAGAACAACAAGAAGAAGAAATATCTCGAAATATGTCCATCAGGACCCTTCCCTTGAGATAAATCTGCAAATATCTCGGAAACGAAGCGAGCTATGGCAAAATGTTAAGAGACCTTTTTTGTAGAGAATTATGTTTCCTACAATTTATGTTCTATGATATTTTTTGATCAGAAGCGTAGTTTTCGAGATATATCGAGATATTTAAAAGTTCCGAAGCCGCACCAACATAATAGAGATACAGAAACACCGTGGCCCCTTTCTTTGGGATAACTCTGCACTATTGCGAGCTGCAAATGCCACTTCCAGCTTAGCTGTGCAGAAGAAGAACAACAAGAAGAAGAAATATCTCGAAATATGTCCGTCAGACCCCTTCCCTTGAGATGAATCTGCAAATATCTCGGAAACGAAGCGAGCTATGGCAAAATGTTAAGAGACCTTTTTTGTAGAGAATAATGTTTCCTACAATTTACGTTCTATGATATTTTTTGATCAGAAGCGTAGTTTTCGAGATATATCGAGATATTTAAAAGTTCCGAAGCCGCACCAACATAATAGAGATACAGAAACACCGTGGCCCCTTTCTTTGAGATAACTCTGCACTATTGCGAGCTGGAAATGCCACTTCCAGTTTAGCTGTGCAGAAGAAGAACAACAAGAAGAAGAAATATCTCGAAATATGTCCGTTAGGCCCCTTCCCTTGAGATAAATCCGCAAATATCTCGGAAACGAAGCGAGCTATGGCAAAATGTTAAGAGACCTTTTTTGTAGAGAATTAAGTTTCCTACTATTTATGTTCTATGATATTTTTTGATCAGCTGCGTAGTTCTCGAGATATATCAAGGTATTTAAAAGTTCCGAAGCCGCACCAACATAATAGAGATACAGAAACACCGTGGCCCTTTTCTTTGAGATAACTCTGCACTATTGCGAGCTGCAAATGCCACTTCCAGCTTAGCTGTGCAGAGGAAGAACAACAAGAAGAAGAAATATCTCGAAATATGTCCGTCAGGCCAGTTCCTTTGAGCTGAATCTGCAAATATCTCGGAAACGAAGCGAGCTATGGCAAAATGTTAAGAGACGTTTTTTGTAGAGAATTATGTTTCCTACAATTTATGTTCTATGATATTTTTTGATCAGAAGCGTAGTTTTCGAGATATATCGAGATATTTAAAAGTTCCGAAGACGCACCAACATAATAGAGATACAGAAACACCGTGGCCCCTTTCTTTGAGATAACTGTGCACTAGTGCGAGCCGCAAATGCCACTTCCAGCTTAGCTGTGCAGAAGAAGAACAACAAGAAGAAGAAATATCTCGAAATATGTCCGTCAGGCCCCTTCCCTTGAGATATATGTGCAAATATCTCGGAAACGAAGCGAGCTATGGCAAAATGTTTAGAGACCGCTTTTGTAGAGAATTAAGTTTCCTACTTTTTATGTTCTATGATATTTTTCGATCAGAGGCGTAGTTCTCGAGATATATCAAGATATTTAAAAGTTCCGAAGCCGCACCAACATAATAGAGATACAGAAACACCGTGGCCCCTTTCTTTGAGATAACTCTGCACGATTGCGAGCTGGAAATGCCACTTCCAGTTTAGCTGTGCAGAAGAAGAACAACAAGAAGAAGAAATATCTCGAAATATGTCCATCAGGACCCTTCCCTTGAGATAAATATGCAAATATCTCGGAAACGAAGCGAGCTATGGCAAAATGTTAAGAGACCTTTTTTGTAGAGAATTATGTTTCCTACAATTTATGTTCTATGATATTTTTTGATCAGAAGAGTAGTTTTCGAGATATATCGAGATATTTAAAAGTTCCGAAGCCGCACCAACATAATAGAGATACAGAAACACCGTGGCCCCTTTCTTTGGGATAACTCTGCACTATTGCGAGCTGCAAATGCCACTTCCAGCTTAGCTGTGCAGAAGAAGAACAACAAGAAGAAGAAATATCTCGAAATATGTCCGTCAGGCCCCTTCCCTTGAGATATATCTGCAAATATCTCGGAAACGAAGCGAGCTATGGCAAAATGTTAAGAGACCTTTTTTGTAGAGAATTATGTTTCCTACAATTTAGGTTCTATGATATTTTTTGATCAGAAGCGTAGTTTTCGAGATATATCGAGATATTTAAAAGTTCCGAAGCCGCACCAACATAATAGAGATACAGAAACACCGTGGCCCCTTTCTTTGAGATAACTCTGCACTAGTGCGAGCCGCAAATGCCACTTCCAGCTTAGCTGTGCAGAAGAAGAACAACAAGAAGAAGAAATATCTCGAAATATGTCCGTCAGGCCCCTTCCCTTGAGATAAATCTGCAAATATCTCGGAAACGAAGCGAGGTATGGCAAAATGTTAAGAGACCTTTTTTGTAGAGAATTAAGTTTCCTACTTTTTATGTTCTATGATATTTTTTGATCAGATGCGTAGTTCTCGAGATATATCAAGATATTTAAAAGTTCCGAAGCCGCACCAACATAATAGAGATACAGAAACACCGTGGCCCCTTTCTTTGAGATAACTCTGCACTATTGCGAGCTGCAAATGCCACTTCCAGCTTAGCTGTGCAGAAGAAGAACAACAAGAAGAAGAAATATTTCGAAATATGTCCGTCAGGACCCTTCCCTTGAGATAAATATGCAAATATCTCGGAAACGAAGCGAGCTATGGCAAAATGTTAAGAGACCTTTTTTGTAGAGAATTATGTTTCCTACAATTTATGTTCTATGATATTTTTTGATCAGAAGCGTAGTTTTCGAGATATATCGAGATATTTAAAAGTTCCGAAGCCGCACCAACATAATAGAGATACAGAAACACCGTGGCCCCTTTCTTTGAGATAACTCTGCACTATTGCGAGCTGCAAATGCCACTTCCAGCTTAGCTGTGCAGAAGAAGAACAACAAGAAGAAGAAATATCTCGAAATATGTCCGTCAGGCCCCTTCCCTTGAGATATATCTGCAAATATCTCGGAAACGAAGCGAGCTATGGCAAAATGTTAAGAGACCTTTTTTGTAGAGAATTATGTTTCCTACAATTTAGGTTCTATGATATTTTTTGATCAGAAGCGTAGTTTTCGAGATATATCGAGATATTTAAAAGTTCCGAAGCCGCACCAACATAATAGAGATACAGAAACAGCGTGGCCCCTTTCTTTGAGATAACTCTGCACTAGTGCGAGCCGCAAATGCCACTTCCAGCTTAGCTGTGCAGAAGAAGAACAACAAGAAGAAGAAATATCTCGAAATATGTCCGTCAGACCCCTTCCCTTGAGATGAATCTGCAAATATCTCGGAAACGAAGCGAGCTATGGCAAAATGTTAAGAGACCTTTTTTGTAGAGAATAATGTTTCCTACAATTTACGTTCTATGATATTTTTTGATCAGAAGCGTAGTTTTCGAGATATATCGAGATATTTAAAAGTTCCGAAGCCGCACCAACATAATAGAGATACAGAAACACCGTGGCCCCTTTCTTTGAGATAACTCTGCACTATTGCGAGCTGCAAATGCCACTTCCAGCTTAGCTGTGCAGAAGAAGAACAACAAGAAGAAGAAATATCTCGAAATATGTCCGTCAGGCCCCTTCCCTTGAGATGAATCTGCAAATATCTCGGAAACGAAGCGAGGTATGGCAAAATGTTAAGAGACCTTTTTTGTAGAGAATTAAGTTTCCTACTTTTTATCTTCTATGATATTTTTTGATCAGATGCGTAGTTCTCGAGATATATCGAGATATTTAAAAGTTCCGAAGCCGCACCAACATAATAGAGATACAGAAATACCGTGGCCCCTTTCTTTGGGATAACTCTGCACTATTGCGAGCTGCAAATGCCACTTCCAGCTTAGCTGTGCAGAGGAAGAACAACAAGAAGAAGAAATATCTCGAAATATGTCCGTCAGACCCCTTCCCTTGAGATGAATCTGCAAATATCTCGGAAACGAAGCGAGCTATGGCAAAATGTTAAGAGACCTTTTTTGTAGAGAATAATGTTTCCTACAATTTACGTTCTATGATATTTTTTGATCAGAAGCGTAGTTTTCGAGATATATCGAGATATTTAAAAGTTCCGAAGCCGCACCAACATAATAGAGATACAGAAACACCGTGGCCCCTTTCTTTGAGATAACTCTGCACTATTGCGAGCTGGAAATGCCACTTCCAGTTTAGCTGTGCAGAAGAAGAACAACAAGAAGAAGAAATATCTCGAAATATGTCCGTTAGGCCCCTTCCCTTGAGATAAATCTGCAAATATCTCGGAAACGAAGCGAGCTATGGCAAAATGTTAAGAGACCTTTTTTGTAGAGAATTAAGTTTCCTACTTTTTATGTTCTATGATATTTTTAGATCAGATGCGTAGTTCTCGAGATATATCAAGATATTTAAAAGTTCCGAAGCCGCACCAACATAATAGAGATACAGAAACACCGTGGCCCCTTTCTTTGAGATAACTCTGCACTATTGCGAGCTGCAAATGCCACTTCCAGCTTAGCTGTGCAGAAGAAGAACAACAAGAAGAAGAAATATCTCGAAATATGTCCGTCAGACCCCTTCCCTTGAGATGAATCTGCAAATATCTCGGAAACGAAGCGAGCTATGGCAAAATGTTAAGAGACCTTTTTTGTAGAGAATAATGTTTCCTACAATTTACGTTCTATGATATTTTTTGATCAGAAGCGTAGTTTTCGAGATATATCGAGATATTTAAAAGTTCCGAAGCCGCACCAACATAATAGAGATACAGAAACACCGTGGCCCCTTTCTTTGAGATAACTATGCACTATTGCGAGCTGCAAATGCCACTTCCAGCTTAGCTGTGCAGAAGAAGAACAACAAGAAGAAGAAATATCTCGAAATATGTCCGTCAGGCCCCTTCCCTTGAGATATATCTGCAAATATCTCGGAAACGAAGCGAGCTATGGCAAAATGTTAAGAGACCTTTTTTGTAGAGAATTATGTTTCCTACAATTTAGGTTCTATGATATTTTTTGATCAGAAGCGTAGTTTTCGATATATATCGAGATATTTAAAAGTTCCCAAGCCGCACCAAAATAATAGAGATACAGAAACACCGTGGCCCCTTTCTTTGAGATAACTCTGCACTAGTGCGAGCCGCAAATGCCACTTCCAGCTTAGCTGTGCAGAAGAAGAACAACAAGAAGAAGAAATATCTCGAAATATGTCCGTCAGACCCCTTCCCTTGAGATGAATCTGCAAATATCTCGGAAACGAAGCGAGCTATGGCAAAATGTTAAGAGACCTTTTTTGTAGAGAATAATGTTTCCTACAATTTAGGTTCTATGATATTTTTTGATCAGAAGCGTAGTTTTCGAGATATATCGAGATATTTAAAAGTTCCGAAGCCGCACCAACATAATAGAGATACAGAAACACCGTGGCCCCTTTCTTTGAGATAACTCTGCACTAGTGCGAGCCGCAAATGCCACTTCCAGCTTAGCTGTGCAGAAGAAGAACAACAAGAAGAAGAAATATCTCGAAATATGTCCGTCAGGCCCCTTCCCTTGAGATAAATATGCAAATATCTCGGAAACGAAGCGAGGTATGGCAAAATGTTAAGAGACCTTTTTTGTAGAGAATTAAGTTTCCTACTTTTTATGTTCTATGATATTTTTTGATCAGATGCGTAGTTCTCGAGATATATCAAGATATTTAAAAGTTCCGAAGCCGCACCAACATAATAGAGATACAGAAACACCGTGGCCCCTTTCTTTGAGATAACTCTGCACTATTGCGAGCTGCAAATGCCACTTCCAGCTTAGCTGTGCAGAGGAAGAACAACAAGAAGAAGAAATATCTCGAAATATGTCCGTCAGGCCAGTTCCTTTGAGCTGAATCTGCAAATATCTCGGAAACCAAGCGAGCTATGGCAAAATGTTAAGAGACGTTTTTTGTAGAGAATTATGTTTCCTACAATTTATGTTCTATGATATTTTTTGATCAGAAGCGTAGTTTTCGAGATATATCGAGATATTTAAAAGTTCCGAAGCCGCACCAACATAATAGAGATACAGAAACACCGTGGCCCCTTTCTTTGGGATAACTCTGCACTATTGCGAGCTGCAAATGCCACTTCCAGCTTAGCTGTGCAGAAGAAGAACAACAAGAAGAAGAAATATCTCGAAATATGTCCGTTAGGCCCCTTGCCTTGAGATAAATCTGCAAATATCTCGGAAACGAAGCGAGCTATGGCAAAATGTTAAGAGACCTTTTTTGTAGAGAATTAAGTTTCCTACTTTTTATGTTCTATGATATTTTTTGATCAGATGCGTAGTTCTCGAGATATATCAAGATATTTAAAAGTTCCGAAGCCGCACCAACATAATAGAGATACAGAAACACCGTGGCCCCTTTCTTTGAGATAACTCTGCACTATTGCGAGCTGCAAATGCCACTTCCAGCTTAGCTGTGCAGAAGAAGAACAACAAGAAGAAGAAATATCTCGAAATATGTCCGTCAGGCCCCTTCCCTTGAGATATATCTGCAAATATCTCGGAAACGAAGCGAGCTATGGCAAAATGTTAAGAGACCTTTTTTGTAGAGAATTATGTTTCCTACAATTTAGGTTCTATGATATTTTTTGATCAGAAGCGTAGTTTTCGAGATATATCGAGATATTTAAAAGTTCCGAAGCCGCACCAACATAATAGAGATACAGAAACACCGTGGCCCCTTTCTTTGAGATAACTCTGCACTAGTGCGAGCCGCAAATGACACTTCCAGCTTAGCTGTGCAGAAGAAGAACAACAAGAAGAAGAAATATCTCGAAATATGTCCATCAGGCCCCTTCCCTTGAGATAAATATGCAAATATCTCGGAAACGAAGCGAGGTATGGCAAAATGTTAAGAGACCTTTTTTGTAGAGAATTAAGTTTCCTACTTTTTATGTTCTATGATATTTTTTGATCAGATGCGTAGTTCTCGAGATATATCAAGATATTTAAAAGTTCCGAAGCCGCACCAACATAATAGAGATACAGAAACACCGTGGCCCCTTTCTTTGAGATAACTCTGCACTATTGCGAGCTGCAAATGCCACTTCCAGCTTAGCTGTGCAGAGGAAGAACAACAAGAAGAAGAAATATCTCGAAATATGTCCGTCAGGCCAGTTCCTTTGAGCTGAATCTGCAAATATCTCGGAAACCAAGCGAGCTATGGCAAAATGTTAAGAGACGTTTTTTGTAGAGAATTATGTTTCCTACAATTTATGTTCTATGATATTTTTTGATCAGATGCGTAGTTCTCGAGATATATCAAGATATTTAAAAGTTCCGAAGCCGCACCAACATAATAGAGATACAGAAACACCGTGGCCCCTCTCTTTGAGATAACTCTGCACTATTGCCAGCTGGAAATGCCACTTCCAGTTTAGCTGTGCAGAAGAAGAACAACAAGAAGAAGAAATATCTCGAAATATGTCCGTTAGGCCCCTTCCCTTGAGATAAATGTGCAAATATCTCGGAAACGAAGCGAGCTATGGCAAAATGTTAAGAGACCTTTTTTGTAGAGAATTAAGTTTCCTACTTTTTATGTTCTATGATATTTTTTGATCAGATGCGTAGTTCTCGAGATATATCAAGATATTTAAAAGTTCCGAAGCCGCACCAACATAATAGAGATATAGAAACACCGTGGCCCCTTTCTTTGAGATAACTCTGCACTATTGCGAGCTGCAAATGCCACTTCCAGCTTAGCTGTGCAGAAGAAGAACAACAAGAAGAAGAAATATCTCGAAATATGTCCGTCAGGCCCCTTCCCTTGAGATGAATCTGCAAATATCTCGGAAACGAAGCGAGGTATGGCAAAATGTTAAGAGACCTTTTTTGTAGAGAATTAAGTTTCCTACTTTTTATCTTCTATGATATTTTTTGATCAGATGCGTAGTTCTCGAGATATATCGAGATATTTAAAAGTTCCGAAGCCGCACCAACATAATAGAGATACAGAAATACCGTGGCCCCTTTCTTTGGGATAACTCTGCACTATTGCGAGCTGCAAATGCCACTTCCAGCTTAGCTGTGCAGAGAAAGAACAACAAGAAGAAGAAATATCTCGAAATATGTCCGTCAGACCCCTTCCCTTGAGATGAATCTGCAAATATCTCGGAAACGAAGCGAGCTATGGCAAAATGTTAAGAGACCTTTTTTGTAGAGAATAATGTTTCCTACAATTTACGTTCTATGATATTTTTTGATCAGAAGCGTAGTTTTCGAGATATATCGAGATATTTAAAAGTTCCGAAGCCGCACCAACATAATAGAGATACAGAAACACCGTGGCCCCTTTCTTTGAGATAACTCTGCACTATTGCGTGCTGGAAATGCCACTTCCAGTTTAGCTGTGCAGAAGAAGAACAACAAGAAGCAGAAATATCTCGAAATATGTCCGTTAGGCCCCTTCCCTTGAGATAAATCTGCAAATATCTCGGAAACGAAGCGAGCTATGGCAAAATGTTAAGAGACCTTTTTTGTAGAGAATTAAGTTTCCTACTTTTTATGTTCTATGATATTTTTAGATCAGATGCGTAGTTCTCGAGATATATCAAGATATTTAAAAGTTCCGAAGCCGCACCAACATAATAGAGATACAGAAACACCGTGGCCCCTTTCTTTGAGATAACTCTGCACTATTGCGAGCTGCAAATGCCACTTCCAGCTTAGCTGTGCAGAAGAAGAACAACAAGAAGAAGAAATATCTCGAAATATGTCCGTCAGACCCCTTCCCTTGAGATGAATCTGCAAATATCTCGGAAACGAAGCGAGCTATGGCAAAATGTTAAGAGACCTTTTTTGTAGAGAATAATGTTTCCTACAATTTACGTTCTATGATATTTTTTGATCAGAAGCGTAGTTTTCGAGATATATCGAGATATTTAAAAGTTCCGAAGCCGCACCAACATAATAGAGATACAGAAACACCGTGGCCCCTTTCTTTGAGATAACTATGCACTATTGCGAGCTGCAAATGCCACTTCCAGCTTAGCTGTGCAGAAGAAGAACAACAAGAAGAAGAAATATCTCGAAATATGTCCGTCAGGCCCCTTCCCTTGAGATATATCAGCA
Source organism: Osmia lignaria lignaria (assembly GCF_051020975.1). Lineage (NCBI taxonomy): Eukaryota > Metazoa > Arthropoda > Insecta > Hymenoptera > Megachilidae > Osmia > Osmia lignaria. The sequence goes on from NW_027478164.1 coordinate 3,790,300, forward strand.
AATATCTCGGAAACGAAGCGAGCTATGGCAAAATGTTAAGAGACCTTTTTTGTAGAGAATTATGTTTCCTACAATTTAGGTTCTATGATATTTTTTGATCAGAAGCGTAGTTTTCGATATATATCGAGATATTTAAAAGTTCCCAAGCCGCACCAAAATAATAGAGATACAGAAACACCGTGGCCCCTTTCTTTGAGATAACTCTGCACTAGTGCGAGCCGCAAATGCCACTTCCAGCTTAGCTGTGCAGAAGAAGAACAACAAGAAGAAGAAATATCTCGAAATATGTCCGTCAGGCCCCTTCCCTTGAGATGAATCTGCAAATATCTCGGAAACGAAGCGAGCTATGGCAAAATGTTAAGAGACCTTTTTTGTAGAGAATAATGTTTCCTACAATTTACGTTCTATGATATTTTTTGATCAGAAGCGTAGTTCTCGAGATATATCGAGATATTTAAAAGTTCCGAAGCCGCACCAACATAATAGAGATACAGAAACACCGTGGCCCCTTTCTTTGAGATAACTCTGCACTAGTGCGAGCTGCAAATGCCACTTCCAGCTTAGCTGTGCAGAGGAAGAACAACAAGAAGAAGAAATATCTCGAAATATGTCCGTCAGACCCCTTCCCTTGAGATGAATCTGCAAATATCTCGGAAACGAAGCGAGCTATGGCAAAATGTTAAGAGACCTTTTTTGTAGAGAATAATGTTTCCTACAATTTACGTTCTATGATATTTTTTGATCAGAAGCGTAGTTTTCGAGATATATCGAGATATTTAAAAGTTCCGAAGCCGCACCAACATAATAGAGATACAGAAACACCGTGGCCCCTTTCTTTGAGATAACTCTGCACTAGTGCGAGCCGCAAATGCCACTTCCAGCTTAGCTGTGCAGAAGAAGAACAACAAGAAGAAGAAATATCTCGAAATATGTCCGTCAGACCCCTTCCCTTGAGATGAATCTGCAAATATCTCGGAAACGAAGCGAGCTATGGCAAAATGTTAAGAGACCTTTTTTGTAGAGAATAATGTTTCCTACAATTTACGTTCTATGATATTTTTTGATCAGAAGCGTAGTTTTCGAGATATATCGAGATATTTAAAAGTTCCGAAGCCGCACCAACATAATAGAGATACAGAAACACCGTGGCCCCTTTCTTTGAGATAACTATGCACTATTGCGAGCTGCAAATGCCACTTCCAGCTTAGCTGTGCAGAAGAAGAACAACAAGAAGAAGAAATATCTCGAAATATGTCCGTCAGGCCCCTTCCCTTGAGATATATCTGCAAATATCTCGGAAACGAAGCGAGCTATGGCAAAATGTTAAGAGACCTTTTTTGTAGAGAATTATGTTTCCTACAATTTAGGTTCTATGATATTTTTTGATCAGAAGCGTAGTTTTCGATATATATCGAGATATTTAAAAGTTCCCAAGCCGCACCAAAATAATAGAGATACAGAAACACCGTGGCCCCTTTCTTTGAGATAACTCTGCACTAGTGCGAGCCGCAAATGCCACTTCCAGCTTAGCTGTGCAGAAGAAGAACAACAAGAAGAAGAAATATCTCGAAATATGTCCGTCAGGCCCCTTCCCTTGAGATGAATCTGCAAATATCTCGGAAACGAAGCGAGCTATGGCAAAATGTTAAGAGACCTTTTTTGTAGAGAATAATGTTTCCTACAATTTACGTTCTATGATATTTTTTGATCAGAAGCGTAGTTCTCGAGATATATCGAGATATTTAAAAGTTCCGAAGCCGCACCAACATAATAGAGATACAGAAACACCGTGGCCCCTTTCTTTGAGATAACTCTGCACTAGTGCGAGCTGCAAATGCCACTTCCAGCTTAGCTGTGCAGAGGAAGAACAACAAGAAGAAGAAATATCTCGAAATATGTCCGTCAGACCCCTTCCCTTGAGATGAATCTGCAAATATCTCGGAAACGAAGCGAGCTATGGCAAAATGTTAAGAGACCTTTTTTGTAGAGAATAATGTTTCCTACAATTTACGTTCTATGATATTTTTTGATCAGAAGCGTAGTTTTCGAGATATATCGAGATATTTAAAAGTTCCGAAGCCGCACCAACATAATAGAGATACAGAAACACCGTGGCCCCTTTCTTTGAGATAACTCTGCACTAGTGCGAGCCGCAAATGCCACTTCCAGCTTAGCTGTGCAGAAGAAGAACAACAAGAAGAAGAAATATCTCGAAATATGTCCGTCAGGCCCCTTCCCTTGAGATAAATATGCAAATATCTCGGAAACGAAGCGAGGTATGGCAAAATGTTAAGAGACCTTTTTTGTAGAGAATTAAGTTTCCTACTTTTTATGTTCTATGATATTTTTTGATCAGATGCGTAGTTCTCGAGATATATCAAGATATTTAAAAGTTCCGAAGCCGCACCAACATAATAGAGATACAGAAACACCGTGGCCCCTTTCTTTGAGATAACTCTGCACTATTGCGTGCTGGAAATGCCACTTCCAGTTTAGCTGTGCAGAAGAAGAACAACAAGAGGAAGAAATATCTCGAAATATGTCCGTTAGGCCCCTTCCCTTGAGATAAATGTGCAAATATCTCGGAAACGAAGCGAGCTATGGCAAAATGTTAAGAGACCTTTTTTGTAGAGAATTAAGTTTCCTACTTTTTATGTTCTATGATATTTTTTGATCAGATGCGTAGTTCTCGAGATATATCAAGATATTTAAAAGTTCCGAAGCCGCACCAACATAATAGAGATACAGAAACACCGTGGCCCCTTTCTTTGGGATAACTCTGCACTATTGCGAGCTGCAAATGCCACTTCCAGCTTAGCTGTGCAGAAGAAGAACAACAAGAAGAAGAAATATCTCGAAATATGTCCGTCAGGCCACTTCCCTTGAGATAAATCTGCAAATATCTCGGAAACGAAGCGAGCTATGGCAAAATGTTAAGAGACCTTTTTTGTAGAGAATTATGTTTCCTACTTTTTATGTTCGATGATATTTTTTGATCAGATGCGTAGTTCTCGAGATATATCAAGATATTTAAAAGTTCCGAAGCTGCACCAACATAATAGAGGTACAGAAACACCGTGGCCTCTTTCTTTGAGATAACTCTGCACTATTGCGAGCTGCAAATGCCACTTCGAACTTAGCTGTGCAGAAGAAGAACAACAAGAAGAAGAAATATCTCGAAATATGTCCGTCAGACCCCTTCCCTTGAGATGAATCTGCAAATATCTCGGAAACGAAGCGAGCTATGGCAAAATGTTAAGAGACCTTTTTTGTAGAGAATTATGTTTCCTACAATTTATGTTCTATGATATTTTTTGATCAGAAGCGTAGTTTTCGAGATATATCGAGATATTTAAAAGTTCCGAAGCCGCACCAACATAATAGAGATACAGAAACACCGTGGCCCCTTTCTTTGAGATAACTCTGCTCTAGAGCGAGCCGCAAATGCCACTTCCAGCTTAGCTGTGCAGAAGAAGAACAACAAGAAGAAGAAGTATCTCGAAATATGTCCGTCAGGCCCGTTCCTTTGAGCTGAATCTGCAAATATCTCGGAAACGAAGCGAGCTATGGCAAAATGTTAAGAGACGTTTTTTGTAGAGAATTATGTTTCCTACAATTTATGTTCTATGATATTTTTTGATCAGAAGCGTGGTTTTCGAGATATATCAAGATATTTAAAAGTTCCGAAGCCGCACCAACATAATAGAGATACAGAAACACCGTGGCCCCTTTCTTACAGATAACTCTGCACTATTGCGAGCTGCAAATGCCACTTCCAGCTTAGCTGTGCAGAGGAAGAACAACAAGAAGAAGAAATATCTCGAAATATGTCCGTCAGGCCAGTTCCTTTGAGCTGAATCTGCAAATATCTCGGAAACGAAGCGAGCTATGGCAAAATGTTATGAGACGTTTTTTGTAGAGAATTATGTTTCCTACAATTTATGTTCTATGATATTTTTTGATCAGAAGCGTAGTTTTCGAGATATATCGAGATATTTAAAAGTTCCGAAGCCGCACCAACATAATAGGGATACAGAAACACCGTGGCCCTTTTCTTTGAGATAACTCTGCACTAGTGCGAGCCGCAAATGCCACTTCCAGCTTAGCTGTGCAGAAGAAGAACAACAAGAAGAAGAAATATCTCGAAATATGTCCGTCAGGCCCCTTCCCTTGAGATAAATCTGCAAATATCTCGGAAACGAAGCGAGCTATGGCAAAATGTTAGGAGACCTTTTTTGTAGAGAATTACGTTTCCTACTTTTTATGTTCTATGATATTTTTTGATCAGATGCGTAGTTCTCGAGATATATCAAGATATTTAAAAGTTCCGAAGCCGCACCAACATAATAGAGATACAGAAACACCGTGGCCCCTTTCTTTGAGATAACTCTGCACTATTGCGAGCTGTAAATGCCACTTCCAGCTTAGCTGTGCAGAAGAAGAACAACAAGAAGAAGAAATATCTCGAAATATGTCCGTCAGGCCCCTTCCCTTGAGATATATCTGCAAATATCTCGGAAACGAAGCGAGCTATGGCAAAATGTTAAGAGACCTTTTTTGTAGAGAATTATGTTTCGTACAATTTATGTTCTATGATATTTTTTGGTGAGAAGCGTAGTTTTCGAGATATATCGAGATATTTAAAAGTTCCAAAGCCGCACCAACATAATAGAGATACAGAAACACCGTGGCCCCTTTCTTTGAGATAACTCTGCACTATTGCGAGCTGCAAATGCCACTTCCAGCTTAGCTGTGCAGAAGAAGAACATCAAGAAGAAGAAATATCTCGAAATATGTCCGTCAGGCCCCTTCCCTTGAGATAAATCTGCAAATATCGCGGAAACGAAGAGAGCTATGGCAAAATGTTAAGAGACCTTTTTTGTAGAGAATTAAGTTTCCTACTTTTTATGTTCATTGATATTTTTTGATCTGATGCGTAGTTCTCGAGATATATCAAGATATTTAAAAGTTCCGAAGCCGCACCAACATAATAGAGATACAGAAACACCGTGGCCCCTTTCTTTGAGATAACTCTGCATAATTGCGAGCCGCAAATGCCACTTCCAGCTTAGCTGTGCAGAAGAAGAACAACAAGAAGAAGAAATATCTCGAAATATGTCCGTCAGGCCCCTTCCCTTGAGATAAACATGCAAATATCTCGGAAACGAAGCGAGCTATGGCAAAATGTTGAGAGACCTTTTTTGTAGAGAATTAAGTTTCCTACGTTTTATGTTCTATGATATTTTTTGATCAGAAGCGTAGTTTTCGAGATATATCGAGATATTTAAAAGTTCCGAAGCCGCACCAACATAATAGAGATACAGAAACACCGTGGCCCCTTTCTTTGAGATAACTCTGCTCTAGTGCGAGCCGCAAATGCCACTTCCAGCTTAGCTGTGCAGAAGAAGAACAACAAGAAGAAGAAGTATCTCGAAATATGTCCGTCAGGCCCGTTCCTTTGAGCTGAATCTGCAAATATCTCGGAAACGAAGCGAGCTATGGCAAAATGTTAAGAGACGTTTTTTGTAGAGAATTATGTTTCCTACAATTTATGTTCTATGATATTTTTTGATCAGAAGCGTAGTTTTCGAGATATATCGAGATATTTAAAAGTTCCGAAGCCGCACCAACATAATAGAGATACAGAAACACCGTGGCCCCTTTCTTTGAGATAACTCTGCACGATTGCGAGCTGGAAATGCCACTTCCAGTTTAGCTGTGCAGAAGAAGAACAACAAGAAGAAGAAATATCTCGAAATATGTCCATCAGGACCCTTCCCTTGAGATAAATCTGCAAATATCTCGGAAACGAAGCGAGCTATGGCAAAATGTTAAGAGACCTTTTTTGTAGAGAATTAAGTTTCCTACTTTTTATGTTCGATGATATTTTTTGATCAGATGCGTAGTTCTCGAGATATATCAAGATATTTAAAAGTTCCGAAGCTGCACCAACATAATAGAGGTACAGAAACACCGTGGCCTCTTTCTTTGAGATAACTCTGCACTATTGCGAGCTGCAAATGCCACTTCGAGCTTAGCTGTGCAGAAGAAGAACAACAAGAAGAAGAAATATCTCGAAATATGTCCGTCAGACCCCTTCCCTTGAGATGAATCTGCAAATATCTCGGACACGAAGCGAGCTATGGCAAAATGTTAAGAGACCTTTTTTGTAGAGAATAATGTTTCCTACAATTTACGTTCTATGATATTTTTTGATCAGAAGCGTAGTTTTCGAGATATATCGAGATATTTAAAAGTTCCAAAGCCGCACCAACATAATAGAGATACAGAAACACCGTGGCCCCTTTCTTACAGATAACTCTGCACTATTGCGAGCTGCAAATGCCACTTCCAGCTTAGCTGTGCAGAGGAAGAACAACAAGAAGAAGAAATATCTCGAAATATGTCCGTCAGGCCAGTTCCTTTGAGCTGAATCTGCAAATATCTCGGAAACGAAGCGAGCTATGGCAAAATTTTATGAGACGTTTTTTGTAGAGAATTATGTTTCCTACAATTTATGTTCTATGATATTTTTTGATCAGAAGCGTAGTTTTCGAGATATATCGAGATATTTAAAAGTTCCGAAGCCGCACCAACATAATAGGGATACAGAAACACCGTGGCCCTTTTCTTTGAGATAACTCTGCACTAGTGCGAGCCGCAAATGCCACTTCCAGCTTAGCTGTGCAGAAGAAGAACAACAAGAAGAAGAAATATCTCGAAATATGTCCGTCAGGCCCCTTCCCTTGAGATAAATCTGCAAATATCTCGGAAACGAAGCGAGCTATGGCAAAATGTTAGGAGACCTTTTTTGTAGAGAATTACGTTTCCTACTTTTTATGTTCTATGATATTTTTTGATCAGATGCGTAGTTCTCGAGATATATCAAGATATTTAAAAGTTCCGAAGCCGCACCAACATAATAGAGATACAGAAACACCGTGGCCCCTTTCTTTGAGATAACTCTGCACTATTGCGAGCTGTAAATGCCACTTCCAGCTTAGCTGTGCAGAAGAAGAACAACAAGAAGAAGACATATCTCGAAATATGTCCGTCAGGCCCCTTCCCTTGAGATATATCTGCAAATATCTCGGAAACGAAGCGAGCTATGGCAAAATGTTAAGAGACCTTTTTTGTAGAGAATTATGTTTCCTACAATTTATGTTCTATGATATTTTTTGATCAGAAGCGTAGTTCTCGAGATATATCAAGATATTTAAAAGTTCCGAAGCCGCACCAACATAATAGAGATACAGAAACACCGTGGCCCCTTTCTTTGAGATAACTCTGCACTATTGCGAGCTGCAAATGCCACGTCCAGCTTAGCTGTGCAGAGGAAGAACAACAAGAAGAAGAAATATCTCGAAATATGTCCGTCAGGCCCCTTCCCTTGAGATAAATCTGCAAATATCGCGGAAACGAAGCGAGCTATGGCAAAATGTTAAGAGACCTTTTTTGTAGAGAATTAAGTTTCCTACTTTTTATGTTGTATGATGTTTTTTGGTCAGATGCGTAGTTCTCGAGATATATCAAGATATTTAAAAGTTCCGAAGCCGCACCAACATAATAGAGATACAGAAACACCGTGGCCCCTTTCTTTGAGATAACTCTGCACTATTGCGAGCTGCAAATGCCACTTCCAGCTTAGCTGTGCAGAGGAAGAACAACAAGAACAAGAAATATCTCGAAATATGTCCGTCAGGCCAGTTCCTTTGAGCTGAATCTGCAAATATCTCGGAAACGAAGCGAGCTATGGCAAAATGTTAAGAGACGTTTTTTGTAGAGAATTATGTTTCCTACAATTTATGTTCTATGATATTTTTTGATCAGAAGCGTAGTTTTCGTGATATATCGAGATATTTAAAAGTTCCGAAGCCGCACCAACATAATAGGGATACAGAAACACCGTGGCCCCTTTCTTTGAGATAACTCTGCACTAGTGCGAGCCGCAAATGCCACTTCCAGCTTAGCTGTGCAGAAGAAGAACAACAAGAAGAAGAAATATCTCGAAATATGTCCGTCAGGCCCCTTCCCTTGAGATAAATCTGCAAATATCTCGGAAACGAAGCGAGCTATGGCGAAATGTTAAGAGACCTTTTTTGTAGAGAATTAAGTTTCCTACTTTTCATGTTCTATGATATTTTTTGATCAGATGCGTAGTTCTCGAGATATATCAAGATATTTAAAAGTTCCGAAGCCGCACCAACATAATAGAGATACAGAAACACCGTGGCCCCTTTCTTTGAGATAACTCTGCACGATTGCGAGCTGTAAATGCCACTTCCAGCTTAGCTGTGCAGAAGAAGGACAACAAGAAGAAGAAATATCTCGAAATATGTCCGTCAGGCCCCTTCCCTTGAGATAAATCTGCAAATATCTCGGAAACGAAGCGAGCTATGGCGAAATGTTAAGAGACCTTTTTTGTAGAGAATTAAGTTTCCTACTTTTTATGTTCTATGATATTTTTTGATCAGATGCGTAGTTCTCGAGATATATCAAGATATTTAAAAGTTCCGAAGCCGCACCAACATAATAGAGATACAGAAACACCGTGGCCCCTTTCTTTGAGATAACTCTGCACTATTGCGAGCTGCAAATGCCACTTCCAGCTTAGCTGTGCAGAGGAAGAACAACAAGAAGAAGAAATATCTCGAAATATGTCCGTCAGGCCACTTCCTTTGAGCTGAATCTGCAAATATCTCGGAAACGAAGCGAGCTATGGCAAAATGTTAAGAGACGTTTTTTGTAGAGAATTATGTTTCCTACAATTTATGTTCTATGATATTTTTTGATCAGAAGCGTAGTTTTCGAGATATATCGAGATATTTAAAAGTTCCGAAGCCGCACCAACATAATAGGGATACAGAAACACCGTGGCCCCTTTCTTTGAGATAACTCTGCACTAGTGCGAGCTGCAAATGCCACTTCCAGCTTAGCTGTGCAGAGGAAGAACAACAAGAAGAAGAAATATCTCGAAATATGTCCGTCAGGCCCCTTCCCTTGAGATATATCTGCAAATATCTCGGAAACGAAGCGAGCTATGGCAAAATGTTAAGAGACCTTTTTTGTAGAGAATTATGCTTCCTACAATTTATGTTCTATGATATTTTTTGATCAGAAGCGTAGTTTTCGAGATACATCGAGATATTTAAAAGTTCCGAAGCCGCACCAACATAATAGAGATACAGAAACACCGTGGCCCCTTTCTTTGAGATAACTCTGCACTAGTGCGGGCCGCAAATGCCAGTTCCAGCTTAGCTGTGCAGAAGAAGAATAACAAGAAGAAGAAATATCTCGAAATATGTCCGTCAGGCCCCTTCCCTTGAGATAAATCTGCAAATATCTCGGAAACGAAGCGAGCTATGGCGAAATGTTAAGAGACCTTTTTTGTAGAGAATTAAGTTTCCTACTTTTTATGTTCTATGATATTTTTTGATCAGATGCGTAGTTCTCGAGATATATCAAGATATTTAAAAGTTCCGAAGCCGCACCAACATAATAGAGATACAGAAACACCGTGGCCCCTTTCTTTGAGATAACTCTGCACTATTGCGAGCTGCAAATGCCACTTCCAGCTTAGCTGTGCAGAGGAAGAACAACAAGAAGAAGAAATATCTCGAAATATGTCCGTCAGGCCAGTTCCTTTGAGCTGAATCTGCAAATATCTCGGAAACGAAGCGAGCTATGGCAAAATGTTAAGAGACGTTTTTTGTAGAGAATTATGTTTCCTACAATTTATGTTCTATGATATTTTTTGATCAGAAGCGTAGTTTTCGAGATATATCGAGATATTTAAAAGTTCCGAAGCCGCACCAACATAATAGGGATACAGAAACACCGTGGCCCCTTTCTTTGAGATAACTCTGCACTAGTGCGAGCTGCAAATGCCACTTCCAGCTTAGCTGTGCAGAGGAAGAACAACAAGAAGAAGAAATATCTCGAAATATGTCCGTCAGGCCCCTTCCCTTGAGATATATCTGCAAATATCTCGGAAACGAAGCGAGCTATGGCAAAATGTTAAGAGACCTTTTTTGTAGAGAATTATGCTTCCTACAATTTATGTTCTATGATATTTTTTGATCAGAAGCGTAGTTTTCGAGATACATCGAGATATTTAAAAGTTCCGAAGCCGCACCAACATAATAGAGATACAGAAACACCGTGGCCCCTTTCTTTGAGATAACTCTGCACTAGTGCGGGCCGCAAATGCCAGTTCCAGCTTAGCTGTGCAGAAGAAGAATAACAAGAAGAAGAAATATCTCGAAATATGTCCGTCAGGCCCCTTCCCTTGAGATAAATCTGCAAATATCTCGGAAACGAAGCGAGCTATGGCAAAATGTTAAGAGACCTTTTTTGTAGAGAATTAAGTTTCCTACTTTTTATGTTGTATGATATTTTTTGATCAGATGCGTAGTTCTCGAGATATATCAAGATATTTAAAAGTTCCGAAGCCGCACCAACATAATAGAGATACAGAAACACCGTGGCCCCTTTCTTTGAGATAACTCTGCACTATTGCGAGCTGCAAATGCCACTTCCAGCTTAGCTGTGCAGAGGAAGAACAACAAGAAGAAGAAATATCTCGAAATATGTCCGTCAGGCCAGTTCCTTTGAGCTGAATCGGCAAATATCTCGGAAACGAAGCGAGCTATGGCAAAATGTTAAGAGACGTTTTTTATAGAGAATTATGTTTCCTACAATTTATGTTCTATGATATTTTTTGATCGGAAGCGTAGTTTTCGAGATATATCGAGATATTTAAAAGTTCCGAAGCCGCACCAACATAATAGGGATACAGAAACACCGTGGCCCCTTTCTTTGAGATAACTCTGCACTATTGCGAGCTGTAAATGCCACTTCCAGCTTAGCTGTGCAGAAGAAGAACAACAAGAAGAAGAAATATCTCGAAATATGTCCGTCAGGCCCCTTCCCTTGAGATATATCTGCAAATATCTCGGAAACGAAGCGAGCTATGGCAAAATGTTAAGAGACCTTTTTTGTAGAGAATTCTGTTTCCTACAATTTATGTTCTATGATATTTTTTGATCAGAAGCGTAGTTTTCGAGATATATCGAGATATTTAAAAGTTCCGAAGCCGCACCAACATAATAGAGATACAGAAACACCGTGGCCCCTTTCTTTGAGATAACTCTGCACTAGTGCGAGCCGCAAATGCCACGTCCAGCTTAGCTGTGCAGAAGAAGAACAACAAGAAGAAGAAATATCTCGAAATATGTCCGTCAGGCCCCTTCCCTTGAGATAAATCTGCAAATATCTCGGAAACGAAGCGAGCTATGGCAAAATGTTAAGAGACCTTTTTTGTAGAGAATTAAGTTTCCCACTTTTTATGTTCTATGATATTTTTTGATCAGATGCGTAGTTCTCGAGATATATCAAGATATTTAAAAGTTCCGAAGCCGCACCAACATAATAGAGATACAGAAACACCGTGGCCCCTTTCTCTGAGATAACTCTGCACTATTGCGAGCTGCAAATGCCACTTCCAGCTTAGCTGTGCAGAGGAAGAACAACAAGAAGAAGAAATATCTCGAAATATGTCCGTCAGGCCAGTTCCTTTGAGCTGAATCTGCAAATATCTCGGAAACGAAGCGAGCTATGGCAAAATGTTAAGAGATGTTTTTTATAGAGAATTATGTTTCCTACAATTTATGTTCTATGATATTTTTTGATCAGAAGCGTAGTTTTCGAGATATATCGAGATATTTAAAAGTTCCGAAGCCGCACCAACATAATAGGGATACAGAAACACCGTGGCCCCTTTCTTTGAGACAACTCTGCACTAGTGCGAGCCGCAAATGCCACTTCCAGCTTAGCTGTGCAGAAGAAGAACAAAAAGAAGAAGAAATATCTCGAAATATGTCCGTCAGGCCCCTTCCCTTGAGATAAATCTGCAAATATCTCGGAAACGAAGCGAGCTATGGCGAAATGTTAAGAGACCTTTTTTGTAGAGAATTAAGTTTCCTACTTTTTATGTTCTATGATATTTTTTGATCAGATGCGTAGTTCTCGAGATATATCAAGATATTTAAAAGTTCCGAAGCCGCACCAACATAATAGAGATACAGAAACACCGTGGCCCCTTTCTTTGAGATAACTCTGCACTATTGCGAGCTGCAAATGCCACTTCCAGCTTAGCTGTGCAGAGGAAGAACAACAAGAAGAAGAAATATCTCGAAATATGTCCGTCAGGCCAGTTCCTTTGAGCTGAATCTGCAAATATCTCGGAAACGAAGCGAGCTATGGCAAAATGTTAAGAGACGTTTTTTGTAGAGAATTATGTTTCCTACAATTTATGTTCTATGATATTTTTTGATCAGAAGCGTAGTTTTCGAGATATATCGAGATATTTAAAAGTTCCGAAGCCGCACCAACATAATAGGGATACAGAAACACCGTGGCCCCTTTCTTTGAGATAACTCTGCACTATTGCGAGCTGCAAATGCCACTTCCAGCTTAGCTGTGCAGAAGAAGAACAACAAGAAGAAGAAATATCTCGAAATATGTCCGTCAGGCCCCTTCCCTTGAGATATATCTGCAAATATCTCGGAAACGAAGCGAGCTATGGCAAAATGTTAAGAGACCTTTTTTGTAGAGAATTCTGTTTCCTACAATTTATGTTCTATGATATTTTTTGATCAGAAGCGTAGTTTTCGAGATATATCGAGATATTTAAAAGTTCCGAAGCCGCACCAACATAATAGAGATACAGAAACACCGTGGCCCCTTTCTTTGAGATAACTCTGCACTAGTGCGAGCCGCAAATGCCACGTCCAGCTTAGCTGTGCAGAAGAAGAACAACAAGAAGAAGAAATATCTCGAAATATGTCCGTCAGGCCCCTTCCCTTGAGATAAATCTGCAAATATCTCGGAAACGAAGCGAGCTATGGCAAAATGTTAAGAGACCTTTTTTGTAGAGAATTAAGTTTCCCACTTTTTATGTTCTATGATATTTTTTGATCAGATGCGTAGTTCTCGAGATATATCAAGATATTTAAAAGTTCCGAAGCCGCACCAACATAATAGAGATACAGAAACACCGTGGCCCCTTTCTCTGAGATAACTCTGCACTATTGCGAGCTGCAAATGCCACTTCCAGCTTAGCTGTGCAGAGGAAGAACAACAAGAAGAAGAAATATCTCGAAATATGTCCGTCAGGCCAGTTCCTTTGAGCTGAATCTGCAAATATCTCGGAAACGAAGCGAGCTATGGCAAAATGTTAAGAGATGTTTTTTATAGAGAATTATGTTTCCTACAATTTATGTTCTATGATATTTTTTGATCAGAAGCGTAGTTTTCGAGATATATCGAGATATTTAAAAGTTCCGAAGCCGCACCAACATAATAGGGATACAGAAACACCGTGGCCCCTTTCTTTGAGACAACTCTGCACTAGTGCGAGCCGCAAATGCCACTTCCAGCTTAGCTGTGCAGAAGAAGAACAAAAAGAAGAAGAAATATCTCGAAATATGTCCGTCAGGCCCCTTCCCTTGAGATAAATCTGCAAATATCTCGGAAACGAAGCGAGCTATGGCAAAATGTTAAGAGACCTTTTTTGTAGAGAATTAAGTTTCCTACTTTTTATGTTCTATGATATTTTTTGATCAGATGCGTAGTTCTCGAGATATATCAAGATATTTAAAAGTTCCGAAGCCGCACCAACATAATAGAGATACAGAAACACCCTGGCCCCTTTCTTTGAGATAACTCTGCACTATTGCGAGCTGTAAATGCCACTTCCAGCTTAGCTGTGCAGAAGAAGAACAACAAGAAGAAGAAATATCTCGAAATATGTCCGTCAGGCCCCTTCCCTTGAGATATATCTGCAAATATCTCGGAAAAGAAGCGAGCTATGGCAAAATGTTAAGAGATATTTTTTGTAGAGAATTATGCTTCCTACAATTTATGTTCTATGATATTTTTTGATCAGAAGCGTAGTCTTCGAGATACATCGAGATATTTAAAAGTTCCGAAGCCACACCAACATAATAGAGATACAGAAACACCGTGGCCCCTTTCTTTGAGATAACTCTGCACTAGTGCGAGCCGCAAATGCCAGTTCCAGCTTAGCTGTGCAGAAGAAGAACAACAAGAAGAAGAAATATCTCGAAATATGTCCGTCAGGCCCCTTCCCTTGAGATAAATCTGCAAATATCTCGGAAACGAAGCGAGCTATGGCAAAATGTTAAGAGACCTTTTTTGTAGAGAATTAAGTTTCCTACTTTTTATGTTGTATGATATTTTTTGATCAGATGCGTAGTTCTCGAGATATATCAAGATATTTAAAAGTTCCGAAGCCGCACCAACATAATAGAGATACAGAAACACCGCGGCCCCTTTCTTTGAGATAACTCTGCACTATTGCGAGCTGCAAATGCCACTTCCAGCTTAGCTCTGCAGAGGAAGAACAACAAGAACAAGAAATATCTCGAAATATGTCCGTCAGGCCAGTTCCTTTGAGCTGAATCTGCAAATATCTCGGAAACGAAGCGAGCTATGGCAAAATGTTAAGAGACGTTTTTTGTAGAGAATTATGTTTCCTACAATTTATGTTCTATGATATTTTTTGATCAGAAGCGTAGTTTTCGAGATATATCGAGATATTTAAAAGTTCCGAAGCCGCACCAACATAATAGGGATACAGAAACACCGTGGCCCCTTTCTTTGAGATAACTCTGCACTAGTGCGAGCCGCAAATGCCACTTCCAGCTTAGCTGTGCAGAAGAAGAACAACAAGAAGAAGAAATATCTCGAAATATGTCCGTCAGGCCCCTTCCCTTGAGATAAATCTGCAAATATCTCGGAAACGAAGCGAGCTATGGCGAAATGTTAAGAGACCTTTTTTGTAGAGAATTAAGTTTCCTACTTTTCATGTTCTATGATATTTTTTGATCAGATGCGTAGTTCTCGAGATATATCAAGATATTTAAAAGTTCCGAAGCCGCACCAACATAATAGAGATACAGAAACACCGTGGCCCCTTTCTTTGAGATAACTCTGCACTATTGCGAGCTGCAAATGCCACTTCCAGCTTAGCTGTGCAGAGGAAGAACAACAAGAAGAAGAAATATCTCGAAATATGTCCGTCAGGCCAGTTCCTTTGAGCTGAATCTGCAAATATCTCGGAAACGAAGCGAGCTATGGCAAAATGTTAAGAGACGTTTTTTATAGAGAATCATGTTTGCTACAATTTATGTTCTATGATATTTTTTGATCAGAAGCGTAGTTTTCGAGATATATCGAGATATTTAAAAGTTCCGAAGCCGCACCAACATAATAGGGATACAGAAACACCGTGGCCCCTTTCTTTGAGACAACTCTGCACTAGTGCGAGCCGCAAATGCCACTTCCAGCTTAGCTGTGCAGAAGAAGAACAACAAGAAGAAGAAATATCTCGAAATATGTCCGTCAGGCCCCTTCCCTTGAGATAAATCTGCAAATATCTCGGAAACGAAGCGAGCTATGGCGAAATGTTAAGAGACCTTTTTTGTAGAGAATTAAGTTTCCTACTTTTTATGTTCTATGATATTTTTTGATGAGATGCGTAGATCTCGAGATATATCAAGATATTTAAAAGTTCCGAAGCCGCACCAACATAATAGAGATACAGAAACACCGTGGCCCCTTTCTTTGAGATAACTCTGCACTATTGCGAGCTGCAAATGCCACTTCCAGCTTAGCTGTGCAGAGGAAGAACAACAAGAAGTAGAAATATCTCGAAATATGTCCGTCAGGCCAGTTCCTTTGAGCTGAATCTGCAAATATCTCGGAAAAGAAGCGAGCTATGGCAAAATGTTAAGAGACGTTTTTTGTAGAGAATTATGTTTCCTACAATTTATGTTCTATGATATTTTTTGATCAGAAGCGTAGTTTTCGAGATATATCGAGATATTTAAAAGTTCCGAAGCCGCACCAACATAATAGGGATACAGAAACACCGTGGCCCCTTTCTTTGAGATAACTCTGCACTAGTGCGAGCCGCAAATGCCACTTCCAGCTTAGCTGTGCAGAAGAAGAACAACAAGAAGAAGAAATATCTCGAAATATGTCCGTCAGGCCCCTTCCCTTGAGATAAATCTGCAAATATCTCGGAAACGAAGCGAGCTATGGCAAAATGTTAAGAGACCTTTTCTGTAGAGAATTAAGTTTCCTACTTTTTATGTTCTATGATATTTTTTGATGAGATGCGTAGATCTCCAGCTTAGCTGTGCAGAAGAAGAACAACAAGAAGAAGAAATATCTCGAAATATGTCCGTCAGGCCACTTCCCTTGAGATAAATATGCAAATATCTCGGAAACGAAGCGAGCTATGGCAAAATGTTAAGAGACCTTTTTTGTAGAGAATTAAGTTTCCTACTTTTTATGTTCGATGATATTTTTTGATCAGATGCGTAGTTCTCGAGATATATCAAGATATTTAAAAGTTCCGAAGCTGCACCAACATAATAGAGGTACAGAAACACCGTGGCCTCTTTCTTTGAGATAACTCTGCACTATTGCGAGCTGCAAATGCCACTTCCAGCTTAGCTGTGCAGAAGAAGAACAACAAGAAGAAGAAACATCTCGAAATATGTCCGTCAGGCCCCTTCCCTTCAGATAAATCTGCAAATATCTCGGAAACGAAGCGAGCTATGGCAAAATCTTTAGAGACCTTTCTTGTAGAGAATTAAGTTTCCTACTTTTTATGTAGTATGATATTTTTTGATCAGAAGCGTAGTTTTCGAGATATATCGAGATATTTAAAAGTTCCGAAGCCGCACCAACATAATAGGGATACAGAAACACCGTGGCCCCTTTCTTTGAGATAACTCTGCACTAGTGCGAGCCGCAAATGCCACTTCCAGCTTAGCTGTGCAGAAGAAGAACAAGAAGAAGAAGAAATATCTCGAAATATGTCCGTCAGGCCCCTTCCCTTGAGATAAATCTGCAAATATCTCGGAAACGAAGCGAGCTATGGCAAAATGTTAAGAGACGTTTTTTGTAGCGAATTATGTTTCCTACAATTTATGTTCTATGATATTTTTTGATCAGAAGCTTAGTTTTCGAGATATATCGAGATATTTAAAAGTTCCGAAGCCGCACCAACATAATAGAGATACAGAAACACCGTGGCCCCTTTCTTTGAGATAACTCTGCACTAGTGCGAGCCGCAAATGCCACTTCCAGCTTAGCTGTGCAGAAGAAGAACAACAAGAAGAAGAAATATCTCGAAATATGTCCGTCAGGCCCCTTCCCTTGAGATAAATACGCAAATATCTCGGAAACGAAGCGAGCTATGGCAAAATGTTAAGAGACGTTTTTTGTAGAGAATTATGTTTCCTACAATTTATGTTCTATGATATTTTTTGATCAGATGCGTAGTTTTCGAGATATATCGAGATATTTAAAAGTTCCGAAGCCGCACCAACATAATAGGGATACAGAAACACCGTGGCCCCTTTCTTTGAGATTACTCTGCACTATTGCGAGCTGCAAATGCCACTTCCAGCTTAGCTGTGCAGAAGAAGAACAACAAGAAGAAGAAATATCTCGAAATATGTCCGTGAGGCCCCTTCCCTTGAGATAAATCTGCAAATATCTCGGAAACGAAGCGAGCTATGGCAAAATGTTAAGAGACCTTTTTTGTAGACAATTAAGTTTCCTACTTTTTATGTTCTATGATATTTTTTGATCAGACGCGTAGTTCTCGAGATATATCAAGATATTTAAAAGTTCCGAAGCCGCACCAACATAATAGAGATACAGAAACACCGTGGCCCCTTTCTTTGGGATAACTCTGCACTATTGCGAGCTGCAAATGCCACTTCCAGCTTAGCTGTGCAGAAGAAGAACAACAAGAAGAAGAAATATCTCGAAATATGTCCGTCAGGCCACTTCCCTTGAGATAAATCTGCAAATATCTCGGAAACGAAGCGAGCTATGGCAAAATGTTAAGAGACCTTTTTTGTAGAGAATTAAGTTTCCTACTTTTTATGTTCGATGATATTTTTTGATCAGATGCGTAGTTCTCGAGATATATCAAGATATTTAAAAGTTCCGAAGCTGCACCAACATAATAGAGGTACAGAAACACCGTGGCCTCTTTCTTTGAGATAACTCTGCACTATTGCGAGCTGCAAATGCCACTTCCAGCTTAGCTGTGCAGAAGATGAACAACAAGAAGAAGAAATATCTCGAAATATGTCCGTGAGGCCCCTTCCCTTGAGATAAATCTGCAAATATCTCGGAAACGAAGCGAGCTATGGCAAAATGTTAAGAGACCTTTTTTGTAGAGAATTAAGTTTCCTACTTTTTATGTTCTATGATATTTTTTGATCAGACGCGTAGTTCTCGAGATATATCAAGATATTTAAAAGTTCCGAAGCCGCACCAACATAATAGAGATACAGAAACACCGTGGCCCCTTTCATTGAGATAACTCTGCACTAGTGCGAGCCGCAAATGCCACTTCCAGCTTAGCTGTGCAGAAGAAGAACAACAAGAAGAAGAAATATCTCGAAATATGTCCGTCAGGCCCCTTCCCTTGAGATAAATCTGCAAATATCTCGGAAACGAAGAGAGCTATGGCAAAATGTGAAGAGACCTTTTTGGTAGAGAATTAAGTTTCCTACTTTTAATGTTCTATGATATTTTTTGATCAGATGCGTAGTTCTCGAGATATATCAAGATATTTAAAAGTTCCGAAGCCGCACCAACATAATAGAGATACAGAAACACCGTGGCCCCTTTCTTTGAGATAACTCTGCACTATTGCGAGCTGCAAATGCCACTTCCAGCTTAGCTGTGCAGAAGAAGAACAACAAGAAGAAGAAATATCTCGAAATATGTCCGTCAGGCCCCTTCCCTTGAGATATATCTGCAAATATCTCGGAAACGAAGCGAGCTATGGCAAAATGTTAAGAGACCTTTTTTGTAGAGAATTAAGTTTCCTACTTTTTATGTTGTATGATATTTTTTGATCAGAAGCGTAGTTTTCGAGATATATCGAGATATTTAAAAGTTCCGAAGCCGCACCAACATAATAGAGATACAGAAACACCGTGGCCCCTTTCTTTGAGATAACTCTGCACTAGTGCGAGCCGCAAATGCCACTTCCAGCTTAGCTGTGCAGAAGAAGAACAACAAGAAGAAGAAATATCTCGAAATATGGCCGTCAGGCCCCTTCCCTTGAGATAAATATGCAAATATCTCGGAAACGAAGCGAGCTATGGCAAAATGTTGAGAGACCTTTTTTGTAGAGAATTAAGTTTCCTACTTTTTATGTTCTATGATATTTTTTGATCAGAAGCGTAGTTTTCGAGATATATCGAGATATTTAAAAGTTCCGAAGCCGCACCAACATAATAGAGATACAGAAACGCCGTGGCCCCTTTCTTTGAGATAACTCTGCACTGTTGCGAGCTGCAAATGCCACTTCCAGCTTAGCTGTGCAGAGGAAGAACAACAAGAAGAAGAAATATCTCGAAATATGTCCGTCAGGCCCCTTCCCTTGAGATATATCTGCAAATATCTCGGAAACGAAGCGAGCTATGGCAAAATGTTAAGAGACCTTTTTTGTAGAGAATTAAGTTTCCTACCTTTTATGTTCTATGATATTTTTTGATCAGATGCGTAGTTCTCGAGATATATCAAGATATTTAAAAGTTCCGAAGCCGCACCAACATAATAGCGATACAGAAACACCGTGGCCCCTTTCTTTGAGATAACTCTGCACTATTGCGAGCTGCAAATGCCACTTCCAGCTTAGCTGTGTAGAGGAAGAACAACAAGAAGAAGAAATATCTCGAAATATGTCCGTCAGGCCCCTTCCCTTGAGATATATCTGCAAATATCTCGGAAACGAAGCGAGCTATGGCAAAATGTTAAGAGACCTTTTTTGTAGAGAATTATGTTTCCTACAATTTATGTTCTATGATATTTTTTGATCAGAAGCGTAGTTTTCGAGATATATCGAGATATTTAAAAGTTCCGAAGCCGCACCAACATAATAGAGATACAGAAACACCGTGGCCCCTTTCTTTGAGATAACTCTGCACTAGTGCGAGCCGCAAATGCCACTTCCAGCTTAGCTGTGCAGAAGAAGAACAACAAGAAGAAGAAATATCTCGAAATATGTCCGTCAGGCCCCTTCCCTTGAGATAAATATGCAAATATCTCGGAAACGAAGCGAGCTATGGCAAAATGTTAAGAGACCTTTTTTGTAGAGAATTATGTTTCCTACTTCTTATGTTCTATGATATTTTTTGATCAGATATGTAGTTCTCGAGATATATCAAGATATTTAAAAGTTCCGAAGCCGCACCAACATAATAGAGATACAGAAACACCGTGGCCCCTTTCTTTGAGATAACTCTGCACTATTGCGAGCTGGAAATGCCACTTCCAGTTTAGCTGTGCAGAAGAAGAACAACAAGAAGAAGAAATATCTCGAAATATGCCCGTCAGGCCCCTTCCCTTGAAATATATCTGCAAATATCTCGGAAACGAAGCGAGCTATGGCAAAATGTTAAGAGACCGTTTTTGTAGAGAATTAAGTTTCCTACTTTTTATGTTCTATGATATTTTTTGATCAGACGCGTAGTTCTCGAGATATATCAAGATATTTAAAAGTTCCGAAGCCGCACCAACATAATAGAGATACAGAAACACCGTGGCCCCTTTCGTTGAGATAACTCTGCACTAGTGCGAGCTGCAAATGCCACTTCCAGCTTAGCTGTGTAGAGGAAGAACAACAAGAAGAAGAAATATCTCGAAATATGTCCGTCAGGCCCCTTCCCTTGAGATATATCTGCAAATATCTCGGAAACGAAGCGAGCTATGGCAAAATGTTAAGGGACCTTTTTTGTAGAGAATTATGTTTCCTACAATTTATGTTCTATGATATTTTTTGATCAGAAGCGTAGTTTTCGAGATATATCGAGATATTTAAAAGTTCCGAAGCCGCACCAACATAATAGAGATACAGAAACACCGTGGCCCCTTTCTTTGAGATAACTCTGCACTAGTGCGAGCCGCAAATGCCACTTCCAGCTTAGCTGTGCAGAAGAAGAACAACAAGAAGAAGAAATATCTCGAAATATGACCGTCAGGCCCCTTCCCTTGAGATAAATATGCAAATATCTCGGAAACGAAGCGAGCTATGGCAAAATGTTAAGAGACCTTTTTTGTAGAGAATTAAGTTTCCTACTTTTTATGTTCTATGATATTTTTTGATCAGATATGTAGTTCTCGAGATATATCAAGATATTTAAAAGTTCCGAAGCCGCACCAACATAATAGAGATACAGAAACACCGTGGCCCCTTTCTTTGAGATAACTCTGCACTATTGCGAGCTGGAAATGCCACTTCCAGTTTAGCTGTGCAGAAGAAGAACAACAAGAAGAAGAAATATCTCGAAATATGCCCGTCAGGCCCCTTCCCTTGAAATATATCTGCAAATATCTCGGAAACGAAGCGAGCTATGGCAAAATGTTAAGAGACCTTTTTTGTAGAGAATTAAGTTTCCTACTTTTTATGTTGTATGATATTTTTTGATCAGAAGCGTAGTTTTCGAGATATATCGAGATATTTAAAAGTTCCGAAGCCGCACCAACATAATAGAGATACAGAAACACCGTGGCCCCTTTCTTTGAGATAACTCTGCACTGTTGCGAGCTGCAAATGCCACTTCCAGCTTAGCTGTGCAGAGGAAGAACAACAAGAAGAAGAAATATCTCGAAATATGTCCGTCAGGCCCCTTCCCTTGAGATATATCTGCAAATATCTCGGAAACGAAGCGAGCTATGGCAAAATGTTAAGAGACCTTTTTTGTAGAGAATTAAGTTTCCTACCTTTTATGTTCTATGATATTTTTTGATCAGATGCGTAGTTCTCGAGATATATCAAGATATTTAAAAGTTCCGAAGCCGCACCAACATAATAGAGATACAGAAACACCGTGGCCCCTTTCTTTGAGATAACTCTGCACTATTGCGAGCTGCAAATGCCACTTCCAGCTTAGCTGTGTAGAGGAAGAACAACAAGAAGAAGAAATATCTCGAAATATGTCCGTCAGGCCCCTTCCCTTGAGATATATCTGCAAATATCTCGGAAACGAAGCGAGCTATGGCAAAATGTTAAGAGACCTTTTTTGTAGAGACTTATGTTTCCTACAATTTATGTTCTATGATATTTTTTGATCAGAAGCGTAGTTTTCGAGATATATCGAGATATTTAAAAGTTCCGAAGCCGCACCAACATAATAGAGATACAGAAACACCGTGGCCCCTTTCTTTGAGATAACTCTGCACTAGTGCGAGCCGCAAATGCCACTTCCAGCTTAGCTGTGCAGAAGAAGAACAACAAGAAGAAGAAATATCTCGAAATATGTCCGTCAGGCCCCTTCCCTTGAGATAAATATGCAAATATCTCGGAAACGAAGCGAGCTATGGCAAAATGTTAAGAGACCTTTTTTGTAGAGAATTATGTTTCCTACTTCTTATGTTCTATGATATTTTTTGATCAGATATGTAGTTCTCGAGATATATCAAGATATTTAAAAGTTCCGAAGCCGCACCAACATAATAGAGATACAGAAACACCGTGGCCCCTTTCTTTGAGATAACTCTGCACTATTGCGAGCTGGAAATGCCACTTCCAGTTTAGCTGTGCAGAAGAAGAACAACAAGAAGAAGAAATATCTCGAAATATGCCCGTCAGGCCCCTTCCCTTGAAATATATCTGCAAATATCTCGGAAACGAAGCGAGCTATGGCAAAATGTTAAGAGAGCGTTTTTGTAGAGAATTAAGTTTCCTACTTTTTATGTTCTATGATATTTTTTGATCAGACGCGTAGTTCTCGAGATATATCAAGATATTTAAAAGTTCCGAAGCCGCACCAACATAATAGAGATACAGAAACACCGTGGCCCCTTTCGTTGAGATAACTCTGCACTAGTGCGAGCTGCAAATGCCACTTCCAGCTTAGCTGTGTAGAGGAAGAACAACAAGAAGAAGAAATATCTCGAAATATGTCCGTCAGGCCCCTTCCCTTGAGATATATCTGCAAATATCTCGGAAACGAAGCGAGCTATGGCAAAATGTTAAGAGACCTTTTTTGTAGAGAATTATGTTTCCTACAATTTATGTTCTATGATATTTTTTGATCAGAAGCGTAGTTTTCGAGATATATCGAGATATTTAAAAGTTCCGAAGCCGCACCAACATAATAGAGATACAGAAACACCGTGGCCCCTTTCTTTGAGATAACTCTGCACTAGTGCGAGCCGCAAATGCCACTTCCAGCTTAGCTGTGCAGAAGAAGAACAACAAGAAGAAGAAATATCTCGAAATATGACCGTCAGGCCCCTTCCCTTGAGATAAATATGCAAATATCTCGGAAACGAAGCGAGCTATGGCAAAATGTTAAGAGACCTTTTTTGTAGAGAATTAAGTTTCCTACTTTTTATGTTCTATGATATTTTTTGATCAGATATGTAGTTCTCGAGATATATCAAGATATTTAAAAGTTCCGAAGCCGCACCAACATAATAGAGATACAGAAACACCGTGGCCCCTTTCTTTGAGATAACTCTGCACTATTGCGAGCTGGAAATGCCACTTCCAGTTTAGCTGTGCAGAAGAAGAACAACAAGAAGAAGAAATATCTCGAAATATGCCCGTCAGGCCCCTTCCCTTGAAATATATCTGCAAATATCTCGGAAACGAAGCGAGCTATGGCAAAATGTTAAGAGACCGTTTTTGTAGAGAATTAAGTTTCCTACTTTTCATGTTCTATGATATTTTTTGATCAGACGCGTAGTTCTCGAGATATATCAAGATATTTAAAAGTTCCGAAGCCGCACCAACATAATAGAGATACAGAAACACCGTGGCCCCTTTCGTTGAGATAACTCTGCACTAGTGCGAGCTGCAAATGCCACTTCCAGCTTAGCTGTGTAGAGGAAGAACAACAAGAAGAAGAAATATCTCGAAATATGTCCGTCAGGCCCCTTCCCTTGAGATATATCTGCAAATATCTCGGAAACGAAGCGAGCTATGGCAAAATGTTAAGAGACCTTTTTTGTAGAGAAATATGTTTCCTACAATTTATGTTCTATGATATTTTTTGATCAGAAGCGTAGTTTTCGAGATATATCGAGATATTTAAAAGTTCCGAAGCCGCACCAACATAATAGAGATACAGAAACACCGTGGCCCCTTTCTTTGAGATAACTCTGCACTATTGCGAGCTGGAAATGCCACTTCCAGTTTAGCTGTGCAGAAGAAGAACAACAAGAAGAAGAAATATCTCGAAATATGCCCGTCAGGCCCCTTCCCTTGAGATAAATATGCAAATATCTCGGAAACGAAGCGAGCTATGGCAAAATGTTAAGAGACCGTTTTTGTAGAGAATTAAGTTTCCTACTTTT
The DNA here is from genome assembly GCF_051020975.1 of Osmia lignaria lignaria. Taxonomy (NCBI): domain Eukaryota; kingdom Metazoa; phylum Arthropoda; class Insecta; order Hymenoptera; family Megachilidae; genus Osmia; species Osmia lignaria. The sequence continues at coordinate 3,814,729 of NW_027478164.1, forward strand.
TATGTTCTATGATATTTTTTGATCAGACGCGTAGTTCTCGAGATATATCAAGATATTTAAAAGTTCCGAAGCCGCACCAACATAATAGAGATACAGAAACACCGTGGCCCCTTTCGTTGCGATAACTCTGCACTAGTGCGAGCTGCAAATGCCACTTCCAGCTTAGCTGTGTAGAGGAAGAACAACAAGAAGAAGAAATATCTCGAAATATGTCCGTCAGGCCCCTTCCCTTGAGATATATCTGCAAATATCTCGGAAACGAAGCGAGCTATGGCAAAATGTTAAGAGACCTTTTTTGTAGAGAATTATGTTTCCTACAATTTATGTTCTATGATATTTTTTGATCAGAAGCGTAGTTTTCGAGATATATCGAGATATTTAAAAGTTCCGAAGCCGCACCAACATAATAGAGATACAGAAACACCGTGGCCCCTTTCTTTGAGATAACTCTGCACTAGTGCGAGCCGCAAATGCCACTTCCAGCTTAGCTGTGCAGAAGAAGAACAACAAGAAGAAGAAATATCTCGAAATATGTCCGTCAGGCCCCTTCCCTTGAGATAAATATGCAAATATCTCGGAAACGAAGCGAGCTATGGCAAAATGTTAAGAGACTTTTTTGGAGAGAATTAAGTTTCCTACTTTTTATGTTCTATGATATTTTTTGATCAGATATGTAGTTCTCGAGATATATCAAGATATTTAAAAGTTCCGAAGCCGCACCAACATAATAGAGATACAGAAACACCGTGGCCCCTTTCTTTGAGATAACTCTGCACTATTGCGAGCTGGAAATGCCACTTCCAGTTTAGCTGTGCAGAAGAAGAACAACAAGAAGAAGAAATATCTCGAAATATGCCCGTCAGGCCCCTTCCCTTGAAATATATCTGCAAATATCTCGGAAACGAAGCGAGCAATGGCAAAATGTTAAGAGACCGTTTTTGTAGAGAATTAAGTTTCCTACTTTTTATGTTCTATGATATTTTTTGATCAGACGCGTAGTTCTCGAGATATATCAAGATATTTAAAAGTTCCGAAGCCGCACCAACATAATAGAGATACAGAAACACCGTGGCCCCTTTCGTTGAGATAACTCTGCACTAGTGCGAGCTGCAAATGCCACTTCCAGCTTAGCTGTGTAGAGGAAGAACAACAAGAAGAAGAAATATCTCGAAATATGTCCGTCAGGCCCCTTCCCTTGAGATATATCTGCAAATATCTCGGAAACGAAGCGAGCTATGGCAAAATGTTAAGAGACCTTTTTTGTAGAGAAATCTGTTTCCTACAATTTATGTTCTATGATATTTTTTGATCAGAAGCGTAGTTTTCGAGATATATCGAGATATTTAAAAGTTCCGAAGCCGCACCAACATAATAGAGATACAGAAACACCGTGGCCCCTTTCTTTGAGATAACTCTGCACTATTGCGAGCTGGAAATGCCACTTCCAGTTTAGCTGTGCAGAAGAAGAACAACAAGAAGAAGAAATATCTCGAAATATGCCCGTCAGGCCCCTTCCCTTGAAATATATCTGCAAATATCTCGGAAACGTAGCGAGCTATGGCAAAATGTTAAGAGACCGTTTTTGTAGAGAATTAAGTTTCCTACTTTTTATGTTCTATGATATTTTTTGATCAGACGCGTAGTTCTCGAGATATATCAAGATATTTAAAAGTTCCGAAGCCGCACCAACATAATAGAGATACAGAAACACCGTGGCCCCTTTCGTTGAGATAACTCTGCACTAGTGCGAGCCGCAAATGCCACTTCCAGCTTAGCTGTGCAGAAGAAGAACAACAAGAAGAAGAAATATCTCGAAATATGTCCGTCAGGCCCCTTCCCTTGAGATAAATCTGCAAATATCTCGGAAACGAAGAGAGCTATGGCAAAATGTTAAGAGACCTGTTTTGTAGAGAATTAAGTTTCCTACTTTTCATGTTCTATGATATTTTTTGATCAGATGCGTAGTTCTCGAGATATATCAAGATATTTAAAAGTTCCGAAGCCGCACCAACATAATAGAGATACAGAAACACCGTGGCCCCTTTCTTTGAGATAACTCTGCACTGTTGCGAGCTGTAAATGCCACTTCCAGCTTAGCTGTGCAGAAGAAGAACAACAAGAAGAAGAAATATCTCGAAATATGTCCGTCAGGCCAGTTCCTTTGAGCTGAATCTGCAAATATCTCGGAAACGAAGCGAGCTATGGCAAAATGTTAAGAGACGTTTTTTGTAGAGAATTATGTTTCCTACAATTTACGTTCTATGATATTTTTTGATCAGAAGCGTAGTTCTCGAGATATATCAAGATATTTAAAAGATCCGAAGCCGCACCAACATAATAGAGATACAGAAACACCGTGGCCCCTTTCTTTGAGATAACTCTGCACTAGTGCGAGCTGCAAATGCCACTTCCAGCTTAGCTGTGTAGAGGAAGAACAACAAGAAGAAGAAATATCTCGAAATATGTCCGTCAGGCCCCTTCCCTTGAGATATATCTGCAAATATCTCGGAAACGAAGCGAGCTATGGCAAAATGTTAAGAGACCTTTTTTGTAGAGAAATATGTTTCCTACAATTTATGTTCTATGATATTTTTTGATCAGAAGCGTAGTTTTCGAGATATATCGAGATATTTAAAAGTTCCGAAGCCGCACCAACATAATAGAGATACAGAAACACCGTGGCCCCTTTCTTTGAGATAACTCTGCACTATTGCGAGCTGGAAATGCCACTTCCAGTTTAGCTGTGCAGAAGAAGAACAACAAGAAGAAGAAATATCTCGAAATATGCCCGTCAGGCCCCTTCCCTTGAAATATATCTGCAAATATCTCGGAAACGAAGCGAGCTATGGCAAAATGTTAAGAGACCGTTTTTGTAGAGAATTAAGTTTCCTACTTTTTATGTTCTATGATATTTTTTGATCAGACGCGTAGTTCTCGAGATATATCAAGATATTTAAAAGTTCCGAAGCCGCACCAACATAATAGAGATACAGAAACACCGTGGCCCCTTTCGTTGAGATAACTCTGCACTAGTGCGAGCCGCAAATGCCACTTCCAGCTTAGCTGTGCAGAAGAAGAACAACAAGAAGAAGAAATATCTCGAAATATGTCCGTCAGGCCCCTTCCCTTGAGATAAATCTGCAAATATCTCGGAAACGAAGAGAGCTATGGCAAAATGTTAAGAGACCTGTTTTGTAGAGAATTAAGTTTCCTACTTTTCATGTTCTATGATATTTTTTGATCAGATGCGTAGTTCTCGAGATATATCAAGATATTTAAAAGTTCCGAAGCCGCACCAACATAATAGAGATACAGAAACACCGTGGCCCCTTTCTTTGAGATAACTCTGCACTGTTGCGAGCTGTAAATGCCACTTCCAGCTTAGCTGTGCAGAAGAAGAACAACAAGAAGAAGAAATATCTCGAAATATGTCCGTCAGGCCAGTTCCTTTGAGCTGAATCTGCAAATATCTCGGAAACGAAGCGAGCTATGGCAAAATGTTAAGAGACGTTTTTTGTAGAGAATTAAGTTTGCTACTTTTTATGTTCTATGATATTTTTTGATCAGACGCGTAGTCCTCGAGATATATCAAGATATTTAAAAGTTCCGATGCCGCACCAACATAATAGAGATACAGAAACACCGTGGCCCCTTTCTTTGAGATAACTCTGCACTATTGCGAGCTGCAAATGCCACTTCCAGCTTAGCTGTGCAGAAGAAGAACAACAAGAAGAAGAAATATCTCGAAATATGTCCGTCAGGCCCCTTCCCTTGAGATAAATCTGCAAATATCTCGGAAACGAAGAGAGCTATGGCAAAATGTTAAGAGACCTTTTTTGTAGAGAATTATGTTTCCTACAATTTATGTTCTATGATATTTTTTGATCAGAAGCGTAGTTTTCGAGATATATCGAGATATTTAAAAGTTCCGAAGCCGCACCAACATAATAGAGATACAGAAACACCGTGGCCCCTTTCTTTGAGATAACTCTGCACTAGTGCGAGCCGCAAATGCCAGTTCCAGCTTAGCTGTGCAGAAGAAGAACAACAAGAAGAAGAAATATCTCGAAATATGTCCGTCAGGCCCTTTCCCTTGAGATAAATATGCAAATATCTCGGAAACGAAGCGAGCTGTGGCAAAATGTTAAGAGACCGTTGTTGTAGAGAATTAAGTTTCCTACTTTTTATGTTCTATGATATTTTTTGATCAGACGCCTAGTTCTCGAGATATATCAAGATATTTAAAAGTTCCGAAGCCGCACCAACATAATAGAGATACAGAAACACCGTGGCCCCTTTCTTTGAGATAACTCTGCACTATTGCGAGCTGCAAATGCCACTTCCAGCTTAGCTGTGCAGAAGAAGAACAACAAGAAGAAGAAATATCTCGAAATATGTCCGTCAGGCCCCTTCCCTTGAGATAAATCTGCAAATATCTCGGAAACGAAGACAGCTATGGCAAAATGTTAAGAGACCTTTTTTGTAGAGAATTATGTTTCCTACAATTTATGTTCTATGATATTTTTTGATCAGAAGCGTAGTTTTCGAGATATATCGAGATATTTAAAAGTTCCGAAGCCGCACCAACATAATAGAGATACAGAAACACCGTGGCCCCTTTCTGTGAGATAACTCTGCAATATTGCGAGCTGCAAATGCCACTTCCAGCTTAGCTGTGCAGAGGAAGAACAACAAGAAGAAGAAATATCTCGAAATATGTCCGTCAGGCCAGTTCCTTTGAGCTGAATCTGCAAATATCTCGGAAACGAAGCGAGCTATGGCAAAATGGTAAGAGACCTTTTTTGTAGAGAATTAAGTTTCCTACTTTTTATGTTCGATGATATTTTTTGATCAGATGCGTAGTTCTCGAGATATATCAAGATATTTAAAAGTTCCGAAGCTGCACCAACATAATAGAGGTACAGAAACACCGTGGCCTCTTTCTGTGAGATAACACTGCACTATTGCGAGCTGCAAATGCCACTTCGAGCTTAGCTGTGCAGAAGAAGAACAACAAGAAGAAGAAATATCTCGAAATATGTCCGTCAGGCCCCTTCCCTTGAGATAAATATGCAAATATCTCGGAAACGAAGCGAGCTATGGCAAAATGTTAAGAGACCGTTGTTGTAGAGAATTAAGTTTGCTACTTTTTATGTTCTATGATATTTTTTGATCAGACGCGTAGTCCTCGAGATATATCAAGATATTTAAAAGTTCCGATGCCGCACCAACATAATAGAGATACAGAAACACCGTGGCCCCTTTCTTTGAGATAACTCTGCACTATTGCGAGCTGCAAATGCCACTTCCAGCTTAGCTGTGCAGAAGAAGAACAACAAGAAGAAGAAATATCTCGAAATATGTCCGTCAGGCCCCTTCCCTTGAGATAAATCTGCAAATATCTCGGAAACGAAGAGAGCTATGGCAAAATGTTAAGAGACCTTTTTTGTAGAGAATTATGTTTCCTACAATTTATGTTCTATGATATTTTTTGATCAGAAGTGTAGTTTTCGAGATATATCGAGATATTTAAAAGTTCCGAAGCCGCACCAACATAATAGAGATACAGAAACACCGTGGCCCCTTTCTTTTAGATAACTCTGCACTAGTGCGAGCCGCAAATGCCACTTCCAGCTTAGCTGTGCAGAAGAAGAACAACAAGAAGAAGAAATATCTCGAAATATGTCCGTCAGGCCCCTTCCCTTGAGATAAATATGCAAATATCTCGGAAACGAAGCGAGCTGTGGCAAAATGTTAAGAGACCGTTGTTGTAGAGAATTAAGTTTCCTACTTTTTATGTTCTATGATATTTTTTGATCAGACGCGTAGTTCTCGAGATATATCAAGATATTTAAAAGTTCCGAAGCCGCACCAACATAATAGAGATACAGAAACACCGTGGCCCCTTTCTTTGAGATAACTCTGCACTATTGCGAGCTGCAAATGCCACTTCCAGCTTAGCTGTGCAGAAGAAGAACAACAAGAAGAAGAAATATCTCGAAATATGTCCGTCAGGCCCCTTCCCTTGAGATAAATCTGCAAATATCTCGGAAACGAAGAGAGCTATGGCAAAATGTTAAGAGACCTTTTTTGTAGAGAATTATGTTTCCTACAATTTATGTTCTATGATATTTTTTGATCAGAAGCGTAGTTTTCGAGATATATCGAGATATTTAAAAGTTCCGAAGCCGCACCAACATAATAGAGATACAGAAACACCGTGGCCCCTTTCTTTGAGATAACTCTGCACTAGTGCGAGCCGCAAATGCCACTTCCAGCTTAGCTGTGCAGAAGAAGAACAACAAGAAGAAGAAATATCTCGAAATATGTCCGTCAGGCCCCTTCCCTTGAGATAAATATGCAAATATCTCGGAAACGAAGCGAGCTGTGGCAAAATGTTAAGAGACCGTTGTTGTAGAGAATTAAGTTTCCTACTTTTTATGTTCTATGATATTTTTTGATCAGACGCCTAGTTCTCGAGATATATCAAGATATTTAAAAGTTCCGAAGCCGCACCAACATAATAGAGATACAGAAACACCGTGGCCCCTTTCTTTGAGATAACTCTGCACTATTGCGAGCTGCAAATGCCACTTCCAGCTTAGCTGTGCAGAAGAAGAACAACAAGAAGAAGAAATATCTCGAAATATGTCCGTCAGGCCCCTTCCCTTGAGATAAATCTGCAAATATCTCGGAAACGAAGAGAGCTATGGCAAAATGTTAAGAGACCTTTTTTGTAGAGAATTATGTTTCCTACAATTTATGTTCTATGATATTTTTTGATCAGAAGCGTAGTTTTCGAGATATATCGAGATATTTAAAAGTTCCGAAGCCGCACCAACATAATAGAGATACAGAAACACCGTGGCCCCTTTCTTTGAGATAACTCTGCACTAGTGCAAGCCGCAAATGCCACTTCCAGCTTAGCTGTGCAGAAGAAGAACAACAAGAAGAAGAAATATCTCGAAATATGTCCGTCAGGCCCCTTCCCTTGAGATAAATATGCAAATATCTCGGAAACGAAGCGAGCTGTGGCAAAATGTTAAGAGACCGTTGTTGTAGAGAATTAAGTTTCCTACTTTTTATGTTCTATGATATTTTTTGATCAGACGCCTAGTTCTCGAGATATATCAAGATATTTAAAAGTTCCGAAGCCGCACCAACATAATAGAGATACAGAAACACCGTGGCCCCTTTCTGTGAGATAACTCTGCAATATTGCGAGCTGCAAATGCCACTTCCAGCTTAGCTGTGCAGAGGAAGAACAACAAGAAGAAGAAATATCTCGAAATATGTCCGTCAGGCCAGTTCCTTTGAGCTGAATCTGCAAATATCTCGGAAACGAAGCGAGCTATGGCAAAATGGTAAGAGACCTTTTTTGTAGAGAATTAAGTTTCCTACTTTTTATGTTCGATGATATTTTTTGATCAGATGCGTAGTTCTCGAGATATATCAAGATATTTAAAAGTTCCGAAGCTGCACCAACATAATAGAGGTACAGAAACACCGTGGCCTCTTTCTGTGAGATAACACTGCACTATTGCGAGCTGCAAATGCCACTTCGAGCTTAGCTGTGCAGAAGAAGAACAACAAGAAGAAGAAATATCTCGAAATATGTCCGTCAGGCCCCTTCCCTTGAGATAAATATGCAAATATCTCGGAAACGAAGCGAGCTATGGCAAAATGTTAAGAGACCGTTGTTGTAGAGAATTAAGTTTGCTACTTTTTATGTTCTATGATATTTTTTGATCAGACGCGTAGTCCTCGAGATATATCAAGATATTTAAAAGTTCCGATGCCGCACCAACATAATAGAGATACAGAAACACCGTGGCCCCTTTCTTTGAGATAACTCTGCACTATTGCGAGCTGCAAATGCCACTTCCAGCTTAGCTGTGCAGAAGAAGAACAACAAGAAGAAGAAATATCTCGAAATATGTCCGTCAGGCCCCTTCCCTTGAGATAAATCTGCAAATATCTCGGAAACGAAGAGAGCTATGGCAAAATGTTAAGAGACCTTTTTTGTAGAGAATTATGTTTCCTACAATTTATGTTCTATGATATTTTTTGATCAGAAGCGTAGTTTTCGAGATATATCGAGATATTTAAAAGTTCCGAAGCCGCACCAACATAATAGAGATACAGAAACACCGTGGCCCCTTTCTTTTAGATAACTCTGCACTAGTGCGAGCCGCAAATGCCACTTCCAGCTTAGCTGTGCAGAAGAAGAACAACAAGAAGAAGAAATATCTCGAAATATGTCCGTCAGGCCAGTTCCTTTGAGCTGAATCTGCAAATATCTCGGAAACGAAGCGAGCTATGGCAAAATGGTAAGAGACCTTTTTTGTAGAGAATTAAGTTTCCTACTTTTTATGTTCGATGATATTTTTTGATCAGATGCGTAGTTCTCGAGATATATCAAGATATTTAAAAGTTCCGAAGCTGCACCAACATAATAGAGGTACAGAAACACCGTGGCCTCTTTCTGTGAGATAACACTGCACTATTGCGAGCTGCAAATGCCACTTCGAGCTTAGCTGTGCAGAAGAAGAACAACAAGAAGAAGAAATATCTCGAAATATGTCCGTCAGGCCCCTTCCCTTGAGATAAATATGCAAATATCTCGGAAACGAAGCGAGCTATGGCAAAATGTTAAGAGACCGTTGTTGTAGAGAATTAAGTTTGCTACTTTTTATGTTCTATGATATTTTTTGATCAGACGCGTAGTCCTCGAGATATATCAAGATATTTAAAAGTTCCGATGCCGCACCAACATAATAGAGATACAGAAACACCGTGGCCCCTTTCTTTGAGATAACTCTGCACTATTGCGAGCTGCAAATGCCACTTCCAGCTTAGCTGTGCAGAAGAAGAACAACAAGAAGAAGAAATATCTCGAAATATGTCCGTCAGGCCCCTTCCCTTGAGATAAATCTGCAAATATCTCGGAAACGAAGAGAGCTATGGCAAAATGTTAAGAGACCTTTTTTGTAGAGAATTATGTTTCCTACAATTTATGTTCTATGATATTTTTTGATCAGAAGCGTAGTTTTCGAGATATATCGAGATATTTAAAAGTTCCGAAGCCGCACCAACATAATAGAGATACAGAAACACCGTGGCCCCTTTCTTTTAGATAACTCTGCACTAGTGCGAGCCGCAAATGCCACTTCCAGCTTAGCTGTGCAGAAGAAGAACAACAAGAAGAAGAAATATCTCGAAATATGTCCGTCAGGCCCCTTCCCTTGAGATAATTATGCAAATATCTCGGAAACGAAGCGAGCTGTGGCAAAATGTTAAGAGACCGTTGTTGTAGAGAATTAAGTTTCCTACTTTTTATGTTCTATGATATTTTTTGATCAGACGCGTAGTTCTCGAGATATATCAAGATATTTAAAAGTTCCGATGCCGCACCAACATAATAGAGATACAGAAACACCGTGGCCCCTTTCTTTGAGATAACTCTGCACTATTGCGAGCTGCAAATGCCACTTCCAGCTTAGCTGTGCAGAAGAAGAACAACAAGAAGAAGAAATATCTCGAAATATGTCCGTCAGGCCCCTTCCCTTGAGATAAATCTGCAAATATCTCGGAAACGAAGAGAGCTATGGCAAAATGTTAAGAGACCTTTTTTGTAGAGAATTATGTTTCCTACAATTTATGTTCTATGATATTTTTTGATCAGAAGCGTAGTTTTCGAGATATATCGAGATATTTAAAAGTTCCGAAGCCGCACCAACATAATAGAGATACAGAAACACCGTGGCCCCTTTCTTTTAGATAACTCTGCACTAGTGCGAGCCGCAAATGCCACTTCCAGCTTAGCTGTGCAGAAGAAGAACAACAAGAAGAAGAAATATCTCGAAATATGTCCGTCAGGCCCCTTCCCTTGAGATAAATATGCAAATATCTCGGAAACGAAGCGAGCTGTGGCAAAATGTTAAGAGACCGTTGTTGTAGAGAATTAAGTTTCCTACTTTTTATGTTCTATGATATTTTTTGATCAGACGCGTAGTTCTCGAGATATATCAAGATATTTAAAAGTTCCGAAGCCGCACCAACATAATAGAGATACAGAAACACCGTGGCCCCTTTCTTTGAGATAACTCTGCACTATTGCGAGCTGCAAATGCCACTTCCAGCTTAGCTGTGCAGAAGAAGAACAACAAGAAGAAGAAATATCTCGAAATATGTCCGTCAGGCCCCTTCCCTTGAGATAAATCTGCAAATATCTCGGAAACGAAGAGAGCTATGGCAAAATGTTAAGAGACCTTTTTTGTAGAGAATTATGTTTCCTACAATTTATGTTCTATGATATTTTTTGATCAGAAGCGTAGTTTTCGAGATATATCGAGATATTTAAAAGTTCCGAAGCCGCACCAACATAATAGAGATACAGAAACACCGTGGCCCCTTTCTTTGAGATAACTCTGCACTAGTGCGAGCCGCAAATGCCACTTCCAGCTTAGCTGTGCAGAAGAAGAACAACAAGAAGAAGAAATATCTCGAAATATGTCCGTCAGGCCCCTTCCCTTGAGATAAATATGCAAATATCTCGGAAACGAAGCGAGCTGTGGCAAAATGTTAAGAGACCGTTGTTGTAGAGAATTAAGTTTCCTACTTTTTATGTTCTATGATATTTTTTGATCAGACGCCTAGTTCTCGAGATATATCAAGATATTTAAAAGTTCCGAAGCCGCACCAACATAATAGAGATACAGAAACACCGTGGCCCCTTTCTTTGAGATAACTCTGCACTATTGCGAGCTGCAAATGCCACTTCCAGCTTAGCTGTGCAGAAGAAGAACAACAAGAAGAAGAAATATCTCGAAATATGTCCGTCAGGCCCCTTCCCTTGAGATAAATCTGCAAATATCTCGGAAACGAAGACAGCTATGGCAAAATGTTAAGAGACCTTTTTTGTAGAGAATTATGTTTCCTACAATTTATGTTCTATGATATTTTTTGATCAGAAGCGTAGTTTTCGAGATATATCGAGATATTTAAAAGTTCCGAAGCCGCACCAACATAATAGAGATACAGAAACACCGTGGCCCCTTTCTGTGAGATAACTCTGCAATATTGCGAGCTGCAAATGCCACTTCCAGCTTAGCTGTGCAGAAGAAGAACAACAAGAAGAAGAAATATCTCGAAATATGTCCGTCAGGCCCCTTCCCTTGAGATAAATATGCAAATATCTCGGAAACGAAGCGAGCTATGGCAAAATGTTAAGAGACCTTTTTTGTAGAGAATTAAGTTTCCTACCTTTTATGTTCTATGATATTTTTTGATCAGATGCGTAATTCTCGAGATATATCAAGATATTTAAAAGTTCCGAAGCCGCACCAACATAATAGAGATAAAGAAACACCGTGGCCCCTTTCTTTGAGATAACTCTGCACTATTGCGCGCTGCAAATGCCACTTCCAGCTTAGCTGTGCAGAAGAAGAACAACAAAAAGAAGAAATATCTCGAAATATGTCCGTCAGGCCCCTTCCCTTGAGATAAATCTGCAAATATCTCGGAAACGAAGCGAGCTATGGCAAAATGTTAAGAGACCTTTTTTGTAGAGAATTATGTTTCTTACTTTTTATGTTCTATGATATTTTTTGATCAGACGCGTAGTTCTCGAGATATATCAAGATATTTAAAAGTTCCGAAGCCGCACCAACATAATAGAGATACAGAAACACCGTGGCCCCTTTCTTTGAGATATCTCTGCACTATTGCGAGCTGCAAATGCCACTTCCAGCTTAGCTGTGCAGAAGAAGAACAACAAGAAGAAGAAATATCTCGAAATATGTCCGTCAGGCCACTTCCCTTGAGATAAATCTGCAAATATCTCGGAAACGAAGCGAGCTATGGCAAAATGTTAAGAGACCTTTTTTGTAGAGAATTAAGTTTCCTACTTTTTATGTTCGATGATATTTTTTGATCAGATGCGTAGTTCTCGAGATATATCAAGATATTTAAAAGTTCCGAAGCTGCACCAACATAATAGAGGAACAGAAACACCGTGGCCTCTTTCTTTGAGATAACTCTGCACTATTGCGAGCTGCAAATGCCACTTCGAGCTTAGCTGTGCAGAAGAAGAACAACAAGAAGAAGAAATATCTCGAAATATGTCCGTCAGACCCCTTCCCTTGAGATGAATCTGCAAATATCTCGGAAACGAAGCGAGCTATGGCAAAATGTTAAGAGACCTTTTTTGTAGAGAATAATGTTTCCTACAATTTACGTTCTATGATATTTTTTGATCAGAAGCGTAGTTTTCGAGATATATCGAGATATTTAAAAGTTCCGAAGACGCACCAACATAATAGAGATACAGAAACACCGTGGCCCCTTTCTTTGAGATAACTGTGCGCTAGTGCGAGCCGCAAATGCCACTTCCAGCTTAGCTGTGCAGAAGAAGAACAACAAGAAGAAGAAATATCTCGAAATATGTCCGTCAGGCCCCTTCCCTTGAGATATATCTGCAAATATCTCGGAAACGAAGTGAGCTATGGCAAAATGTTAAGAGACCCTTTTTGTAGAGAATTATGTTTCCTACAATTTATGTTCTATGATATTTTTTGATCAGAAGCGTAGTTTTCGAGATATATCGAGATATTTAAAAGTTCCGAAGACGCACCACCATAATAGAGATACAGAAACACCGTGGCCCCTTTCTTTGAGATAACTGTGCACTAGTGCGAGCCGCAAATGCCACTTCCAGCTTAGCTGTGCAGAAGAAGAACAACAAGAAGAAGAAATATCTCGAAATATGCCCGTCAGGCCCCTTCCCTTGAAATATATCTGCAAATATCTCGGAAACGAAGCGAGCTATGGCAAAATGTTAAGAGACCGTTTTTGTAGAGAATTAAGTGTCCTACTTTTTATGCTCCATGATATTTTTTGATCAGACGCGTAGTTCTCGAGATATATCAAGATATTTAAAAGTTCCGAAGCCGCACCAACATAATAGAGATACAGAAACACCGTGGCCCCTTTCGTTGAGATAACTCTGCACTAGTGCGAGCCGCAAATGCTACTTCCAGCTTAGCTGTGCAGAAGAAGAACAACAAGAAGAAGAAATATCTCGAAATATGTCCGTCAGGCCCCTTCCCTTGAGATAAATCTGCAAATATCTCGGAAACGAAGCGAGCTATGGCAAAATGTTAAGAGACCTTTTTTGTAGAGAATTATGTTTCTTACTTTTTATGTTCTATGATATTTTTTGATCAGACGCGTAGTTCTCGAGATATATCAAGATATTTAAAAGTTCCGAAGCCGCACCAACATAATAGAGATACAGAAACACCGTGGCCCCTTTCTTTGAGATAACTCTGCACTAGTGCGAGCCGCAAATGCCACTTCCAGCTTAGCTGTGCAGAAGAAGAACAACAAGAAGAAGAAATATCTCGAAATATGTCCGTCAGGCCCCTTCCCTTGAGATAAATATGCAAATATCTCGGAAACGAAGCGAGCTGTGGCAAAATGTTAAGAGACCGTTGTTGTAGAGAATTAAGTTTCCTACTTTTTATGTTCTATGATATTTTTTGATCAGACGCCTAGTTCTCGAGATATATCAAGATATTTAAAAGTTCCGAAGCCGCACCAACATAATAGAGATACAGAAACACCGTGGCCCCTTTCTTTGAGATAACTCTGCACTATTGCGAGCTGCAAATGCCACTTCCAGCTTAGCTGTGCAGAAGAAGAACAACAAGAAGAAGAAATATCTCGAAATATGTCCGTCTGGCCCCTTCCCTTGAGATAAATCTGCAAATATCTCGGAAACGAAGACAGCTATGGCAAAATGTTAAGAGACCTTTTTTGTAGAGAATTATGTTTCCTACAATTTATGTTCTATGATATTTTTTGATCAGAAGCGTAGTTTTCGAGATATATCGAGATATTTAAAAGTTCCGAAGCCGCACCAACATAATAGAGATACAGAAACACCGTGGCCCCTTTCTGTGAGATAACTCTGCAATATTGCGAGCTGCAAATGCCACTTCCAGCTTAGCTGTGCAGAGGAAGAACAACAAGAAGAAGAAATATCTCGAAATATGTCCGTCAGGCCAGTTCCTTTGAGCTGAATCTGCAAATATCTCGGAAACGAAGCGAGCTATGGCAAAATGGTAAGAGACCTTTTTTGTAGAGAATTAAGTTTCCTACTTTTTATGTTCGATGATATTTTTTGATCAGATGCGTAGTTCTCGAGATATATCAAGATATTTAAAAGTTCCGAAGCTGCACCAACATAATAGAGGTACAGAAACACCGTGGCCTCTTTCTGTGAGATAACACTGCACTATTGCGAGCTGCAAATGCCACTTCGAGCTTAGCTGTGCAGAAGAAGAACAACAAGAAGAAGAAATATCTCGAAATATGTCCGTCAGACCCCTTCCCTTGAGATGAATCTGCAAATATCTCGGAAACGAAGCGAGCTATGGCAAAATGTTAAGAGACCTTTTTTGTAGAGAATTAAGTTTCCTACTTTTTATGTTCTATGATATTTTTTGATCAGAAGCGTAGTTTCCGAGATATATCGAGATATTTGAAAGTTCCGAAGCCGCACCAACATAATAGAGATACAGAAACACCGTGGCCCCTTTATTTGAGATAACTCTGCACTAGTGCGAGCCGCAAATGCCACTTCCAGCTTAGCTGTGCAGAAGAAGAACAACAAGAAGAAGAAATATCTCGAAATATGTCCGTCAGGCCCCTTCCCTTGAGATAAATATGCAAATATCTCGGAAACGAAGCGAGCTATGGCAAAATGTTAAGAGACCTTTTTTGTAGAGAATTAAGTTTCCTACCTTTTATGTTCTATGATATTTTTTGATCAGATGCGTAATTCTCGAGATATATCAAGATATTTAAAAGTTCCGAAGCCGCACCAACATAATAGAGATAAAGAAACACCGTGGCCCCTTTCTTTGAGATAACTCTGCACTATTGCGCGCTGCAAATGCCACTTCCAGCTTAGCTGTGCAGAAGAAGAACAACAAAAAGAAGAAATATCTCGAAATATGTCCGTCAGGCCCCTTCCCTTGAGATAAATCTGCAAATATCTCGGAAACGAAGCGAGCTATGGCAAAATGTTAAGAGACCTTTTTTGTAGAGAATTATGTTTCTTACTTTTTATGTTCTATGATATTTTTTGATCAGACGCGTAGTTCTCGAGATATATCAAGATATTTAAAAGTTCCGAAGCCGCACCAACATAATAGAGATACAGAAACACCGTGGCCCCTTTCTTTGAGATATCTCTGCACTATTGCGAGCTGCAAATGCCACTTCCAGCTTAGCTGTGCAGAAGAAGAACAACAAGAAGAAGAAATATCTCGAAATATGTCCGTCAGGCCACTTCCCTTGAGATAAATCTGCAAATATCTCGGAAACGAAGCGAGCTATGGCAAAATGTTAAGAGACCTTTTTTGTAGAGAATTAAGTTTCCTACTTTTTATGTTCGATGATATTTTTTGATCAGATGCGTAGTTCTCGAGATATATCAAGATATTTAAAAGTTCCGAAGCTGCACCAACATAATAGAGGTACAGAAACACCGTGGCCTCTTTCTTTGAGATAACTCTGCACTATTGCGAGCTGCAAATGCCACTTCGAGCTTAGCTGTGCAGAAGAAGAACAACAAGAAGAAGAAATATCTCGAAATATGTCCGTCAGACCCCTTCCCTTGAGATGAATCTGCAAATATCTCGGAAACGAAGCGAGCTATGGCAAAATGTTAAGAGACCTTTTTTGTAGAGAATAATGTTTCCTACAATTTACGTTCTATGATATTTTTTGATCAGAAGCGTAGTTTTCGAGATATATCGAGATATTTAAAAGTTCCGAAGACGCACCAACATAATAGAGATACAGAAACACCGTGGCCCCTTTCTTTGAGATAACTGTGCGCTAGTGCGAGCCGCAAATGCCACTTCCAGCTTAGCTGTGCAGAAGAAGAACAACAAGAAGAAGAAATATCTCGAAATATGTCCGTCAGGCCCCTTCCCTTGAGATATATCTGCAAATATCTCGGAAACGAAGTGAGCTATGGCAAAATGTTAAGAGACCCTTTTTGTAGAGAATTATGTTTCCTACAATTTATGTTCTATGATATTTTTTGATCAGAAGCGTAGTTTTCGAGATATATCGAGATATTTAAAAGTTCCGAAGACGCACCACCATAACAGAGATACAGAAACACCGTGGCCCCTTTCTTTGAGATAACTGTGCACTAGTGCGAGCCGCACATGCCACTTCCAGCTTAGCTGTGCAGAAGAAGAACAACAAGAAGAAGAAATATCTCGAAATATGCCCGTCAGGCCCCTTCCCTTGAAATATATCTGCAAATATCTCGGAAACGAAGCGAGCTATGGCAAAATGTTAAGAGACCGTTTTTGTAGAGAATTAAGTGTCCTACTTTTTATGCTCCATGATATTTTTTGATCAGACGCGTAGTTCTCGAGATATATCAAGATATTTAAAAGTTCCGAAGCCGCACCAACATAATAGAGATACAGAAACACCGTGGCCCCTTTCGTTGAGATAACTCTGCACTAGTGCGAGCCGCAAATGCTACTTCCAGCTTAGCTGTGCAGAAGAAGAACAACAAGAAGAAGAAATATCTCGAAATATGTCCGTCAGGCCCCTTCCCTTGAGATAAATCTGCAAATATCTCGGAAACGAAGCGAGCTATGGCAAAATGTTAAGAGACCTTTTTTGTAGAGAATTATGTTTCTTACTTTTTATGTTCTATGATATTTTTTGATCAGACGCGTAGTTCTCGAGATATATCAAGATATTTAAAAGTTCCGAAGCCGCACCAACATAATAGAGATACAGAAACACCGTGGCCCCTTTCTTTGAGATATCTCTGCACTATTGCGAGCTGCAAATGCCACTTCCAGCTTAGCTGTGCAGAAGAAGAACAACAAGAAGAAGAAATATCTCGAAATATGTCCGTCAGGCCACTTCCCTTGAGATAAATCTGCAAATATCTCGGAAACGAAGCGAGCTATGGCAAAATGTTAAGAGACCTTTTTTGTAGAGAATTAAGTTTCCTACTTTTTATGTTCGATGATATTTTTTGATCAGATGCGTAGTTCTCGAGATATATCAAGATATTTAAAAGTTCCGAAGCTGCACCAACATAATGGAGGTACAGAAACACCGTGGCCTCTTTCTTTGAGATAACTCTGCACTATTGCGAGCTGCAAATGCCACTTCGAGCTTAGCTGTGCAGAAGAAGAACAACAAGAAGAAGAAATATCTCGAAATATGTCCGTCAGACCCCTTCCCTTGAGATGAATCTGCAAATATCTCGGAAACGAAGCGAGCTATGGCAAAATGTTAAGAGACCTTTTTTGTAGAGAATAATGTTTCCTACAATTTACGTTCTATGATATTTTTTGATCAGAAGCGTAGTTTTCGAGATATATCGAGATATTTAAAAGTTCCGAAGACGCACCAACATAATAGAGATACAGAAACACCGTGGCCCCTTTCTTTGAGATAACTGTGCGCTAGTGCGAGCCGCAAATGCCACTTCCAGCTTAGCTGTGCAGAAGAAGAACAACAAGAAGAAGAAATATCTCGAAATATGTCCGTCAGGCCCCTTCCCTTGAGATATATCTGCAAATATCTCGGAAACGAAGTGAGCTATGGCAAAATGTTAAGAGACCCTTTTTGTAGAGAATTATGTTTCCTACAATTTATGTTCTATGATATTTTTTGATCAGAAGCGTAGTTTTCGAGATATATCGAGATATTTAAAAGTTCCGAAGACGCACCACCATAATAGAGATACAGAAACACCGTGGCCCCTTTCTTTGAGATAACTGTGCACTAGTGCGAGCCGCAAATGCCACTTCCAGCTTAGCTGTGCAGAAGAAGAACAACAAGAAGAAGAAATATCTCGAAATATGCCCGTCAGGCCCCTTCCCTTGAAATATATCTGCAAATATCTCGGAAACGAAGCGAGCTATGGCAAAATGTTAAGAGACCGTTTTTGTAGAGAATTAAGTTTCCTACTTTTTATGCTCTATGATATTTTTTGATCAGACGCGTAGTTCTCGAGATATATCAAGATATTTAAAAGTTCCGAAGCCGCACCAACATAATAGAGATACAGAAACACCGTGGCCCCTTTCGTTGAGATAACTCTGCACTAGTGCGAGCCGCAAATGCCACTTCCAGCTTAGCTGTGCAGAAGAAGAACAACAAGAAGAAGAAATATCTCGAAATATGTCCGTCAGGCCCCTTCCCTTGAGATAAATCTGCAAATATCTCGGAAACGAAGAGAGCTATGGCAAAATGTTAAGAGACCTTTTTTGTAGAGAATTAAGTTTCCTACTTTTCATGTTCTATGATATTTTTTGATCAGATGCGTAGTTCTCGAGATATATCAAGATATTTAAAAGTTCCGAAGCCGCACCAACATAATAGAGATACAGAAACACCGTGGCCCCTTTCTTTGAGATAACTCTGCACTAGTGCGAGCCGCAAATGCCACTTCCAGCTTAGCTGTGCAGAAGAAGAACAACAAGAAGAAGAAATATCTCGAAATATGGCCGTCAGACCCCTTCCCTTGAGATGAATCTGCAAATATCTCGGAAACGAAGCGAGCTATGGCAAAATGTTAAGAGACCTTTTTTGTAGAGAATTAAGTTTCCTACCTTTTATGTTCTATGATATTTTTTGATCAGATGCGTAGTTCTCGAGATATATCAAGATATTTAAAAGTTCCGAAGCCGCACCAACATAATAGAGATACAGAAACACCGTGGCCCCTTTCTTTGAGATAACTCTGCACTATTGCGAGCTGTAAATGCCACTTCCAGCTTAGCTGTGCAGAAGAAGAACAACAAGAAGAAGAAATATCTCGAAATATGTCCGTCAGGCCCCTTCCCTTGAGATATATCTGCAAATATCTCGGAAACGAAGCGAGCTATGGCAAAATGTTAAGAGACCTTTTTTGTAGAGAATTATGTTTCCTACAATTTATGTTCTATGATATTTTTTGATCAGAAGCGTAGTTTTCGTGATATATCGAGATATTTAAAAGTTCCGAAGCCGCACCAACATAATAGAGATACAGAAACACCGTGGCCCCTTTCTTTGAGATAACTCTGCACTAGTGCGAGCCGCAAATGCCACTTCCAGCTTAGCTGTGCAGAAGAAGAACAACAAGAAGAAGAAATATCTCGAAATATGTCCGTCAGGCCCCTTCCCTTGAGATAAATATGCAAATATCTCGGAAACGAAGCGAGCTATGGCAAAATGTTAAGAGACCTTTTTTGTAGAGAATTAAGTTTCCTACTTTTTATGTTCTATGATATTTTTTGATCAGATGCGTAGTTCTCGAGATATATCAAGATATTTAAAAGTTCCGAAGCCGCACCAACATAATAGAGATACAGAAACACCGTGGCCCCTTTCTTTGAGATAACTCTGCACTATTGCGAGCTGGAAATGCCACTTCCAGTTTAGCTGTGCAGAAGAAGAACAACAAGAAGAAGAAATATCTCGAAATATGTCCGTCAGACCCCTTCCCTTGAGATGAATCTGCAAATATCTCGGAAACGAAGCGAGCTATGGCAAAATGTTAAGAGACCTTTTTTGTAGAGAATTAAGTTTCCTACTTTTTATGTTCTATGATATTTTTTGATCAGAAGCGTAGTTTTCGAGATATATCGAGATATTTAAAAGTTCCGAAGCCGCACCAACATAATAGAGATACAGAAAGACCGTGGCCCCTTTCTTTGAGATAACTCTGCACTAGTGCGAGCCGCAAATGCCACTTCCAGCTTAGCTGTGCAGAAGAAGAACAACAAGAAGAAGAAATATCTCGAAATATGTCCGTCAGGCCCCTTCCCTTGAGATAAATATGCAAATATCTCGGAAACGAAGCGAGCTATGGCAAAATGTTGAGAGACCTTTTTTGTAGAGAATTAAGTTTCCTACCTTTTATGTTCTATGATATTTTTTGATCAGATGCGTAGTTCTCGAGATATATCAAGATATTTAAAAGTTCCGAAGCCGCACCAACATAATAGAGATACAGAAACACCGTGGCCCCTTTCTTTGAGATAACTCTGCACTATTGCGAGCTGTAAATACAACTTACAGCTTAGCTGTGCAGAAGAAGAACAACAAGAAGAAGAAATATCTCGAAATATGTCCGTCAGGCCCCTTCCCTTGAGATATATCTGCAAATATCTCGGAAACGAAGCGAGCTATGGCAAAATGTTAAGAGACCTTTTTTGTAGAGAATTATGTTTCCTACAATTTATGTTCTATGATATTTTTTCATCAGAAGCGTAGTTTTCGTGATATATCGAGATATTTAAAAGTTCCGAAGCCGCACCAACATAATAGAGATACAGAAACACCGTGGCCCCTTTCTTTGAGATAACTCTGCACTAGTGCGAGCCGCAAATGCCACTTCCAGCTTAGCTGTGCAGAAGAAGAACAACAAGAAGAAGAAATATCTCGAAATATGTCCATCAGGCCCCTTCCCTTGAGATAAATATGCAAATATCTCGGAAACGAAGCGAGCTATGGCAAAATGTTAAGAGACCTTTTTTGTAGAGAATTAAGTTTCCTACTTTTTATGTTCTATGATATTTTTTGATCAGATGCGTAGTTCTCGAGATATATCAAGATATTTAAAAGTTCCGAAGCCGCACCAACATAATAGAGGTACAGAAACACCGTGGCCTCTTTCTTTGAGATAACTCTGCACTATTGCGAGCTGCAAATGCCACTTCGAGCTTAGCTGTGCAGAAGAAGAACAACAAGAAGAAGAAATATCTCGAAATATGTCCGTCAGACCCCTTCCCTTGAGATGAATCTGCAAATATCTCGGAAACGAAGCGAGCTATGGCAAAATGTTAAGAGACCTTTTTTGTAGAGAATTAAGTTTCCTACCTTTTATGTTCTATGATATTTTTTGATCAGATGCGTAGTTCTCGAGATATATCAAGATATTTAAAAGTTCCGAAGCCGCACCAACATAATAGAGATACAGAAACACCGTGGCCCCTTTCTTTGAGATAACTCTGCACTATTGCGAGCTGTAAATACAACTTACAGCTTAGCTGTGCAGAAGAAGAACAACAAGAAGAAGAAATATCTCGAAATATGTCCGTCAGGCCCCTTCCCTTGAGATATATCTGCAAATATCTCGGAAACGAAGCGAGCTATGGCAAAATGTTAAGAGACCTTTTTTGTAGAGAATTATGTTTCCTACAATTTATGTTCTATGATATTTTTTCATCAGAAGCGTAGTTTTCGTGATATATCGAGATATTTAAAAGTTCCGAAGCCGCACCAACATAATAGAGATACAGAAACACCGTGGCCCCTTTCTTTGAGATAACTCTGCACTAGTGCGAGCCGCAAATGCCACTTCCAGCTTAGCTGTGCAGAAGAAGAACAACAAGAAGAAGAAATATCTCGAAATATGTCCATCAGGCCCCTTCCCTTGAGATAAATATGCAAATATCTCGGAAACGAAGCGAGCTATGGCAAAATGTTAAGAGACCTTTTTTGTAGAGAATTAAGTTTCCTACTTTTTATGTTCTATGATATTTTTTGATCAGATGCGTAGTTCTCGAGATATATCAAGATATTTAAAAGTTCCGAAGCCGCACCAACATAATAGAGGTACAGAAACACCGTGGCCTCTTTCTTTGAGATAACTCTGCACTATTGCGAGCTGCAAATGCCACTTCGAGCTTAGCTGTGCAGAAGAAGAACAACAAGAAGAAGAAATATCTCGAAATATGTCCGTCAGACCCCTTCCCTTGAGATGAATCTGCAAATATCTCGGAAACGAAGCGAGCTATGGCAAAATGTTAAGAGACCTTTTTTGTAGAGAATTAAGTTTCCTACTTTTCATGTTCTATGATATTTTTTGATCAGATGCGTAGTTCTCGAGATATATCAAGATATTTAAAAGTTCCGAAGCCGCACCAACATAATAGAGATACAGAAACACCGTGGCCCCTTTCTTTGAGATAACTCTGCACTAGTGCGAGCCGCAAATGCCACTTCCAGCTTAGCTGTGCAGAAGAAGAACAACAAGAAGAAGAAATATCTCGAAATATGGCCGTCAGACCCCTTCCCTTGAGATGAATCTGCAAATATCTCGGAAACGAAGCGAGCTATGGCAAAATGTTAAGAGACCTTTTTTGTAGAGAATTAAGTTTCCTACCTTTTATGTTCTATGATATTTTTTGATCAGATGCGTAGTTCTCGAGATATATCAAGATATTTAAAAGTTCCGAAGCCGCACCAACATAATAGAGATACAGAAACACCGTGGCCCCTTTCTTTGAGATAACTCTGCACTATTGCGAGCTGTAAATGCCACTTCCAGCTTAGCTGTGCAGAAGAAGAACAACAAGAAGAAGAAATATCTCGAAATATGTCCGTCAGGCCCCTTCCCTTGAGATATATCTGCAAATATCTCGGAAACGAAGCGAGCTATGGCAAAATGTTAAGAGACCTTTTTTGTAGAGAATTATGTTTCCTACAATTTATGTTCTATGATATTTTTTGATCAGAAGCGTAGTTTTCGTGATATATCGAGATATTTAAAAGTTCCGAAGCCGCACCAACATAATAGAGATACAGAAACACCGTGGCCCCTTTCTTTGAGATAACTCTGCACTAGTGCGAGCCGCAAATGCCACTTCCAGCTTAGCTGTGCAGAAGAAGAACAACAAGAAGAAGAAATATCTCGAAATATGTCCGTCAGGCCCCTTCCCTTGAGATAAATATGCAAATATCTCGGAAACGAAGCGAGCTATGGCAAAATGTTAAGAGACCTTTTTTGTAGAGAATTAAGTTTCCTACTTTTTATGTTCTATGATATTTTTTGATCAGATGCGTAGTTCTCGAGATATATCAAGATATTTAAAAGTTCCGAAGCCGCACCAACATAATAGAGATACAGAAACACCGTGGCCCCTTTCTTTGAGATAACTCTGCACTATTGCGAGCTGGAAATGCCACTTCCAGTTTAGCTGTGCAGAAGAAGAACAACAAGAAGAAGAAATATCTCGAAATATGTCCGTCAGACCCCTTCCCTTGAGATGAATCTGCAAATATCTCGGAAACGAAGCGAGCTATGGCAAAATGTTAAGAGACCTTTTTTGTAGAGAATTAAGTTTCCTACTTTTTATGTTCTATGATATTTTTTGATCAGAAGCGTAGTTTTCGAGATATATCGAGATATTTAAAAGTTCCGAAGCCGCACCAACATAATAGAGATACAGAAAGACCGTGGCCCCTTTCTTTGAGATAACTCTGCACTAGTGCGAGCCGCAAATGCCACTTCCAGCTTAGCTGTGCAGAAGAAGAACAACAAGAAGAAGAAATATCTCGAAATATGTCCGTCAGGCCCCTTCCCTTGAGATAAATATGCAAATATCTCGGAAACGAAGCGAGCTATGGCAAAATGTTGAGAGACCTTTTTTGTAGAGAATTAAGTTTCCTACCTTTTATGTTCTATGATATTTTTTGATCAGATGCGTAGTTCTCGAGATATATCAAGATATTTAAAAGTTCCGAAGCCGCACCAACATAATAGAGATACAGAAACACCGTGGCCCCTTTCTTTGAGATAACTCTGCACTATTGCGAGCTGTAAATACAACTTACAGCTTAGCTGTGCAGAAGAAGAACAACAAGAAGAAGAAATATCTCGAAATATGTCCGTCAGGCCCCTTCCCTTGAGATATATCTGCAAATATCTCGGAAACGAAGCGAGCTATGGCAAAATGTTAAGAGACCTTTTTTGTAGAGAATTATGTTTCCTACAATTTATGTTCTATGATATTTTTTCATCAGAAGCGTAGTTTTCGTGATATATCGAGATATTTAAAAGTTCCGAAGCCGCACCAACATAATAGAGATACAGAAACACCGTGGCCCCTTTCTTTGAGATAACTCTGCACTAGTGCGAGCCGCAAATGCCACTTCCAGCTTAGCTGTGCAGAAGAAGAACAACAAGAAGAAGAAATATCTCGAAATATGTCCATCAGGCCCCTTCCCTTGAGATAAATATGCAAATATCTCGGAAACGAAGCGAGCTATGGCAAAATGTTAAGAGACCTTTTTTGTAGAGAATTAAGTTTCCTACTTTTTATGTTCTATGATATTTTTTGATCAGATGCGTAGTTCTCGAGATATATCAAGATATTTAAAAGTTCCGAAGCCGCACCAACATAATAGAGGTACAGAAACACCGTGGCCTCTTTCTTTGAGATAACTCTGCACTATTGCGAGCTGCAAATGCCACTTCGAGCTTAGCTGTGCAGAAGAAGAACAACAAGAAGAAGAAATATCTCGAAATATGTCCGTCAGACCCCTTCCCTTGAGATGAATCTGCAAATATCTCGGAAACGAAGCGATCTATGGCAAAATGTTAAGAGACCTTTTTTGTAGAGAATTAAGTTTCCTACCTTTTATGTTCTATGATATTTTTTGATCAGATGCGTAGTTCTCGAGATATATCAAGATATTTAAAAGTTCCGAAGCCGCACCAACATAATAGAGATACAGAAACACCGTGGCCCCTTTCTTTGAGATAACTCTGCACTATTGCGAGCTGTAAATACAACTTACAGCTTAGCTGTGCAGAAGAAGAACAACAAGAAGAAGAAATATCTCGAAATATGTCCGTCAGGCCCCTTCCCTTGAGATATATCTGCAAATATCTCGGAAACGAAGCGAGCTATGGCAAAATGTTAAGAGACCTTTTTTGTAGAGAATTATGTTTCCTACAATTTATGTTCTATGATATTTTTTCATCAGAAGCGTAGTTTTCGTGATATATCGAGATATTTAAAAGTTCCGAAGCCGCACCAACATAATAGAGATACAGAAACACCGTGGCCCCTTTCTTTGAGATAACTCTGCACTAGTGCGAGCCGCAAATGCCACTTCCAGCTTAGCTGTGCAGAAGAAGAACAACAAGAAGAAGAAATATCTCGAAATATGTCCATCAGGCCCCTTCCCTTGAGATAAATATGCAAATATCTCGGAAACGAAGCGAGCTATGGCAAAATGTTAAGAGACCTTTTTTGTAGAGAATTAAGTTTCCTACTTTTTATGTTCTATGATATTTTTTGATCAGATGCGTAGTTCTCGAGATATATCAAGATATTTAAAAGTTCCGAAGCCGCACCAACATAATAGAGGTACAGAAACACCGTGGCCTCTTTCTTTGAGATAACTCTGCACTATTGCGAGCTGCAAATGCCACTTCGAGCTTAGCTGTGCAGAAGAAGAACAACAAGAAGAAGAAATATCTCGAAATATGTCCGTCAGACCCCTTCCCTTGAGATGAATCTGCAAATATCTCGGAAACGAAGCGAGCTATGGCAAAATGTTAAGAGACCTTTTTTGTAGAGAATTAAGTTTCCTACTTTTTATGTTCTATGATATTTTTTGATCAGAAGCGTAGTTTTCGAGATATATCGAGATATTTAAAAGTTCCGAAGCCGCACCAACATAATAGAGATACAGAAAGACCGTGGCCCCTTTCTTTGAGATAACTCTGCACTAGTGCGAGCCGCAAATGCCACTTCCAGCTTAGCTGTGCAGAAGAAGAACAACAAGAAGAAGAAATATCTCGAAATATGTCCGTCAGGCCCCTTCCCTTGAGATAAATATGCAAATATCTCGGAAACGAAGCGAGCTATGGCAAAATGTTAAGAGACCTTTTTTGTAGAGAATTAAGTTTCCTACCTTTTATGTTCTATGATATTTTTTGATCAGATGCGTAGTTCTCGAGATATATCAAGATATTTAAAAGTTCCGAAGCCGCACCAACATAATAGAGATACAGAAAGACCGTGGCCCCTTTCTTTGAGATAACTCTGCACTAGTGCGAGCCGCAAATGCCACTTCCAGCTTAGCTGTGCAGAAGAAGAACAACAAGAAGAAGAAATATCTCGAAATATGTCCGTCAGGCCCCTTCCCTTGAGATAAATATGCAAATATCTCGGAAACGAAGCGAGCTATGGCAAAATGTTAAGAGACCTTTTTTGTAGAGAATTAAGTTTCCTACCTTTTATGTTCTATGATATTTTTTGATCAGATGCGTAGTTCTCGAGATATATCAAGATATTTAAAAGTTCCGAAGCCGCACCAACATAATAGAGATACAGAAACACCGTGGCCCCTTTCTTTGAGATAACTCTGCACTATTGCGAGCTGTAAATACAACTTACAGCTTAGCTGTGCAGAAGAAGAACAACAAGAAGAAGAAATATCTCGAAATATGTCCGTCAGGCCCCTTCCCTTGAGATATATCTGCAAATATCTCGGAAACGAAGCGAGCTATGGCAAAATGTTAAGAGACCTTTTTTGTAGAGAATTATGTTTCCTACAATTTATGTTCTATGATATTTTTTCATCAGAAGCGTAGTTTTCGTGATATATCGAGATATTTAAAAGTTCCGAAGCCGCACCAACATAATAGAGATACAGAAACACCGTGGCCCCTTTCTTTGAGATAACTCTGCACTAGTGCGAGCCGCAAATGCCACTTCCAGCTTAGCTGTGCAGAAGAAGAACAACAAGAAGAAGAAATATCTCGAAATATGTCCATCAGGCCCCTTCCCTTGAGATAAATATGCAAATATCTCGGAAACGAAGCGAGCTATGGCAAAATGTTAAGAGACCTTTTTTGTAGAGAATTAAGTTTCCTACTTTTTATGTTCTATGATATTTTTTGATCAGATGCGTAGTTCTCGAGATATATCAAGATATTTAAAAGTTCCGAAGCCGCACCAACATAATAGAGGTACAGAAACACCGTGGCCTCTTTCTTTGAGATAACTCTGCACTATTGCGAGCTGCAAATGCCACTTCGAGCTTAGCTGTGCAGAAGAAGAACAACAAGAAGAAGAAATATCTCGAAATATGTCCGTCAGACCCCTTCCCTTGAGATGAATCTGCAAATATCTCGGAAACGAAGCGAGCTATGGCAAAATGTTAAGAGACCTTTTTTGTAGAGAATTAAGTTTCCTACCTTTTATGTTCTATGATATTTTTTGATCAGATGCGTAGTTCTCGAGATATATCAAGATATTTAAAAGTTCCGAAGCCGCACCAACATAATAGAGATACAGAAACACCGTGGCCCCTTTCTTTGAGATAACTCTGCACTATTGCGAGCTGTAAATACAACTTACAGCTTAGCTGTGCAGAAGAAGAACAACAAGAAGAAGAAATATCTCGAAATATGTCCGTCAGGCCCCTTCCCTTGAGATATATCTGCAAATATCTCGGAAACGAAGCGAGCTATGGCAAAATGTTAAGAGACCTTTTTTGTAGAGAATTATGTTTCCTACAATTTATGTTCTATGATATTTTTTCATCAGAAGCGTAGTTTTCGTGATATATCGAGATATTTAAAAGTTCCGAAGCCGCACCAACATAATAGAGATACAGAAACACCGTGGCCCCTTTCTTTGAGATAATTCTGCACTAGTGCGAGCCGCAAATGCCACTTCCAGCTTAGCTGTGCAGAAGAAGAACAACAAGAAGAAGAAATATCTCGAAATATGTCCATCAGGCCCCTTCCCTTGAGATAAATATGCAAATATCTCGGAAACGAAGCGAGCTATGGCAAAATGTTAAGAGACCTTTTTTGTAGAGAATTAAGTTTCCTACTTTTTATGTTCTATGATATTTTTTGATCAGATGCGTAGTTCTCGAGATATATCAAGATATTTAAAAGTTCCGAAGCCGCACCAACATAATAGAGGTACAGAAACACCGTGGCCTCTTTCTTTGAGATAACTCTGCACTATTGCGAGCTGCAAATGCCACTTCGAGCTTAGCTGTGCAGAAGAAGAACAAGAAGAAGAAGAAATATCTCGAAATATGTCCGTCAGACCCCTTCCCTTGAGATGAATCTGCAAATATCTCGGAAACGAAGCGAGCTATGGCAAAATGTTAAGAGACCTTTTTTGTAGAGAATTAAGTTTCCTACTTTTTATGTTCTATGATATTTTTTGATCAGAAGCGTAGTTTTCGAGATATATCGAGATATTTAAAAGTTCCGAAGCCGCACCAACATAATAGAGATACAGAAAGACCGTGGCCCCTTTCTTTGAGATAACTCTGCACTAGTGCGAGCCGCAAATGCCACTTCCAGCTTAGCTGTGCAGAAGAAGAACAACAAGAAGAAGAAGTATCTCGAAATATGTCCGTCAGGCCCCTTCCCTTGAGATAAATATGCAAATATCTCGGAAACGAAGCGAGCTATGGCAAAATGTTAAGAGACCTTTTTTGTAGAGAATTAAGTTTCCTACCTTTTATGTTCTATGATATTTTTTGATCAGATGCGTAGTTCTCGAGATATATCAAGATATTTAAAAGTTCCGAAGCCGCACCAACATAATAGAGATACAGAAACACCGTGGCCCCTTTCGTTGAGATAACTCTGCACTAGTGCGAGCCGCAAATGCCACTTCCAGCTTAGCTGTGCAGAAGAAGAACAACAAGAAGAAGAAATATCTCGAAATATGTCCGTCAGGCCCCTTCCCTTGAGATAAATCTGCAAATATCTCGGAAACGAAGAGAGCTATGGCAAAATGTTAAGAGACCTTTTTTGTAGAGAATTAAGTTTCCTACTTTTCATGTTCTATGATATTTTTTGATCAGATGCGTAGTTCTCGAGATATATCAAGATATTTAAAAGTTCCGAAGCCGCACCAACATAATAGAGATACAGAAACACCGTGGCCCCTTTCTTTGAGATAACTCTGCACTATTGCGCGCTGCAAATGCCACTTCCAGCTTAGCTGTGCAGAAGAAGAACAACAAAAAGAAGAAATATTTCGAAATATGTCCGTCAGGCCCCTTCCCTTGAGATAAATCTGCAAATATCTCGGAAACGAAGCGAGCTATGGCAAAATGTTAAGAGACCTTTTTTGTAGAGAATTAAGTTTCCTACTTTTTATGTTCTATGATATTTTTCGATCAGAGGCGTAGTTCTCGAGATATATCAAGATATTTAAAAGTTCCGAAGCCGCACCAACATAATAGAGATACAGAAACACCATGGCCCCTTTCTTTGAGATAACTCTGCACGATTGCGAGCTGGAAATGCCACTTCCAGTTTAGCTGTGCAGAAGAAGAACAACAAGAAGAAGAAATATCTCGAAATATGTCCATCAGGACCCTTCCCTTGAGATAAATCTGCAAATATCTCGGAAACGAAGCGAGCTATGGCAAAATGTTAAGAGACCTTTTTTGTAGAGAATTATGTTTCCTACAATTTATGTTCTATGATATTTTTTCATCAGAAGCGTAGTTTTCGTGATATATCGAGATATTTAAAAGTTCCGAAGCCGCACCAACATAATAGAGATACAGAAACACCGTGGCCCCTTTCTTTGAGATAATTCTGCACTAGTGCGAGCCGCAAATGCCACTTCCAGCTTAGCTGTGCAGAAGAAGAACAACAAGAAGAAGAAATATCTCGAAATATGTCCATCAGGCCCCTTCCCTTGAGATAAATATGCAAATATCTCGGAAACGAAGCGAGCTATGGCAAAATGTTAAGAGACCTTTTTTGTAGAGAATTAAGTTTCCTACTTTTTATGTTCTATGATATTTTTTGATCAGATGCGTAGTTCTCGAGATATATCAAGATATTTAAAAGTTCCGAAGCCGCACCAACATAATAGAGGTACAGAAACACCGTGGCCTCTTTCTTTGAGATAACTCTGCACTATTGCGAGCTGCAAATGCCATTTCGAGCTTAGCTGTGCAGAAGAAGAACAAGAAGAAGAAGAAATATCTCGAAATATGTCCGTCAGACCCCTTCCCTTGAGATGAATCTGCAAATATCTCGGAAACGAAGCGAGCTATGGCAAAATGTTAAGAGACCTTTTTTGTAGAGAATTAAGTTTCCTACTTTTTATGTTCTATGATATTTTTTGATCAGAAGCGTAGTTTTCGAGATATATCGAGATATTTAAAAGTTCCGAAGCCGCACCAACATAATAGAGATACAGAAAGACCGTGGCCCCTTTCTTTGAGATAACTCTGCACTAGTGCGAGCCGCAAATGCCACTTCCAGCTTAGCTGTGCAGAAGAAGAACAACAAGAAGAAGAAGTATCTCGAAATATGTCCGTCAGGCCCCTTCCCTTGAGATAAATATGCAAATATCTCGGAAACGAAGCGAGCTATGGCAAAATGTTAAGAGACCTTTTTTGTAGAGAATTAAGTTTCCTACCTTTTATGTTCTATGATATTTTTTGATCAGATGCGTAGTTCTCGAGATATATCAAGATATTTAAAAGTTCCGAAGCCGCACCAACATAATAGAGATACAGAAACACCGTGGCCCCTTTCGTTGAGATAACTCTGCACTAGTGCGAGCCGCAAATGCCACTTCCAGCTTAGCTGTGCAGAAGAAGAACAACAAGAAGAAGAAATATCTCGAAATATGTCCGTCAGGCCCCTTCCCTTGAGATAAATCTGCAAATATCTCGGAAACGAAGAGAGCTATGGCAAAATGTTAAGAGACCTTTTTTGTAGAGAATTAAGTTTCCTACTTTTCATGTTCTATGATATTTTTTGATCAGATGCGTAGTTCTCGAGATATATCAAGATATTTAAAAGTTCCGAAGCCGCACCAACATAATAGAGATACAGAAACACCGTGGCCCCTTTCTTTGAGATAACTCTGCACTATTGCGCGCTGCAAATGCCACTTCCAGCTTAGCTGTGCAGAAGAAGAACAACAAAAAGAAGAAATATTTCGAAATATGTCCGTCAGGCCCCTTCCCTTGAGATAAATCTGCAAATATCTCGGAAACGAAGCGAGCTATGGCAAAATGTTAAGAGACCTTTTTTGTAAAGAATTATGTTTCCTACAATTTATGTTCTATGATATTTTTTGATCAGACGCGTAGTTTTCGAGATATATCGAGATATTTAAAAGTTCCGAAGCCGCACCAACATAATAGAGATACAGAAACACCGTGGCCCCTTTCTTTGAGATAACTCTGCACTAGTGCGAGCCGCAAATGCCACTTCCAGCTTAGCTGTGCAGAAGAAGAACAACAAGAAGAAGAAATATCTCGAAATATGGCCGTCAGACCCCTTCCCTTGAGATGAATCTGCAAATATCTCGGAAACGAAGCGAGCTATGGCAAAATGTTAAGAGACCTTTTTTGTAGAGAATTAAGTTTCCTACCTTTTATGTTCTATGATATTTTTTGATCAGATGCGTAGTTCTCGAGATATATCAAGATATTTAAAAGTTCCGAAGCCGCACCAACATAATAGAGATACAGAAACACCGTGGCCCCTTTCTTTGAGATAACTCTGCACTATTGCGAGCTGTAAATGCCACTTCCAGCTTAGCTGTGCAGAAGAAGAACAACAAGAAGAAGAAATATCTCGAAATATGTCCGTCAGGCCCCTTCCCTTGAGATATATCTGCAAATATCTCGGAAACGAAGCGAGCTATGGCAAAATGTTAAGAGACCTTTTTTGTAGAGAATTATGTTTCCTACAATTTATGTTCTATGATATTTTTTGATCAGAAGCGTAGTTTTCGTGATATATCGAGATATTTAAAAGTTCCGAAGCCGCACCAACATAATAGAGATACAGAAACACCGTGGCCCCTTTCTTTGAGATAACTCTGCACTAGTGCGAGCCGCAAATGCCACTTCCAGCTTAGCTGTGCAGAAGAAGAACAACAAGAAGAAGAAATATCTCGAAATATGTCCGTCAGACCCCTTCCCTTGAGATGAATCTGCAAATATCTCGGAAACGAAGCGAGCTATGGCAAAATGTTAAGAGACCTTTTTTGTAGAGAATTAAGTTTCCTACTTTTTATGTTCTATGATATTTTTTGATCAGAAGCGTAGTTTTCGAGATATATCGAGATATTTAAAAGTTCCGAAGCCGCACCAACATAATAGAGATACAGAAAGACCGTGGCCCCTTTCTTTGAGATAACTCTGCACTAGTGCGAGCCGCAAATGCCACTTCCAGCTTAGCTGTGCAGAAGAAGAACAACAAGAAGAAGAAATATCTCGAAATATGTCCGTCAGGCCCCTTCCCTTGAGATAAATATGCAAATATCTCGGAAACGAAGCGAGCTATGGCAAAATGTTAAGAGACCTTTTTTGTAGAGAATTAAGTTTCCTACCTTTTATGTTCTATGATATTTTTTGATCAGATGCGTAGTTCTCGAGATATATCAAGATATTTAAAAGTTCCGAAGCCGCACCAACATAATAGAGATACAGAAACACCGTGGCCCCTTTCTTTGAGATAACTCTGCACTATTGCGAGCTGTAAATACAACTTACAGCTTAGCTGTGCAGAAGAAGAACAACAAGAAGAAGAAATATCTCGAAATATGTCCGTCAGGCCCCTTCCCTTGAGATATATCTGCAAATATCTCGGAAACGAAGCGAGCTATGGCAAAATGTTAAGAGACCTTTTTTGTAGAGAATTATGTTTCCTACAATTTATGTTCTATGATATTTTTTCATCAGAAGCGTAGTTTTCGTGATATATCGAGATATTTAAAAGTTCCGAAGCCGCACCAACATAATAGAGATACAGAAACACCGTGGCCCCTTTCTTTGAGATAACTCTGCACTAGTGCGAGCCGCAAATGCCACTTCCAGCTTAGCTGTGCAGAAGAAGAACAACAAGAAGAAGAAATATCTCGAAATATGTCCATCAGGCCCCTTCCCTTGAGATAAATATGCAAATATCTCGGAAACGAAGCGAGCTATGGCAAAATGTTAAGAGACCTTTTTTGTAGAGAATTAAGTTTCCTACTTTTTATGTTCTATGATATTTTTTGATCAGATGCGTAGTTCTCGAGATATATCAAGATATTTAAAAGTTCCGAAGCCGCACCAACATAATAGAGGTACAGAAACACCGTGGCCTCTTTCTTTGAGATAACTCTGCACTATTGCGAGCTGCAAATGCCACTTCGAGCTTAGCTGTGCAGAAGAAGAACAACAAGAAGAAGAAATATCTCGAAATATGTCCGTCAGACCCCTTCCCTTGAGATGAATCTGCAAATATCTCGGAAACGAAGCGAGCTATGGCAAAATGTTAAGAGACCTTTTTTGTAGAGAATTAAGTTTCCTACTTTTTATGTTCTATGATATTTTTTGATCAGAAGCGTAGTTTTCGAGATATATCGAGATATTTAAAAGTTCCGAAGCCGCACCAACATAATAGAGATACAGAAAGACCGTGGCCCCTTTCTTTGAGATAACTCTGCACTAGTGCGAGCCGCAAATGCCACTTCCAGCTTAGCTGTGCAGAAGAAGAACAACAAGAAGAAGAAATATCTCGAAATATGTCCGTCGGGCCCCTTCCCTTGAGATAAATATGCAAATATCTCGGAAACGAAGCGAGCTATGGCAAAATGTTAGGAGACCTTTTTTGTAGAGAATTAAGTTTCCTACCTTTTATGTTCTATGATATTTTTTGATCAGATGCGTAGTTCTCGAGATATATCAAGATATTTAAAAGTTCCGAAGCCGCACCAACATAATAGAGATACAGAAAGACCGTGGCCCCTTTCTTTGAGATAACTCTGCACTAGTGCGAGCCGCAAATGCCACTTCCAGCTTAGCTGTGCAGAAGAAGAACAACAAGAAGAAGAAATATCTCGAAATATGTCCGTCAGGCCCCTTCCCTTGAGATAAATATGCAAATATCTCGGAAACGAAGCGAGCTATGGCAAAATGTTAAGAGACCTTTTTTGTAGAGAATTAAGTTTCCTACCTTTTATGTTCTATGATATTTTTTGATCAGATGCGTAGTTCTCGAGATATATCAAGATATTTAAAAGTTCCGAAGCCGCACCAACATAATAGAGATACAGAAACACCGTGGGCCCTTTCTTTGAGATAACTCTGCACTATTGCGAGCTGTAAATGCCACTTCCAGCTTAGCTGTGCAGAAGAAGAACAACAAGAAGAAGAAATATCTCGAAATATGTCCGTCAGGCCCCTTCCCTTGAGATATATCTGCAAATATCTCGGAAACGAAGCGAGCTATGGCAAAATGTTAAGAGACCTTTTTTGTAGAGAATTATGTTTCCTACAATTTATGTTCTATGATATTTTTTGATCAGAAGCGTAGTTTTCGTGATATATCGAGATATTTAAAAGTTCCGAAGCCGCACCAACATAATAGAGATACAGAAACACCGTGGCCCCTTTCTTTGAGATAACTCTGCACTAGTGCGAGCCGCAAATGCCACTTCCAGCTTAGCTGTGCAGAAGAAGAACAACAAGAAGAAGAAATATCTCGAAATATGTCCGTCAGGCCCCTTCCCTTGAGATAAATATGCAAATATCTCGGAAACGAAGCGAGCTATGGCAAAATGTTAAGAGACCTTTTTTGTAGAGAATTAAGTTTCCTACTTTTTATGTTCTATGATATTTTTTGATCAGATGCGTAGTTCTCGAGATATATCAAGATATTTAAAAGTTCCGAAGCCGCACCAACATAATAGAGATACAGAAACACCGTGGCCCCTTTCTTTGAGATAACTCTGCACTATTGCGAGCTGGAAATGCCACTTCCAGTTTAGCTGTGCAGAAGAAGAACAACAAGAAGAAGAAATATCTCGAAATATGTCCGTTAGGCCCCTTCCCTTGAGATAAATCTGCAAATATCTCGGAAACGAAGCGAGCTATGGCAAAATGTTAAGAGACCTTTTTTGTAGAGAATTAAGTTTCCTACTTTTTATGTTGTATGATATTTTTTGATCAGAAGCGTAGTTTTCGAGATATATCGAGATATTTAAAAGTTCCGAAGCCGCACCAACACAATAGAGATACAGAAACACCGTGGCCCCTTTCTTTGAGATAACTCTGCACTAGTGCGAGCCGCAAATGCCACTTCCAGCTTAGCTGTGCAGAAGAAGAACAACAAGAAGAAGAAATATCTCGAAATATGGCCGTCAGGCCCCTTCCCTTGAGATAAATATGCAAATATCTCGGAAACGAAGCGAGCTATGGCAAAATGTTAAGAGACCTTTTTTGTAGAGAATTAAGTTTCCTACTTTTTATGTTCTATGATATTTTTTGATCAGATGCGTAGTTTTCGAGATATATCGAGATATTTAAAAGTTCCGAAGCCGCACCAACATAATAGAGATACAGAAACACCGTGGCCCCTTTCTTTGAGATAACTCTGCACTAGTGCGAGCCGCAAATGCCACTTCCAGCTTAGCTGTGCAGAAGAAGAACAACAAGAAGAAGAAATATCTCGAAATATGTCCGTCAGGCCCCTTCCCTTGAGATAAATATGCAAATATCTCGGAAACGAAGCGAGCTATGGCAAAATGTTAAGAGACCTTTTTTGTAGAGAATTAACTTTCCTACTTTTTATGCTCTATGAGATTTTTTGATCAGATGCGTAGTTCACGAGATATATCAAGATATTTAAAAGTTCCGAAGCCGCACCAACATAATAGAGATACAGAAACACCGTGGCCCCTTTCTTTGAGATAACTCTGCACTGTTGCGAGCTGCAAATGCCACTTCCAGCTTAGCTGTGCAGAAGAAGAACAACAAGAAGAAGAGATATCTCGAAATATGTCCATCAGGACCCTTCCCTTGAGATAAATCTGCAAATATCTCGGAAACGAAGCGAGCTATGGCAAAATGTTAAGAGACCTTTTTTGTAAAGAATTATGTTTCCTACAATTTATGTTCTATGATATTTTTTGATCAGACGCGTAGTTTTCGAGATATATCGAGATATTTAAAAGTTCCGAAGCCGCACCAACATAATAGAGATACAGAAACACCGTGGCCCCTTTCTTTGAGATAACTCTGCACTATTGCGAGCTGTAAATGCCACTTCCAGCTTAGCTGTGCAGAAGAAGAACAACAAGAAGAAGAAATATCTCGAAATATGTCCGTCAGGCCCCTTCCCTTGAGATATATCTGCAAATATCTCGGAAACGAAGCGAGCTATGGCAAAATGTTAAGAGACCTTTTTTGTAGAGAATTATGTTTCCTACAATTTATGTTCTATGATATTTTTTGATCAGAAGCGTAGTTTTCGTGATATATCGAGATATTTAAAAGTTCCGAAGCCGCACCAACATAATAGAGATACAGAAACACCGTGGCCCCTTTCTTTGAGATAACTCTGCACTAGTGCGAGCCGCAAATGCCACTTCCAGCTTAGCTGTGCAGAAGAAGAACAACAAGAAGAAGAAATATCTCGAAATATGTCCGTCAGACCCCTTCCCTTGAGATGAATCTGCAAATATCTCGGAAACGAAGCGAGCTATGGCAAAATGTTAAGAGACCTTTTTTGTAGAGAATTAAGTTTCCTACTTTTTATGTTCTATGATATTTTTTGATCAGAAGCGTAGTTTTCGAGATATATCGAGATATTTAAAAGTTCCGAAGCCGCACCAACATAATAGAGATACAGAAAGACCGTGGCCCCTTTCTTTGAGATAACTCTGCACTAGTGCGAGCCGCAAATGCCACTTCCAGCTTAGCTGTGCAGAAGAAGAACAACAAGAAGAAGAAATATCTCGAAATATGTCCGTCAGGCCCCTTCCCTTGAGATAAATATGCAAATATCTCGGAAACGAAGCGAGCTATGGCAAAATGTTAAGAGACCTTTTTTGTAGAGAATTAAGTTTCCTACCTTTTATGTTCTATGATATTTTTTGATCAGATGCGTAGTTCTCGAGATATATCAAGATATTTAAAAGTTCCGAAGCCGCACCAACATAATAGAGATACAGAAACACCGTGGCCCCTTTCTTTGAGATAACTCTGCACTATTGCGAGCTGTAAATACAACTTACAGCTTAGCTGTGCAGAAGAAGAACAACAAGAAGAAGAAATATCTCGAAATATGTCCGTCAGGCCCCTTCCCTTGAGATATATCTGCAAATATCTCGGAAACGAAGCGAGCTATGGCAAAATGTTAAGAGACCTTTTTTGTAGAGAATTATGTTTCCTACAATTTATGTTCTATGATATTTTTTCATCAGAAGCGTAGTTTTCGTGATATATCGAGATATTTAAAAGTTCCGAAGCCGCACCAACATAATAGAGATACAGAAACACCGTGGCCCCTTTCTTTGAGATAACTCTGCACTAGTGCGAGCCGCAAATGCCACTTCCAGCTTAGCTGTGCAGAAGAAGAACAACAAGAAGAAGAAATATCTCGAAATATGTCCATCAGGCCCCTTCCCTTGAGATAAATATGCAAATATCTCGGAAACGAAGCGAGCTATGGCAAAATGTTAAGAGACCTTTTTTGTAGAGAATTAAGTTTCCTACTTTTTATGTTCTATGATATTTTTTGATCAGATGCGTAGTTCTCGAGATATATCAAGATATTTAAAAGTTCCGAAGCCGCACCAACATAATAGAGGTACAGAAACACCGTGGCCTCTTTCTTTGAGATAACTCTGCACTATTGCGAGCTGCAAATGCCACTTCGAGCTTAGCTGTGCAGAAGAAGAACAACAAGAAGAAGAAATATCTCGAAATATGTCCGTCAGACCCCTTCCCTTGAGATGAATCTGCAAATATCTCGGAAACGAAGCGAGCTATGGCAAAATGTTAAGAGACCTTTTTTGTAGAGAATTAAGTTTCCTACTTTTTATGTTCTATGATATTTTTTGATCAGAAGCGTAGTTTTCGAGATATATCGAGATATTTAAAAGTTCCGAAGCCGCACCAACATAATAGAGATACAGAAAGACCGTGGCCCCTTTCTTTGAGATAACTCTGCACTAGTGCGAGCCGCAAATGCCACTTCCAGCTTAGCTGTGCAGAAGAAGAACAACAAGAAGAAGAAATATCTCGAAATATGTCCGTCGGGCCCCTTCCCTTGAGATAAATATGCAAATATCTCGGAAACGAAGCGAGCTATGGCAAAATGTTAGGAGACCTTTTTTGTAGAGAATTAAGTTTCCTACCTTTTATGTTCTATGATATTTTTTGATCAGATGCGTAGTTCTCGAGATATATCAAGATATTTAAAAGTTCCGAAGCCGCACCAACATAATAGAGATACAGAAAGACCGTGGCCCCTTTCTTTGAGATAACTCTGCACTAGTGCGAGCCGCAAATGCCACTTCCAGCTTAGCTGTGCAGAAGAAGAACAACAAGAAGAAGAAATATCTCGAAATATGTCCGTCGGGCCCCTTCCCTTGAGATAAATATGCAAATATCTCGGAAACGAAGCGAGCTATGGCAAAATGTTAGGAGACCTTTTTTGTAGAGAATTAAGTTTCCTACCTTTTATGTTCTATGATATTTTTTGATCAGATGCGTAGTTCTCGAGATATATCAAGATATTTAAAAGTTCCGAAGCCGCACCAACATAATAGAGATACAGAAAGACCGTGGCCCCTTTCTTTGAGATAACTCTGCACTAGTGCGAGCCGCAAATGCCACTTCCAGCTTAGCTGTGCAGAAGAAGAACAACAAGAAGAAGAAATATCTCGAAATATGTCCGTCAGGCCCCTTCCCTTGAGATAAATATGCAAATATCTCGGAAACGAAGCGAGCTATGGCAAAATGTTAAGAGACCTTTTTTGTAGAGAATTAAGTTTCCTACCTTTTATGTTCTATGATATTTTTTGATCAGATGCGTAGTTCTCGAGATATATCAAGATATTTAAAAGTTCCGAAGCCGCACCAACATAATAGAGATACAGAAACACCGTGGGCCCTTTCTTTGAGATAACTCTGCACTATTGCGAGCTGTAAATGCCACTTCCAGCTTAGCTGTGCAGAAGAAGAACAACAAGAAGAAGAAATATCTCGAAATATGTCCGTCAGGCCCCTTCCCTTGAGATATATCTGCAAATATCTCGGAAACGAAGCGAGCTATGGCAAAATGTTAAGAGACCTTTTTTGTAGAGAATTATGTTTCCTACAATTTATGTTCTATGATATTTTTTGATCAGAAGCGTAGTTTTCGTGATATATCGAGATATTTAAAAGTTCCGAAGCCGCACCAACATAATAGAGATACAGAAACACCGTGGCCCCTTTCTTTGAGATAACTCTGCACTAGTGCGAGCCGCAAATGCCACTTCCAGCTTAGCTGTGCAGAAGAAGAACAACAAGAAGAAGAAATATCTCGAAATATGTCCGTCAGGCCCCTTCCCTTGAGATAAATATGCAAATATCTCGGAAACGAAGCGAGCTATGGCAAAATGTTAAGAGACCTTTTTTGTAGAGAATTAAGTTTCCTACTTTTTATGTTCTATGATATTTTTTGATCAGATGCGTAGTTCTCGAGATATATCAAGATATTTAAAAGTTCCGAAGCCGCACCAACATAATAGAGATACAGAAACACCGTGGCCCCTTTCTTTGAGATAACTCTGCACTATTGCGAGCTGGAAATGCCACTTCCAGTTTAGCTGTGCAGAAGAAGAACAACAAGAAGAAGAAATATCTCGAAATATGTCCGTTAGGCCCCTTCCCTTGAGATAAATCTGCAAATATCTCGGAAACGAAGCGAGCTATGGCAAAATGTTAAGAGACCTTTTTTGTAGAGAATTAAGTTTCCTACTTTTTATGTTGTATGATATTTTTTGATCAGAAGCGTAGTTTTCGAGATATATCGAGATATTTAAAAGTTCCGAAGCCGCACCAACATAATAGAGATACAGAAACACCGTGGCCCCTTTCTTTGAGATAACTCTGCACTATTGCGAGCTGCAAATGCCACTTCCAGCTTAGCTGTGCAGAGGAAGAACAACAAGAAGAAGAAATATCTCGAAATATGTCCGTCAGGCCCCTTCCCTTGAGATATATCTGCAAATATCTCGGAAACGAAGCGAGCTATGGCAAAATGTTAAGAGACCTTTTTTGTAGAGAATTATGTTTCCTACAATTTATGTTCTATGATATTTTTTGATCAGAAGCGTAGTTTTCGAGATATATCGAGATATTTAAAAGTTCCGAAGCCGCACCAACATAATAGAGATACAGAAACACCGTGGCCCCTTTCTTTGAGATAACTCTGCACTATTGCGAGCTGGAAATGCCACTTCCAGTTTAGCTGTGCAGAAGAAGAACAACAAGAAGAAGAAATATCTCGAAATATGTCCGTTAGGCCCCTTCCCTTGAGATAAATCTGCAAATATCTCGGAAACGAAGCGAGATATGGCAAAATGTTAAGAGACCTTTTTTGTAGAGAATTAAGTTTCCTACTTTTTATGTTCTATGATATTTTTTGATCAGATGCGCAGTTCTCGAGATATATCAAGATATTTAAAAGTTCCGAAGCCGCACCAACATAATAGAGATACAGAAACACCGTGGCCCCTTTCTTTGAGATAACTCTGCACTATTGTGAGCTGCAAATGCCACTTCCAGCTTAGCTGTGCAGAAGAAGAACAACAAGAAGAAGAAATATCTCGAAATATGTCCGTCTGGCCCCTTCCCTTGAGATAAATCTGGAAATATCTCGGAAACGAAGAGAGCTATGGCAAAATGTTAAGAGACCTTTTTTGTAGAGAATTAAGTTTCCTACTTTTTATGTTCTATGACATTTTTTGATCAGATGCGTAGTTCTCGAGATATATCAAGATATTTAAAAGTTCCGAAGCCGCACCAACATAATAGAGATACAGAAACACCGTGGCCCCTTTCTTTGAGATAACTCTGCACTATTGCGAGCTGTAAATGCCACTTCCAGCTTAGCTGTGCAGAAGAAGAACAACAAGAAGAAGAAATATCTCGAAATATGTCCGTCAGGCCCCTTCCCTTGAGATATATCTGCAAATATCTCGGAAACGAAGCGAGCTATGGCAAAATGTTAAGAGACCTTTTTTGTAGAGAATTAAGTTTCCTACTTTTTATGTTCTATGATATTTTTTGATCAGATGCGTAGTTCTCGAGATATATCAAGATATTTAAAAGTTCCGAAGCCACACCAACATAATAGAGATACAGAAACACCGTAGCCCCTTTCTTTGAGATAACTCTGCACTATTGCGAGCTGCAAATGCCACTTCCAGCTTAGCTGTGCAGAGGAAGAACAACAAGAAGAAGAAATATCTCGAAATATGTCCGTCAGGCCAGTTCCTTTGAGCTGAATCTGCAAATATCTCGGAAACGAAGCGAGCTATGGCAAAATGTTAAGAGACGTTTTTTGTAGAGAATTATGTTTCCTACAATTTATGTTCTATGATATTTTTTGATCAGAAGCGTAGTTTTCGAGATATATCGAGATATTTAAAAGTTCCGAAGCCGCACCAACATAATAAAGATACAGAAACACCGTGGCCCCTTTCTTTGAGAGAACTGTGCACTAGTGCGAGCCGCAAATGCCACTTCCAGCTTAGCTGTGCAGAAGAAGAACAACAAGAAGAAGAAATATCTCGAAATATGTCCGTCAGGCCCCTTCCCTTGAGATAAATCTGCAAATATCTCGGAAACGAAGCGAGCTATGGCAAAATGTTAAGAGACCGTTTTTGTAGAGAATTAAGTTTCCTACTTTTTACGTTCTATGATATTTTTTGATCAGATGCGTAGTTCTCGAGATATATCAAGATATTTAAAAGTTCCGAAGCCGCACCAACATAATAGAGATACAGAAACACCGTGGCCCCTTTCTTTGAGATAACTCTGCACTATTGCGAGCTGTAAATGCCACTTCCAGCTTAGCGGTGCAGAAGAAGAACAACAAGAAGAAGAAATATCTCGAAATATGTCCGTCAGGCCCCTTCCCTTGAGATATATCTGCAAATATCTCGGAAACGAAGCGAGCTATGGCAAAATGTTGAGAGACCTTTTTTGTAGAGAATTATGTTTCCTACAATTTATGTTCTATGATATTTTTTGATCAGAAGCGTAGTTTTCGAGATATATCGAGATATTTAAAAGTTCCGAAGCCGCACCAACATAATAGAGATACAGAAACACCGTGGCCCCTTTCTTTGAGATAACTCTGCACTAGTGCGAGCCGCAAATGCCACTTCCAGCTTAGCTGTGCAGAAGAAGAACAACAAGAAGAAGAAATATCTCGAAATATGTCCGTCAGGCCCCTTCCCTTGAGATAAATATGCAAATATCTCGGAAACGAAGCGAGCTATGGCAAAATGTTAAGAGACCTTTTTTGTAGAGAATTATGTTTCCTACTTTTTATGTTCTATGATATTTTTTGATCAGACCCGTAGTTCTCGAGATATATCAAGATATTTAAAAGTTCCGAAGCCGCACCAACATAATAGAGATACAGAAACACCGTGGCCCCTTTCTTTGAGATATCTCTGCACTATTGCGAGCTGCAAATGCCACTTCCAGCTTAGCTGTGCAGAAGAAGAACAACAAGAAGAAGAAATATCTCGAAATATGTCCGTCAGGCCCCTTCCCTTGACATAAATCTGCAAATATCTCGGAAACGAAGCGAGCTATGGCAAAATGTTAAGAGACCTTATTTGTAGAGAATTAAGTTTCCTACTTTTTACGTTCTATGATATTTTTTGATCAGATGCGTAGTTCTCGAGATATATCAAGATATTTAAAAGTTCCGAAACCGCACCAACATAATAGAGATACAGAAACACCGTGGCCCCTTTCTTTGAGATATCTCTGCACTATTGCGAGCTGCAAATGCCACTTCCAGCTTAGCTGTGCAGAAGAAGAACAACAAGAAGAAGAAATATCTCGAAATATGTCCGTCAGGCCCCTTCCCTTGACATAAATCTGCAAATATCTCGGAAACGAAGCGAGCTATGGCAAAATGTTAAGAGACCTTATTTGTAGAGAATTAAGTTTCCTACTTTTTACGTTCTATGATATTTTTTGATCAGATGCGTAGTTCTCGAGATATATCAAGATATTTAAAAGT
The DNA here is from genome assembly GCF_051020975.1 of Osmia lignaria lignaria. Classification (NCBI taxonomy): domain Eukaryota; kingdom Metazoa; phylum Arthropoda; class Insecta; order Hymenoptera; family Megachilidae; genus Osmia; species Osmia lignaria. Next base: position 3,857,618 of record NW_027478164.1, read on the forward strand.
TCCGAAGCCGCACCAACATAATAGAGATACAGAAACACCGTGGCCCCTTTCTTTGAGATAACTCTGCACTATTGCGAGCTGTAAATGCCACTTCCAGCTTAGCGGTGCAGAAGAAGAACAACAAGAAGAAGAAATATCTCGAAATATGTCCGTCAGGCCCCTTCCCTTGAGATATATCTGCAAATATCTCGGAAACGAAGCGAGCTATGGCAAAATGTTAAGAGACCTTATTTGTAGAGAATTATGTTTCCTACAATTTATGTTCTATGATATTTTTTGATCAGAAGCGTAGTTTTCGAGATATATCGAGATATTTAAAAGTTCCGAAGCCGCACCAACATAATAGAGATACAGAAACACCGTGGCCCCTTTCTTTGAGATAACTCTGCACTAGTGCGAGCCGCAAATGCCACTTCCAGCTTAGCTGTGCAGAAGAAGAACAACAAGAAGAAGAAATATCTCGAAATATGTCCGTCAGGCCCCTTCCCTTGAGATAAATATGCAAATATCTCGGAAACCAAGCGAGCTATGGCAAAATGTTAAGAGACCTTTTTTGTAGAGAATTAAGTTTCCTACTTTTCATGTTCTATGATATTTTTTGATCAGATGCGTAGTTCTCGAGATATATCAAGATATTTAAAAGTTCCGAAGCCGCACCAACATAATAGAGATACAGAAACACCGTGGCCCCTTTCTTTGAGATAACTCTGCACTATTGCGAGCTGCAAATGCCACTTCCAGCTTAGCTGTGCAGAGGAAGAACAACAAGAAGAAGAAATATCTCGAAATATGTCCGTCAGGCCAGTTCCTTTGAGCTGAATCTGCAAATATCTCGGAAACGAAGCGAGCTATGGCAAAATGTTAAGAGACGTTTATTGTAGAGAATTATGTTTCCTACAATTTATGTTCTATGATATTTTGTGATCAGAAGCGTAGTTCTCGAGATATATCAAGATATTTAAAAGTTCCGAAGCCGCACCAACATAATAGAGATACAGAAACACCGTGGCCCCTCTCTTTGAGATAACTCTGCACTATTGCGAGCTGGAAATGCCACTTCCAGTTTAGCTGTGCAGAAGAAGAACAACAAGAAGCAAAAATATCTCGAAATATGTCCGTTAGGCCCCTTCCCTTGAGATAAATCTGCAAATATCTCGGAAACGAAGCGAGCTATGGCAAAATGTTAAGAGGCCTTATTTGTAGAGAATTAAGTTTCCTACCTTTTACGTTCTATGATATTTTTTGATCAGATGCGTAGTTCTCGAGATATATCAAGATATTTAAAAGTTCCGAAGCCGCACCAACATAATAGAGATACAGAAACACCGTGGCCCCTTTCTTTGAGATAACTCTGCACTATTGCGAGCTGCAAATGCCACTTCCAGCTTAGCTGTGCAGAAGAAGAACAACAAGAAGAAGAAATATCTCGAAATATGTCCGTTAGGCCCCTTCCCTTGAGATAAATCTGCAAATATCTCGGAAACGAAGCGAGCTATGGCAAAATCTTAAGAGACCTTTTTTGTAGAGAATTAAGTTTCCTACTTTTTATGTTCTATGATATTTTTTGATCAGATGCGTAGTTCTCGAGATATATCAAGATATTTAAAAGTTCCGAAGCCGCACCAACATAATAGAGATACAGAAACACCGTGGCCCCTTTCTTTGAGATAACTCTGCACTATTGCGAGCTGCAAATGCCACTTCCAGCTTAGCTGTGCAGAAGAAGAACAACAAGATGAAATATTTCGAAATATGTCCGTTAGGCCCCTTCCCTTGAGATAAATCTGCAAATATCTCGGAAACGAAGAGAGCTATGGCAAAATGTTAAGAGGCCTTTTTTGTAGAGAATTAAGTTTCCTACTTTTTATGTTCTATGATATTTTTTGATCAGATGCGTAGTTCTCGAGATATATCAAGATATTTAAAAGTTCCGAAGCCGCACCAACATAATAGAGATACAGAAACACCGTGGCCCCTTTCTTTGAGATAACTCTGCACTATTGCGAGCTGCAAATGCCACTTCCAGCTTAGCTGTGCAGAGGAAGAACAACAAGAAGAAGAAATATCTCGAAATATGTCCGTCAGGCCAGTTCCTTTGAGCTGAATCTGCAAATATCTCGGAAACGAAGCGAGCTATGGCAAAATGTTAAGAGACATTTTTTGTAGAGAATTATGTTTCCTACAATTTATGTTCTATGATATTTTTTGATCAGAAGCGTAGTTTTCGAGATATATCGAGATATTTAAAAGTTCCGAAGCCGCACCAACATAATAAAGATACAGAAACACCGTGGCCCCTTTCTTTGAGATAACTGTGCACTAGTGCGAGCCGCCAATGCCACTTCCAGCTTAGCTGTGCAGAAGAAGAACAACAAGAAGAAGAAATATCTCGAAATATGTCCGTCAGGCCCCTTCCCTTGAGATAAATCTGCAAATATCTCGGAAACGAAGCGAGCTATGGCAAAATGTTAAGAGACCGTTTTTGTAGAGAATTAAGTTTCCTACTTTTTATGTTCTATGATATTTTTTGATGAGACGCGTAGTTCTCGAGATATATCACGATATTTAAAAGTTCCGAAGCCGCACCAACATAATAGAGATACAGAAACACCGTGGCCCCTTTCTTTGAGATAACTCTGCACTATTGCGAGCTGCAAATGCCACTTCCAGCTTAGCTGTGCAGAAGGAGAACAACAAGAAGAAGAAATATCTCGAAATATGTCCGTCAGGCCCCTTCCCTTGAGATAAATCTGCAAATATCTCGGAAACGAAGAGAGCTATGGCAAAATGTTAAGAGACCTTTTTTGTAGAGAATTAAGTTTCCTACTTTTCATGTTCTATGATATTTTTTGATCAGATGCGTAGTTCTCGAGATATATCAAGATATTTAAAAGTTCCGAAGCAGCACCAACATAATAGAGATACAGAAACACCGTGGCCCCTTTCTTTGAGATAACTCTGCACTAGTGCGAGCCGCAAATGCCACTTCCAGCTTAGCTGTGCAGAAGAAGAACAACAAGAAGAAGAAATATCTCGAAATATGTCCGTCAGGCCCCTTCCCTTGAGATAAATCTGCAAATATCTCGGAAACGAAGCGAGCTATGGCAAAATGTTAAGAGACCTTTTTTGTAGAGAATTAAGTTTCCTACTTTTTATCTTCTATGATATTTTTTGATCAGATGCGTAGTTCTCGAGATATATCAAGATATTTAAAAGTTCCGAAGCCGCACCAACATAACAGAGATACAGAAACACCGTGGCCCCTTTCTTTGAGATATCTCTGCACTATTGCGAGCTGCAAATGCCACTTCCAGCTTAGCTGTGCAGAAGAAGAACAACAAGAAGAAGAAATATTGTTTTCACGTGCAGTGCGCAACAAGCTACGACCATAGGATGCGTTGAGAGCCGGGTCAACAGAGGTCGTAAGTCTCTGTTCGATGTTACACCGATAACTTCATTCACGCACGAACCTACGACCCTTTAAGGTGATAGGAGTAGTTGAGGGTGTGTCTTGATTTGACGTAATAAATGTAGTCAAGATAAAACTGATAATTTAATTATATAAACATGAAACGGATTATTGTTTAAATGGTTGAACAGTTAAATGGTTTTAATATTTGGAAGCTCAGAATTTGCGCGGGAAGATAACGTTTCCCTTGAGGAATGAGACGTTTTCCTCATGAAATCCAAAAACAGACTGATGAGACCGACTCCTTCAAGAACCTCTTGACTTTTCCAAATCGTGGGAGTCGGCCTCATCCCCTGATTGGTGACTATTTTCACCAATGACATGGTGGCCTTACTGACCCCAACCACCCCGAGCGTCCGAAACGCGGTCCGCGCGGAGTAAGGGTGTCAGTGGAGGTGGTAGGCGAAATCGCGCGCAACTCCGTCCACGGAGTGGAACCCCCGCTGGGCCTGGGTCCCGGAAACTGACACAGATGTTGGCCATCAGGTTCAGTCACAAGGCCCCTCGGAGATTCACGTCTATGGTACCTGCAAGGTCGCTGAAAATACGAAATTACTGCAAATAAATCAAAGGATTTACTCAACTGACCCCGCAGGCTTGCATACCATAAACGTGCCAGCGGTCTGCACCCCAGATGCCCCTCCGAGGACAAACCCGCCAGCCACTCGACGGACGGCTATTGTTAGATAGTATTCAAGCAATAAAAAATACAGAAAAATATAAATTTCGGAAACAGGGTCCCATGTACTCGTCACGGAACAAATATCTCGAAATATGTCCGTCAGGCCCCTTCCCTTGACATAAATCTGCAAATATCTCGGAAACGAAGCGAGCTATGGCAAAATGTTAAGAGACCTTATTTGTAGAGAATTAAGTTTCCTACTTTTTACGTTCTATGATATTTTTTGATCAGATGCGTAGTTCTCGAGATATATCAAGATATTTAAAAGTTCCGAAGCCGCACCCACATAATAGAGATACAGAAATACCGTGGCCCCTTTCTTTGAGATAACTCTGCACTATTGCGAGCTGTAAATGCCACTTCCAGCTTAGCGGTGCAGAAGAAGAACAACAAGAAGAAGAAATATCTCGAAATATGTCCGTCAGGCCCCTTCCCTTGAGATATATCTGCAAATATCTCGGAAACGAAGCGAGCTATGGCAAAATGTTTAGAGACCTTTTTTGTAGAGAATTAAGTTTCCTACAATTTATGTTCTATGATATTTTTTGATCAGATGCGTAGTTTTCGAGATATATCGAGATATTTAAAAGTTCCGAAGCCGCACCAACATAATAAAGATACAGAAACACCGTGGCCCCTTTCTTTGAGATAACTGTGCACTAGTGCGAGCCGCAAATGCCACTTCCAGCTTAGCTGTGCAGAAGAAGAACAACAAGAAGAGGAAATATCTCGAAATATGTCCGTCAGGCCCCTTCCCTTGAGATAAATCTGCAAATATCTCGGAAACGAAGCGAGCTATGGCAAAATGTTAAGAGACCGTTTTTGTAGAGAATTAAGTTTCCTACTTTTTATGTTCTATGATATTTTTTGATGAGACGCGTAGTTCTCGAGATATATCAAGATATTTAAAAGTTCCGAAGCCGCACCAACATAATAGAGATACAGAAACACCGTGGCCCCTTTCTTTGAGATAACTCTGCACTATTGCGAGCTGCAAATGCCACTTCCAGCTTAGCTGTGCAGAAGGAGAACAACAAGAAGAAGAAATATCTCGAAATATGTCCGTCAGGCCCCTTCCCTTGAGATAAATCTGCAAATATCTCGGAAACGAAGCGAGCTATGGCAAAATGGTAAGAGACCTTTTTTGTAGAGAATTATGTTTCCTACTTTTTATGTTCTATGATATTTTTTGATCAGACCCGTAGTTCTCGAGATATATCAAGATATTTAAAAGTTCCGAAGCCGCACCAACATAATAGAGATACAGAAACACCGTGGCCCCTTTCTTTGAGATATCTCTGCACTATTGCGAGCTGCAAATGCCACTTCCAGCTTATCTGTGCAGAAGAAGAACAACAAGAAGAAGAAATATCTCGAAATATGTCCGTCAGGCCCCTTCCCTTGACATAAATCTGCAAATATCTCGGAAACGAAGCGAGCTATGGCAAAATGTTAAGAGACCTTATTTGTAGAGAATTAAGTTTCCTACTTTTTACGTTCTATGATATTTTTTGATCAGATGCGTAGTTCTCGAGATATATCAAGATATTTAAAAGTTCCGAAACCGCACCAACATAATAGAGATACAGAAACACCGTGGCCCCTTTCTTTGAGATATCTCTGCACTATTGCGAGCTGCAAATGCCACTTCCAGCTTAGCTGTGCAGAAGAAGAACAACAAGAAGAAGAAATATCTCGAAATATGTCCGTCAGGCCCCTTCCCTTGACATAAATCTGCAAATATCTCGGAAACGAAGCGAGCTATGGCAAAATGTTAAGAGACCTTATTTGTAGAGAATTAAGTTTCCTACTTTTTACGTTCTATGATATTTTTTGATCAGATGCGTAGTTCTCGAGATATATCAAGATATTTAAAAGTTCCGAAGCCGCACCAACATAATAGAGATACAGAAACACCGTGGCCCCTTTCTTTGAGATAACTCTGCACTATTGCGAGCTGCAAATGCCACTTCCAGCTTAGCTGTGCAGAAGAAGAACAACAAGAAGAAGAAATATCTCGAAATATGTCCGTTAGGCCCCTTCCCTTGAGATAAATCTGCAAATATCTCGGAAACGAAGCGAGCTATGGCAAAATGTTAAGAGACCTTTTTTGTAGAGAATTAAGTTTCCTACTTTTTATGTTCTATGATATTTTTTGATCAGATGCGTAGTTCTCGAGATATATCAAGATATTTAAAAGTTCCGAAGCCGCACCAACATAATAGAGATACAGAAACACCGTGGCCCCTTTCTTTGAGATAACTCTGCACTATTGCGAGCTGCAAATGCCACTTCCAGCTTAGCTGTGCAGAGGAAGAACAACAAGAAGAAGAAATATCTCGAAATATGTCCGTCAGGCCAGTTCCTTTGAGCTGAATCTGCAAATATCTCGGAAACGAAGCGAGCTATGGCAAAATGTTAAGAGACGTTTATTGTAGAGAATTATATTTCCTACAATTTATGTTCTATGATATTTTTTGATCAGACGCGTAGTTTTCGAGATATATCGAGATATTTAAAAGTTCCGAAGCCGCACCAACATAATAGAGATACAGAAACACCGTGGCCCCTTTCTTTGAGATAACTCTGCACTAGTGCGAGCCGCAAATGCCATTTCCAGCTTAGCTGTGCAGAAGAAGAACAACAAGAAGAAGAAATATCTCGAAATATGTCCGTCAGGCCCCTTCCCTTGAGATAAATCTGCAAATATCTCGGAAACGAAGCGAGCTATGGCAAAATGTTAAGAGACCTTTTTTGTAGAGAATTAAGTTTCCTACTTTTTATGTTCTATGATATTTTTTGATCAGAAGCGTAGTTTTCGAGATATATCGAGATATTTAAAAGTTCCAAAGCCGCACCAACATAATAGAGATACAGAAACACCGTGGCCCCTTTCTTTGAGATAACTCTGCACTAGTGCGAGCCGCAAATGCCACTTCCAGCCTAGCTGTGCAGAAGAAGAACAACAAGAAGAAGAAATATCTCGAAATATGTCCGTCAGGCCCCTTCCCTTGAGATAAATCTGCAAATATCTCGGAAACGAAGCGAGCTATGGCAAAATGTTAAGAGACCTTTTTTGTAGAGAATTAAGTTTCCTACTTTTTACGTTCTATGATATTTTTTGATCAGATGCGTAGTTCTCGAGATATATCAAGATATTTAAAAGTTCCGAAGCCGCACCAACATAATAGAGATACAGAAACACCGTGGCCCCTTTCTTTGAGATAACTCTGCACTATTGCGAGCTGGAAATGCCACTTCCAGCTTAGCTGTGCAGAGGAAGAACAACAAGAAGAAGAAATATCTCGAAATATGTCCGTCAGGCCAGTTCCTTTGAGATGAATCTGCAAATATCTCGGAAACGAAGCGAGCTATGACAAAATGTTAAGAGACCTTTTTTGTAGAGAATTAAGTTTCCTACTTTTTATGTTCTATGATATTTTTTGATCAGATGCGTAGTTCTCGAGATATATCAAGATATTTAAAAGTTCCGAAGCCGCACCAACATAATAGAGATACAGAAACACCGTGGCCCCTTTCTTTGAGATAACTCTGCACTATTGCGAGCTGCAAATGCCACTTCCAGCTTAGCTGTGCAGAAGAAGAACAACAAGAAGAAGAAATATCTCGAAATATGTCCGTCAGGCCCCTTCCCTTGAGATAAATCTGCAAATATCTCGGAAACGAAGCGAGCTATGGCAAAATGTTAAGAGACCTTATTTGTAGAGAATTAAGTTTCCTACCTTTTACGTTCTATGATATTTTTTGATCAGATGCGTAGTTCTCGAGATATATCAAGATATTTAAAAGTTCCGAAGCCGCACCAACATAATAGAGATACAGAAACACCGTGGCCCCTTTCTTTGAGATAACTCTGCACTATTGCGAGCTGCAAATGCCACTTCCAGCTTAGCTGTGCAGAAGAAGAACAACAAGAAGAAGAAATATCTCGAAATATGTCCGTCAGGCCCCTGCCCTTGAGATATATCTGCAAATATCTCGGAAACGAAGCGAGCTATCGCAAAATGTTGAGAGACCTTTTTTGTAGAGAATTAAGTTTCCTACTTTTTACGTTCTATGATATTTTTTGATCAGATGCGTAGTTCTCGAGATATATCAAGATATTTAAAAGTTCCGAAGCCGCACCAACATAATAGAGATACAGAAACACCGTGGCCCCTTTCTTTGAGATAACTCTGCACTATTGCGAGCTGGAAATGCCACTTCCAGCTTAGCTGTGCAGAGGAAGAACAACAAGAAGAAGAAATATCTCGAAATATGTCCGTTAGGCCCCTTCCCTTGAGATAAATCTGCAAATATCTCGGAAACGAAGCGAGGTATGGCAAAATCTTAAGAGACCTTTTTTGTAGAGAATTAAGTTTCCTACTTTTTATGTTCTATGATATTTTTTGATCAGATGCGTAGTTCTCGAGATATATCAAGATATTTAAAAGTTCCGAAGCCGCACCAACATAATAGAGATACAGAAACACCGTGGCCCCTTTCTTTGAGATAACTCTGCACTAGTGCGAGCCGCAAATGCCACTTCCAGCTTAGCTGTGCAGAAGAAGAACAACAAGAAGAAGAAATATCTCGAAATATGTCCGTCAGGCCCCTTCCCTTGAGATAAATCTGCAAATATCTCGGAAACGAAGCGAGCTATGGCAAAATGTTAAGAGACCTTTTTTGTAGAGAATTAAGTTTCCTACTTTTTATCTTCTATGATATTTTTTGATCAGATGCGTAGTTCTCGAGATATATCAAGATATTTAAAAGTTCCGAAGCCGCACCAACATAACAGAGATACAGAAACACCGTGGCCCCTTTCTTTGAGATATCTCTGCACTATTGCGAGCTGCAAATGCCACTTCCAGCTTAGCTGTGCAGAAGAAGAACAACAAGAAGAAGAAATATTGTTTTCACGTGCAGTGCGCAACAAGCTACGACCATAGGATGCGTTGAGAGCCGGGTCAACAGAGGTCGTAAGTCTCTGTTCGATGTTACACCGATAACTTCATTCACGCACGAACCTACGACCCTTTAAGGTGATAGGAGTAGTTGAGGGTGTGTCTTGATTTGACGTAATAAATGTAGTCAAGATAAAACTGATAATTTAATTATATAAACATGAAACGGATTATTGTTTAAATGGTTGAACAGTTAAATGGTTTTAATATTTGGAAGCTCAGAATTTGCGCGGGAAGATAACGTTTCCCTTGAGGAATGAGACGTTTTCCTCATGAAATCCAAAAACAGACTGATGAGACCGACTCCTTCAAGAACCTCTTGACTTTTCCAAATCGTGGGAGTCGGCCTCATCCCCTGATTGGTGACTATTTTCACCAATGACATGGTGGCCTTACTGACCCCAACCACCCCGAGCGTCCGAAACGCGGTCCGCGCGGAGTAAGGGTGTCAGTGGAGGTGGTAGGCGAAATCGCGCGCAACTCCGTCCACGGAGTGGAACCCCCGCTGGGCCTGGGTCCCGGAAACTGACACAGATGTTGGCCATCAGGTTCAGTCACAAGGCCCCTCGGAGATTCACGTCTATGGTACCTGCAAGGTCGCTGAAAATACGAAATTACTGCAAATAAATCAAAGGATTTACTCAACTGACCCCGCAGGCTTGCATACCATAAACGTGCCAGCGGTCTGCACCCCAGATGCCCCTCCGAGGACAAACCCGCCAGCCACTCGACGGACGGCTATTGTTAGATAGTATTCAAGCAATAAAAAATACAGAAAAATATAAATTTCGGAAACAGGGTCCCATGTACTCGTCACGGAACAAATATCTCGAAATATGTCCGTCAGGCCCCTTCCCTTGACATAAATCTGCAAATATCTCGGAAACGAAGCGAGCTATGGCAAAATGTTAAGAGACCTTATTTGTAGAGAATTAAGTTTCCTACTTTTTACGTTCTATGATATTTTTTGATCAGATGCGTAGTTCTCGAGATATATCAAGATATTTAAAAGTTCCGAAGCCGCACCCACATAATAGAGATACAGAAATACCGTGGCCCCTTTCTTTGAGATAACTCTGCACTATTGCGAGCTGTAAATGCCACTTCCAGCTTAGCGGTGCAGAAGAAGAACAACAAGAAGAAGAAATATCTCGAAATATGTCCGTCAGGCCCCTTCCCTTGAGATATATCTGCAAATATCTCGGAAACGAAGCGAGCTATGGCAAAATGTTTAGAGACCTTTTTTGTAGAGAATTAAGTTTCCTACAATTTATGTTCTATGATATTTTTTGATCAGATGCGTAGTTTTCGAGATATATCGAGATATTTAAAAGTTCCGAAGCCGCACCAACATAATAAAGATACAGAAACACCGTGGCCCCTTTCTTTGAGATAACTGTGCACTAGTGCGAGCCGCAAATGCCACTTCCAGCTTAGCTGTGCAGAAGAAGAACAACAAGAAGAGGAAATATCTCGAAATATGTCCGTCAGGCCCCTTCCCTTGAGATAAATCTGCAAATATCTCGGAAACGAAGCGAGCTATGGCAAAATGTTAAGAGACCGTTTTTGTAGAGAATTAAGTTTCCTACTTTTTATGTTCTATGATATTTTTTGATGAGACGCGTAGTTCTCGAGATATATCAAGATATTTAAAAGTTCCGAAGCCGCACCAACATAATAGAGATACAGAAACACCGTGGCCCCTTTCTTTGAGATAACTCTGCACTATTGCGAGCTGCAAATGCCACTTCCAGCTTAGCTGTGCAGAAGGAGAACAACAAGAAGAAGAAATATCTCGAAATATGTCCGTCAGGCCCCTTCCCTTGAGATAAATCTGCAAATATCTCGGAAACGAAGCGAGCTATGGCAAAATGGTAAGAGACCTTTTTTGTAGAGAATTATGTTTCCTACTTTTTATGTTCTATGATATTTTTTGATCAGACCCGTAGTTCTCGAGATATATCAAGATATTTAAAAGTTCCGAAGCCGCACCAACATAATAGAGATACAGAAACACCGTGGCCCCTTTCTTTGAGATATCTCTGCACTATTGCGAGCTGCAAATGCCACTTCCAGCTTATCTGTGCAGAAGAAGAACAACAAGAAGAAGAAATATCTCGAAATATGTCCGTCAGGCCCCTTCCCTTGACATAAATCTGCAAATATCTCGGAAACGAAGCGAGCTATGGCAAAATGTTAAGAGACCTTATTTGTAGAGAATTAAGTTTCCTACTTTTTACGTTCTATGATATTTTTTGATCAGATGCGTAGTTCTCGAGATATATCAAGATATTTAAAAGTTCCGAAACCGCACCAACATAATAGAGATACAGAAACACCGTGGCCCCTTTCTTTGAGATATCTCTGCACTATTGCGAGCTGCAAATGCCACTTCCAGCTTAGCTGTGCAGAAGAAGAACAACAAGAAGAAGAAATATCTCGAAATATGTCCGTCAGGCCCCTTCCCTTGACATAAATCTGCAAATATCTCGGAAACGAAGCGAGCTATGGCAAAATGTTAAGAGACCTTATTTGTAGAGAATTAAGTTTCCTACTTTTTACGTTCTATGATATTTTTTGATCAGATGCGTAGTTCTCGAGATATATCAAGATATTTAAAAGTTCCGAAGCCGCACCAACATAATAGAGATACAGAAACACCGTGGCCCCTTTCTTTGAGATAACTCTGCACTATTGCGAGCTGCAAATGCCACTTCCAGCTTAGCTGTGCAGAAGAAGAACAACAAGAAGAAGAAATATCTCGAAATATGTCCGTTAGGCCCCTTCCCTTGAGATAAATCTGCAAATATCTCGGAAACGAAGCGAGCTATGGCAAAATGTTAAGAGACCTTTTTTGTAGAGAATTAAGTTTCCTACTTTTTATGTTCTATGATATTTTTTGATCAGATGCGTAGTTCTCGAGATATATCAAGATATTTAAAAGTTCCGAAGCCGCACCAACATAATAGAGATACAGAAACACCGTGGCCCCTTTCTTTGAGATAACTCTGCACTATTGCGAGCTGCAAATGCCACTTCCAGCTTAGCTGTGCAGAGGAAGAACAACAAGAAGAAGAAATATCTCGAAATATGTCCGTCAGGCCAGTTCCTTTGAGCTGAATCTGCAAATATCTCGGAAACGAAGCGAGCTATGGCAAAATGTTAAGAGACGTTTATTGTAGAGAATTATATTTCCTACAATTTATGTTCTATGATATTTTTTGATCAGACGCGTAGTTTTCGAGATATATCGAGATATTTAAAAGTTCCGAAGCCGCACCAACATAATAGAGATACAGAAACACCGTGGCCCCTTTCTTTGAGATAACTCTGCACTAGTGCGAGCCGCAAATGCCATTTCCAGCTTAGCTGTGCAGAAGAAGAACAACAAGAAGAAGAAATATCTCGAAATATGTCCGTCAGGCCCCTTCCCTTGAGATAAATCTGCAAATATCTCGGAAACGAAGCGAGCTATGGCAAAATGTTAAGAGACCTTTTTTGTAGAGAATTAAGTTTCCTACTTTTTATGTTCTATGATATTTTTTGATCAGAAGCGTAGTTTTCGAGATATATCGAGATATTTAAAAGTTCCAAAGCCGCACCAACATAATAGAGATACAGAAACACCGTGGCCCCTTTCTTTGAGATAACTCTGCACTAGTGCGAGCCGCAAATGCCACTTCCAGCCTAGCTGTGCAGAAGAAGAACAACAAGAAGAAGAAATATCTCGAAATATGTCCGTCAGGCCCCTTCCCTTGAGATAAATCTGCAAATATCTCGGAAACGAAGCGAGCTATGGCAAAATGTTAAGAGACCTTTTTTGTAGAGAATTAAGTTTCCTACTTTTTACGTTCTATGATATTTTTTGATCAGATGCGTAGTTCTCGAGATATATCAAGATATTTAAAAGTTCCGAAGCCGCACCAACATAATAGAGATACAGAAACACCGTGGCCCCTTTCTTTGAGATAACTCTGCACTATTGCGAGCTGGAAATGCCACTTCCAGCTTAGCTGTGCAGAGGAAGAACAACAAGAAGAAGAAATATCTCGAAATATGTCCGTCAGGCCAGTTCCTTTGAGATGAATCTGCAAATATCTCGGAAACGAAGCGAGCTATGACAAAATGTTAAGAGACCTTTTTTGTAGAGAATTAAGTTTCCTACTTTTTATGTTCTATGATATTTTTTGATCAGATGCGTAGTTCTCGAGATATATCAAGATATTTAAAAGTTCCGAAGCCGCACCAACATAATAGAGATACAGAAACACCGTGGCCCCTTTCTTTGAGATAACTCTGCACTATTGCGAGCTGCAAATGCCACTTCCAGCTTAGCTGTGCAGAAGAAGAACAACAAGAAGAAGAAATATCTCGAAATATGTCCGTCAGGCCCCTTCCCTTGAGATAAATCTGCAAATATCTCGGAAACGAAGCGAGCTATGGCAAAATGTTAAGAGACCTTATTTGTAGAGAATTAAGTTTCCTACCTTTTACGTTCTATGATATTTTTTGATCAGATGCGTAGTTCTCGAGATATATCAAGATATTTAAAAGTTCCGAAGCCGCACCAACATAATAGAGATACAGAAACACCGTGGCCCCTTTCTTTGAGATAACTCTGCACTATTGCGAGCTGCAAATGCCACTTCCAGCTTAGCTGTGCAGAAGAAGAACAACAAGAAGAAGAAATATCTCGAAATATGTCCGTCAGGCCCCTGCCCTTGAGATATATCTGCAAATATCTCGGAAACGAAGCGAGCTATCGCAAAATGTTGAGAGACCTTTTTTGTAGAGAATTAAGTTTCCTACTTTTTACGTTCTATGATATTTTTTGATCAGATGCGTAGTTCTCGAGATATATCAAGATATTTAAAAGTTCCGAAGCCGCACCAACATAATAGAGATACAGAAACACCGTGGCCCCTTTCTTTGAGATAACTCTGCACTATTGCGAGCTGGAAATGCCACTTCCAGCTTAGCTGTGCAGAGGAAGAACAACAAGAAGAAGAAATATCTCGAAATATGTCCGTTAGGCCCCTTCCCTTGAGATAAATCTGCAAATATCTCGGAAACGAAGCGAGGTATGGCAAAATCTTAAGAGACCTTTTTTGTAGAGAATTAAGTTTCCTACTTTTTATGTTCTATGATATTTTTTGATCAGATGCGTAGTTCTCGAGATATATCAAGATATTTAAAAGTTCCGAAGCCGCACCAACATAATAGAGATACAGAAACACCGTGGCCCCTTTCTTTGAGATAACTCTGCACTATTGCGAGCTGCAAATGCCACTTCCAGCTTAGCTGTGCAGAAGAAGAACAACAAGAAGAAGAAATATCTCGAAATATGTCCGTTAGGCCCCTTCCCTTGAGATAAATCTGCAAATATCTCGGAAACGAAGCGAGCTATGGCAAAATGTTAAGAGACCTTTTTTGTAGAGAATTATGTTTCCTACAATTTATGTTCTATAATATTTTTTGATCAGAAGCGTAGTTTTCGAGATATATCGAGATATTTAAAAGTTCCGAAGCCGCACCAACATAATAGAGATACAGAAACACCGTGGCCCCTTTCTTTGAGATAACTCTGCACTAGTGCGAGCCGCAAATGCCATTTCCAGCTTAGCTGTGCAGAAGAAGAACAACAAGAAGAAGAAATATCTCGAAATATGTCCGTCAGGCCCCTTCCCTTGAGATAAATCTGCAAATATCTCGGAAACGAAGCGAGCTATGGCAAAATGTTAAGAGACCTTTTTTGTAGAGAATTAAGTTTCCTACTTTTTATGTTCTATGATATTTTTTGATCAGATGCGTAGTTCTCGAGATATATCAAGATATTTAAACGTTCCGAAGCCGCACCAACATAATAGAGATACAGAAACACCGTGGCCCCTTTCTTTGAGATAACTCTGCACTATTGCGAGCTGTAAATGCCACTTCCAGCTTAGCTGTGCAGAAGAGGAACAACAAGAAGAAGAAATATCTCGAAATATGTCCGTCAGGCCCCTGCCCTTGAGATATATCTGCAAATATCTCGGAAACGAAGCGAGCTATCGCAAAATCTTGAGAGACCTTTTTTGTAGCGAATTATGTTTCCTACAATTTATGTTCTATGATATTTTTTGATCAGAAGCGTAGTTTTCGAGATATATCGAGATATTTAAAAGTTCCGAAGCCGCACCAACATAATAGAGATACAGAAACACCGTGGCCCCTTTCTTTGAGATAACTCTGCACTATTGCGAGCTGGAAATGCCACTTCCAGTTTAGCTGTGCAGAAGAAGAACAACAAGAAGAAGAAATATCTCGAAATATGTCCGTTAGGCCCCTTCCCTTGAGATAAATCTGCAAATATCTCGGAAACGAAGCGAGGTATGGCAAAATCTTAAGAGACCTTTTTTGTAGAGAATTAAGTTTCCTACTTTTTATGTTCTATGATATTTTTTGATCAGATGCGTAGTTCTCGAGATATATCAAGATATTTAAAAGTTCCGAAGCCGCACCAACATAATAGAGATACAGAAACACCGTGGCCCCTTTCTTTGAGATAACTCTGCACTATTGCGAGCTGCAAATGCCACTTCCAGCTTAGCTGTGCAGAAGAAGAACAACAAGAAGAAGAAATATCTCGAAATATGTCCGTTAGGCCCCTTCCCTTGAGATAAATCTGCAAATATCTCGGAAACGAAGCGAGCTATGGCAAAATGTTAAGAGACCTTTTTTGTAGAGAATTATGTTTCCTACAATTTATGTTCTATAATATTTTTTGATCAGAAGCGTAGTTTTCGAGATATATCGAGATATTTAAAAGTTCCGAAGCCGCACCAACATAATAGAGATACAGAAACACCGTGGCCCCTTTCTTTGAGATAACTCTGCACTAGTGCGAGCCGCAAATGCCATTTCCAGCTTAGCTGTGCAGAAGAAGAACAACAAGAAGAAGAAATATCTCGAAATATGTCCGTCAGGCCCCTTCCCTTGAGATAAATCTGCAAATATCTCGGAAACGAAGCGAGCTATGGCAAAATGTTAAGAGACCTTTTTTGTAGAGAATTAAGTTTCCTACTTTTTATGTTCTATGATATTTTTTGATCAGATGCGTAGTTCTCGAGATATATCAAGATATTTAAACGTTCCGAAGCCGCACCAACATAATAGAGATACAGAAACACCGTGGCCCCTTTCTTTGAGATAACTCTGCACTATTGCGAGCTGTAAATGCCACTTCCAGCTTAGCTGTGCAGAAGAGGAACAACAAGAAGAAGAAATATCTCGAAATATGTCCGTCAGGCCCATTCCCTTGAGATATATCTGCAAATATCTCGGAAACGAAGCGAGCTATGGCAAAATGTTAAGAGACCTTTTTTGTAGAGAATTATGTTTCCTACAATTTATGTTCTATGATATTTGTTGGTCAGAAGCGTAGTTTTCGAGATATATCGAGATATTTAAAAGTTCCAAAGCCGCACCAACATAATAGAGATACAGAAACACCGTGGCCCCTTTCTTTGAGATAACTCTGCACTAGTGCGAGCCGCAAATGCCACTTCCAGCCTAGCTGTGCAGAAGAAGAACAACAAGAAGAAGAAATATCTCGAAATATGTCCGTCAGGCCCCTTCCCTTGAGATAAATCTGCAAATATCTCGGAAACGAAGCGAGCTATGGCAAAATGTTAAGAGACCTTTTTTGTAGAGAATTAAGTTTCCTACTTTTTACGTTCTATGATATTTTTTGATCAGATGCGTAGTTCTCGAGATATATCAAGATATTTAAAAGTTCCGAAGCCGCACCAACATAATAGAGATACAGAAACACCGTGGCCCCTTTCTTTGAGATAACTCTGCACTATTGCGAGCTGCAAATGCCACTTCCAGCTTAGCTGTGCAGAAGAAGAACAACAAGAAGAAGAAATATCTCGAAATATGTCCGTCAGGCCCCTTCCCTTGAGATAAATCTGCAAATATCTCGGAAACGAAGAGAGCTATGGCAAAATGTTAAGAGACCTTTTTTGTAGAGAATTAAGTTTCCTACTTTTTATGTTCTATGATATTTTTTGATCAGATGCGTAGTTCTCGAGATATATCAAGATATTTAACAGTTCCGAAGCCGCACCAACATAATAGAGATACAGAAACACCGTGGCCCCTTTCTTTCAGATAACTATGCACTATTGCGAGCTGCAAATGCCACTTCCAGCTTAGCTGTGCAGAAGAACAACAAGAAGAAGAAATATCTCGAAATATGTCCGTCAGGCCCCTTCCCTTGAGATAAATCTGCAAATATCTCGGAAACGAAGAGAGCTATGGCAAAATGTTAAGAGACCTTTTTTGTAGAGAATTATGTTTCCTACAATTTATGTTCTATGATATTTGTTGGTCAGAAGCGTAGTTTTCGAGATATATCGAGATATTTAAAAGTTCCAAAGCCGCACCAACATAATAGAGATACAGAAACACCGTGGCCCCTTTCTTTGAGATAACTCTGCACTAGTGCGAGCCGCAAATGCCACTTCCAGCCTAGCTGTGCAGAAGAAGAACAACAAGAAGAAGAAATATCTCGAAATATGTCCGTCAGGCCCCTTCCCTTGAGATAAATCTGCAAATATCTCGGAAACGAAGCGAGCTATGGCAAAATGTTAAGAGACCTTTTTTGTAGAGAATTAAGTTTCCTACTTTTTACGTTCTATGATATTTTTTGATCAGATGCGTAGTTCTCGAGATATATCAAGATATTTAAAAGTTCCGAAGCCGCACCAACATAATAGAGATACAGAAACACCGTGGCCCCTTTCTTTGAGATAACTCTGCACTATTGCGAGCTGGAAATGCCACTTCCAGCTTAGCTGTGCAGAGGAAGAACAACAAGAAGAAGAAATATCTCGAAATATGTCCGTCAGGCCAGTTCCTTTGAGATGAATCTGCAAATATCTCGGAAACGAAGCGAGCTATGACAAAATGTTAAGAGACGTTTTTTATAGAGAATTATGTTTCCTACAATTTATGTTCTATGATATTTTTTGATCAGAAGCGTAGTTTTCGAGATATATCGAGATATTTAAAAGTTCCGAAGCCGCACCAACATAATAGGGATACAGAAACACCGTGGCCCCTTTCTTTGAGATAACTCTGCACTAGTGCGAGCCGCAAATGCCACTTCCAGCCTAGCTGTGCAGAAGAAGAACAACAAGAAGAAGAAATATCTCGAAATATGTCCGTCAGGCCCCTTCCCTTGAGATAAATCTGCAAATATCTCGGAAACGAAGCGAGCTATGGCAAAATGTTAAGAGACCTTTTTTGTAGAGAATTAAGTTTCCTACTTTTTACGTTCTATGATATTTTTTGATCAGATGCGTAGTTCTCGAGATATATCAAGATATTTAAAAGTTCCGAAGCCGCACCAACATAATAGAGATACAGAAACACCGTGGCCCCTTTCTTTGAGATAACTCTGCACTATTGCGAGCTGGAAATGCCACTTCCAGCTTAGCTGTGCAGAGGAAGAACAACAAGAAGAAGAAATATCTCGAAATATGTCCGTCAGGCCAGTTCCTTTGAGATGAATCTGCAAATATCTCGGAAACGAAGCGAGCTATGACAAAATGTTAAGAGACGTTTTTTATAGAGAATTATGTTTCCTACAATTTATGTTCTATGATATTTTTTGATCAGAAGCGTAGTTTTCGAGATATATCGAGATATTTAAAAGTTCCGAAGCCGCACCAACATAATAGGGATACAGAAACACCGTGGCCCCTTTCTTTGAGATAACTCTGCACTATTGCGAGCTGGAAATGCCACTTCCAGTTTAGCTGTGCAGAAGAAGAACAACAAGAAGAAGAAATATCTCGAAATATGTCCGTCAGGCCCCTTCCCTTGAGATAAATCTGCAAATATCTCGGAAACGAAGCGAGCTATGGCAAAATGTTAAGAGACCTTTTTTGTAGAGAATTAAGTTTCCTACTTTTTATGTTCTATGATATTTTTTGATCAGATGCGTAGTTCTCGAGATATATCAAGATATTTAAAAGTTCCGAAGCCGCACCAACATAATAGAGATACAGAAACACCGTGGCCCCTTTCTTTGAGATAACTCTGCACTATTGCGAGCTGCAAATGCCACTTCCAGCTTAGCTGTGCAGAAGAAGAACAACAAGAAGAAGAAATATCTCGAAATATGTCCGTCAGGCCAGTTCCTTTGAGCTGAATCTGCAAATATCTCGGAAACGAAGCGAGCTATGGCAAAATGTTAAGAGACGTTTTTTATAGAGAATTATGTTTCCTACAATTTATGTTCTATGATATTTTTTGATCAGAAGCGTAGTTTTCGAGATATATCGAGATATTTAAAAGTTCCGAAGCCGCACCAACATAATAGGGATACAGAAACACCGTGGCCCCTTTCTTTGAGATAACTCTGCACTATTGCGAGCTGGAAATGCCACTTCCAGTTTAGCTGTGCAGAAGAAGAACAACAAGAAGAAGAAATATCTCGAAATATGTCCGTCAGGCCAGTTCCTTTGAGCTGAATCTGCAAATATCTCGGAAACGAAGCGAGCTATGGCAAAATGTTAACAGACTTTTTTGTAGAGAATTATGTTTCCTACAATTTATGTTCTATGATATTTTTTGATCAGAAGCGTAGTTTTCGAGATATATCGAGATATTTAAAAGTTCCGAAGTCGCACCAACATAATAGAGATACAGAAACACCGTGGCCCCTTTCTTTGAGATAACTCTGCACTGTTGCGACCTGCAAATGCCACTTCCAGCTCAGCTGTGCAGAAGAAGAACAACAAGAAGAAGAAGTATCTCGAAATATGTCCGTCAGGCCCCTTCCCTTGAGATAAATCTGCAAATATCTCGGAAACGAAGCGAGCTATGGCAAAATGTTAAGAGACCTTTTTTGTAGAGAATTAAGTTTCCTACTTTTTATGTTCTATGATATTTTTTGATCATATGCGTAGTTCTCGAGATATATCGAGATATTTAAAAGTTCCGAAGCCGCACCAACATAATAGAGATACAGAAACACCGTGGCCCCTTTCTTTGAGATAACTCTGCACTATAGCGAGCTGGAAATGCCACTTCCAGTTTAGCTGTGCAGAAGAAGAACAACAAGAAGAAGAAATATCTCGAAATATGTCCGTCAGGCCCCTTCCCTTGAGATAAATCTGCAAATATCTCGGAAACGAAGCGAGCTATGGCAAAATGTTAAGAGACCTTTTTTGTAGAGAATTAAGTTTCCTACTTTTTATGTTCTATGATATTTTTTGATCAGATGCGTAGTTCTCGAGATATATCAAGATACTTAAAAGTTCCGAAGCCGCACCAACATAATAGAGATACAGAAACACCGTGGCCCCTTTCTTTGAGATAACTCTGCACTATTGCGAGCTGCAAATGCCACTTCCAGCTTAGCTGTGCAGAGGAAGAACAACAAGAAGAAGAAATATCTCGAAATATGTCCGTCAGGCCCCTTCCCTTGAGATACATCTGCAAATATCTCGGAAACGAAGCGAGCTATGGCAAAATCTTAAGAGACGTTTTTTATAGAGAATTATGTTTCCTACAATTTATGTTCTATGATATTTTTTGATCAGAAGCGTAGTTTTCGAGATATATCGAGATATTTAAAAGTTCCGAAGCCGCACCAACATAATAGGGATACAGAAACACCGTGGCCCCTTTCTTTGAGATAACTCTGCACTAGTGCGAGCCGCAAATGCCACTTCCAGCTTAGCTGTGCAGAAGAAGAACAACAAGAAGAAGAAATATCTCGAAATATGTCCGTCAGGCCCCTTCCCTTGAGATAAATCTGCAAATATCTCGGAAACGAAGCGAGCTATGGCAAAATGTTAAGAGACCTTTTTTGTAGAGAATTAAGTTTCCTACTTTTTATGTTCTATGATATTTTTTGATCAGATGCATAGTTCTCGAGATATATCAAGATATTTAAAAGTTCCGAAGCCGCACCAACATAATAGAGATACAGAAACACCGTGGCCCCTTTCTTTGAGATAACTCTGCACTATTGCGAGCTGTAAATGCCACTTCCAGCTTAGCTGTGCAGAAGAAGAACAACAAGAAGAAGAAATATCTCGAAATATGTCCGTCAGGCCCCTTCCCTTGAGATATATCTGCAAATATCTCGGAAACGAAGCGAGCTATGGCAAAATGTTAAGAGACCTTTTTTGTAGAGAATTATGTTTCCTACAATTTATGTTCTATGATATTTTTTGATCAGAAGCGTAGTTTTCGAGATATATCGAGATATTTAAAAGTTCCGAAGCCGCACCAACATAATAGGGATACAGAAACACCGTGGCCCCTTTCTTTGAGATAACTCTGCACTATTGCGAGCTGGAAATGCCACTTCCAGTTTAGCTGTGCAGAAGAAGAACAACAAGAAGAAGAAATATCTCGAAATATGTCCGTCAGGCCAGTTCCTTTGAGCTGAATCTGCAAATATCTCGGAAACGAAGCGAGCTATGGCAAAATGTTAACAGACTTTTTTGTAGAGAATTATGTTTCCTACAATTTATGTTCTATGATATTTTTTGATCAGAAGCGTAGTTTTCGAGATATATCGAGATATTTAAAAGTTCCGAAGTCGCACCAACATAATAGAGATACAGAAACACCGTGGCCCCTTTCTTTGAGATAACTCTGCACTGTTGCGACCTGCAAATGCCACTTCCAGCTCAGCTGTGCAGAAGAAGAACAACAAGAAGAAGAAGTATCTCGAAATATGTCCGTCAGGCCCCTTCCCTTGAGATAAATCTGCAAATATCTCGGAAACGAAGCGAGCTATGGCAAAATGTTAAGAGACCTTTTTTGTAGAGAATTAAGTTTCCTACTTTTTATGTTCTATGATATTTTTTGATCATATGCGTAGTTCTCGAGATATATCGAGATATTTAAAAGTTCCGAAGCCGCACCAACATAATAGAGATACAGAAACACCGTGGCCCCTTTCTTTGAGATAACTCTGCACTATAGCGAGCTGGAAATGCCACTTCCAGTTTAGCTGTGCAGAAGAAGAACAACAAGAAGAAGAAATATCTCGAAATATGTCCGTCAGGCCCCTTCCCTTGAGATAAATCTGCAAATATCTCGGAAACGAAGCGAGCTATGGCAAAATGTTAAGAGACCTTTTTTGTAGAGAATTAAGTTTCCTACTTTTTATGTTCTATGATATTTTTTGATCAGATGCGTAGTTCTCGAGATATATCAAGATACTTAAAAGTTCCGAAGCCGCACCAACATAATAGAGATACAGAAACACCGTGGCCCCTTTCTTTGAGATAACTCTGCACTATTGCGAGCTGCAAATGCCACTTCCAGCTTAGCTGTGCAGAGGAAGAACAACAAGAAGAAGAAATATCTCGAAATATGTCCGTCAGGCCCCTTCCCTTGAGATACATCTGCAAATATCTCGGAAACGAAGCGAGCTATGGCAAAATCTTAAGAGACGTTTTTTATAGAGAATTATGTTTCCTACAATTTATGTTCTATGATATTTTTTGATCAGAAGCGTAGTTTTCGAGATATATCGAGATATTTAAAAGTTCCGAAGCCGCACCAACATAATAGGGATACAGAAACACCGTGGCCCCTTTCTTTGAGATAACTCTGCACTAGTGCGAGCCGCAAATGCCACTTCCAGCTTAGCTGTGCAGAAGAAGAACAACAAGAAGAAGAAATATCTCGAAATATGTCCGTCAGGCCCCTTCCCTTGAGATAAATCTGCAAATATCTCGGAAACGAAGCGAGCTATGGCAAAATGTTAAGAGACCTTTTTTGTAGAGAATTAAGTTTCCTACTTTTTATGTTCTATGATATTTTTTGATCAGATGCATAGTTCTCGAGATATATCAAGATATTTAAAAGTTCCGAAGCCGCACCAACATAATAGAGATACAGAAACACCGTGGCCCCTTTCTTTGAGATAACTCTGCACTATTGCGAGCTGTAAATGCCACTTCCAGCTTAGCTGTGCAGAAGAAGAACAACAAGAAGAAGAAATATCTCGAAATATGTCCGTCAGGCCCCTTCCCTTGAGATATATCTGCAAATATCTCGGAAACGAAGCGAGCTATGGCAAAATGTTAAGAGACCTTTTTTGTAGAGAATTATGTTTCCTACAATTTATGTTCTATGATATTTTTTGATCAGAAGCGTAGTTTTCGAGATATATCGAGATATTTAAAAGTTCCGAAGACGCACCAACATAATAGAGATACAGAAACACCGTGGCCCCTTTCTTTGAGATAACTGTGCACTAGTGCGAGCCGCAAATGCCACTTCCAGCTTAGCTCTGCAGAAGAAGAACAACAAGAAGAAGAAATATCTCGAAATATGTCCGTCAGGCCCCTTCCCTTGAGATATATCTGCAAATATCTCGGAAACGAAGCGAGCTATGGCAAAATGTTAAGAGACCTTTTTTGTAGAGAATTAAGTTTCCTACTTTTTATCTTCTATGATATTTTTTGATCAGATGCGTAGTTCTCGAGATATATCAAGATATTTAAAAGTTCCGAAGCCGCACCAACATAATAGAGATACAGAAACACCGTGGCCCCTCTCTTTGAGATAACTCTGCACTATTGCGAGCTGCAAATGCCACTTCCAGCTTAGCTGTGCAGAGGAAGAACAACAAGAAGAAGAAATATCTCGAAATACGTCCGTCAGGCCCCTTCCCTTGAGATAAATCTGCAAATATCTCGGAAACGAAGCGAGCTATGGCAAAATGTTTAGAGACCTTTCTTGTAGAGAATTAAGTTTCCTACTTTTTATGTAGTATGATATTTTTAGATCAGATGCGTAGTTCTCGAGATATATTAAGATATTTAAAAGTTCCGAAGTCGCACCAACATAATAGAGATACAGAAACACCGTGGCCCCTTTCTTTGAGATAACTCTGCACTATTGCGCGCTGCAAATGCCACTTCCAGCTTAGCTGTGCAGAAGAAGAACAACAAGAAGAAGAAATATCTCGAAATATGTCCGTCAGGCCCCTTCCCTTGAGATAAATCTGCAAATATCTCGGAAACGAAGCGAGCTATGGCAAAATGTTAAGAGACCTTTTTTGTAGAGAATTAAGTTTCCTACTTTTTATGTTCTATGATATTTTTCGATCAGAGGCGTCGTTCTCGAGATATATCAAGATATTTAAAAGTTCCGAAGCCGCACCAACATAATAGAGATACAGAAACACCGTGGCCCCTTTCTCTGAGATAACTCTGCACGATTGCGAGCTGGAAATGCCACTTCCAGTTTAGCTGTGCAGAAGAAGAACAACAAGAAGAAGAAATATCTCGAAATATGTCCATCAGGACCCTTCCCCTGAGATAAATCTGCAAATATCTCGGAAACGAAGCGAGCTATGGCAAAATGTTAAGAGACCTTTTTTGTAGAGAATAACGTTTCCTACAATTTACGTTCTATGATATTTTTTGATCAGAAGCGTAGTTTTCAAGATATATCGATATATTTAAAAGTTCCGAAGCCGCACCAACATAATAGAGATACAGAAACATCGTGGCCCCTTTCTTTGAGATAACTCTGCACTATTGCGACCTGCAAATGCCACTTCCAGCTCAGCTGTGCAGAAGAAGAACAACAAGAAGAAGAAATATCTCGAAATATGTCCGTCAGGCCCCTTCCCTTGAGATAAATCTGCAAATATCTCGGAAACGAAGCGAGCTATGGCAAAATGTTAAGAGACCTTTTTTGTAGAGAATTAAGTTTCCTACTTTTTATGTTCTATGATATTTTTTGATCAGATGCGTAGTTCTCGAGATATATCAAGATATTTAAAAGTTCCGAAGCCGCACCAACATAATAGAGATACAGAAACACCGTGGCCCCTTTCTTTGAGATAACTCTGCACTATTGCGAGCTGGAAATGCCACTTCCAGTTTAGCTGTGCAGAAGAAGAACAACAAGAAGAAGAAATATCTCGAAATATGTCCGTCAGGCCCCTTCCCTTGAGATAAATATGCAAATATCTCGGGAACGAAGCGAGGTATGGCAAAATGTTAAGAGACCTTTTTTGTAGAGAATTAAGTTTCCTACTTTTTATGTTCTATGATATTTTTTGATCAGATGCGTAGTTCTCGAGATATATCAAGATATTTAAAAGTTCCGAAGCCGCACCAACATAATAGAGATACAGAAACACCGTGGCCCCTTTCTTTGAGATAACTCTGCACTATTGCGAGCTGCAAATGCCACTTCCAGCTTAGCTGTGCAGAGGAAGAACAACAAGAAGAAGAAATATCTCGAAATATGTCCGTCAGGCCAGTTCCTTTGAGCTGAATCTGCAAATATCTCGGAAACGAAGCGAGCTATGGCAAAATGTTAAGAGACGTTTTTTGTAGAGAATTATGTTTCCTACAATTTATGTTCTATGATATTTTTTGATCAGAAGCGTAGTTTTCGAGATATGTCGAGATATTTAAAAGTTCCGAAGACGCACCAACATAATAGAGATACAGAAACACCGTGGCCCCTTTCTTTGAGATAACTGTGCACTAGTGCGAGCCGCAAATGCCACTTCCAGCTTAGCTGTGCAGAAGAAGAACAACAAGAAGAAGAAATATCTCGAAATATGTCCGTCAGGCCCCTTCCCTTGAGATATATCTGCAAATATCTCGGAAACGAAGCGAGCTATGGCAAAATGTTAAGAGACCGTTTTTGTAGAGAATTAAGTTTCCTACTTTTTATGTTGTATGATATTTTTTGATCAGACGCGTAGTTCTCGAGATATATCAAGATATTTAAAAGTTCCGAAGCCGCACCAACACAATAGAGATACAGAAACACCGTGGCCCCTTTCTTTGAGATAACTCTGCACTATTGCGAGCTGCAAATGCCACTTCCAGCTTAGCTGTGCAGAAGAAGAACAACAAGAAGAAGAAATATCTCGAAATATGTCCGTTAGGCCCCTTGCCCTGAGATAAATCTGCAAATATCTCGGAAACGAAGCGAGCTATGGCAAAATGTTAAGAGACCTTTTTTGTAGAGAATTATGTTTCCTACAATTTATGTTCTATGATATTTTTTGATCAGAAGCGTAGTTTTCGAGATATATCGAGATATTTAAAAGTTCCGAAGCCGCACCAACATAATAGAGATACAGAAACACCGTGGCCCCTTTCTTTGGGATAACTCTGCACTATTGCGAGCTGCAAATGCCACTTCCAGCTTAGCTGTGCAGAAGAAGAACAACAAGAAGAAGAAATATCTCGAAATATGTCCGTCAGACCCCTTCCCTTGAGATGAATCTGCAAATATCTCGGAAACGAAGCGAGCTATGGCAAAATGTTAAGAGACCTTTTTTGTAGAGAATAATGTTTCCTACAATTTACGTTCTATGATATTTTTTGATCAGAAGCGTAGTTTTCGAGATATATCGAGATATTTAAAAGTTCCGAAGCCGCACCAACATAATAGAGATACAGAAACACCGTGGCCCCTTTCTTTGAGATAACTCTGCACTATTGCGAGCTGGAAATGCCACTTCCAGTTTAGCTGTGCAGAAGAAGAACAACAAGAAGAAGAAATATCTCGAAATATGTCCGTTAGGCCTCTTCCCTTGAGATAAATCCGCAAATATCTCGGAAACGAAGCGAGCTATGGCAAAATGTTAAGAGACCTTTTTTGTAGAGAATTAAGTTTCCTACTTTTTATGTTCTATGATATTTTTTGATCAGCTGCGTAGTTCTCGAGATATATCAAGATATTTAAAAGTTCCGAAGCCGCACCAACATAATAGAGATACAGAAACACCGTGGCCCCTTTCTTTGAGATAACTCTGCACTATTGCGAGCTGCAAATGCCACTTCCAGCTTAGCTGTGCAGAAGAAGAACAACAAGAAGAAGAAATATCTCGAAATATGTCCGTCAGACCCCTTCCCTTGAGATGAATCTGCAAATATCTCGGAAACGAAGCGAGCTATGGCAAAATGTTAAGAGACCTTTTTTGTAGAGAATAATGTTTCCTACAATTTACGTTCTATGATATTTTTTGATCAGAAGCGTAGTTTTCGAGATATATCGAGATATTTAAAAGTTCCGAAGCCGCACCAACATAATAGAGATACAGAAACACCGTGGCCCCTTTCTTTGAGATAACTCTGCACTATTGCGAGCTGCAAATGCCACTTCCAGCTTAGCTGTGCAGAAGAAGAACAACAAGAAGAAGAAATATCTCGAAATATGTCCGTCAGGCCCCTTCCCTTGAGATATATCTGCAAATATCTCGGAAACGATGCGAGCTATGGCAAAATGTTAAGAGACCTTTTTTGTAGAGAATTATGTTTCCTACAATTTAGGTTCTATGATATTTTTTGATCAGAAGCGTAGTTTTCGATATATATCGAGATATTTAAAAGTTCCGAAGCCGCACCAACATAATAGAGATACAGAAACACCGTGGCCCCTTTCTTTGAGATAACTCTGCACTAGTGCGAGCCGCAAATGCCACTTCCAGCTTAGCTGTGCAGAAGAAGAACAACAAGAAGAAGAAATATCTCGAAATATGTCCGTCAGGCCCCTTCCCTTGAGATGAATCTGCAAATATCTCGGAAACGAAGCGAGCTATGGCAAAATGTTAAGAGACCTTTTTTGTAGAGAATAATGTTTCCTACAATTTACGTTCTATGATATTTTTTGATCAGAAGCGTAGTTTTCGAGATATATCGAGATATTTAAAAGTTCCGAAGCCGCACCAATATAATAGAGATACAGAAACACCGTGGCCCCTTTCTTTGAGATAACTCTGCACTATTGCGAGCTGGAAATGCCACTTCCAGTTTAGCTGTGCAGAAGAAGAACAACAAGAAGAAGAAATATCTCGAAATATGTCCGTTAGGCCCCTTCCCTTGAGATAAATCTGCAAATATCTCGGAAACGAAGCGAGCTATGGCAAAATGTTAAGAGACCTTTTTTGTAGAGAATTAAGTTTCCTACTTTTTATGTTCTATGATATTTTTTGATCAGATGCGTAGTTCTCGAGATATATCAAGATATTTAAAAGTTCCGAAGCCGCACCAACATAATAGAGATACAGAAACACCGTGGCCCCTTTCTTTGAGATAACTCTGCACTATTGCGAGCTGCAAATGCCACTTCCAGCTTAGCTGTGCAGAAGAAGAACAACAAGAAGAAGAAATATCTCGAAATATGTCCGTCAGACCCCTTCCCTTGAGATGAATCTGCAAATATCTCGGAAACGAAGCGAGCTATGGCAAAATGTTAAGAGACCTTTTTTGTAGAGAATAATGTTTCCTACAATTTACGTTCTATGATATTTTTTGATCAGAAGCGTAGTTTTCGAGATATATCGAGATATTTAAAAGTTCCGAAGCCGCACCAACATAATAGAGATACAGAAACACCGTGGCCCCTTTCTTTGAGATAACTCTGCACTATTGCGAGCTGCAAATGCCACTTCCAGCTTAGCTGTGCAGAAGAAGAACAACAAGAAGAAGAAATATCTCGAAATATGTCCGTCAGGCCCCTTCCCTTGAGATATATCTGCAAATATCTCGGAAACGATGCGAGCTATGGCAAAATGTTAAGAGACCTTTTTTGTAGAGAATTATGTTTCCTACAATTTAGGTTCTATGATATTTTTTGATCAGAAGCGTAGTTTTCGATATATATCGAGATATTTAAAAGTTCCGAAGCCGCACCAACATAATAGAGATACAGAAACACCGTGGCCCCTTTCTTTGAGATAACTCTGCACTAGTGCGAGCCGCAAATGCCACTTCCAGCTTAGCTGTGCAGAAGAAGAACAACAAGAAGAAGAAATATCTCGAAATATGTCCGTCAGGCCCCTTCCCTTGAGTTGAATCTGCAAATATCTCGGAAACGAAGCGAGCTATGGCAAAATGTTAAGAGACCTTTTTTGTAGAGAATAATGTTTCCTACAATTTACGTTCTATGATATTTTTTGATCAGAAGCGTAGTTTTCGAGATATATCGAGATATTTAAAAGTTCCGAAGCCGCACCAACATAATAGAGATACAGAAACACCGTGGCCCCTTTCTTTGAGATAACTCTGCACTATTGCGAGCTGGAAATGCCACTTCCAGTTTAGCTGTGCAGAAGAAGAACAACAAGAAGAAGAAATATCTCGAAATATGTCCGTTAGGCCCCTTCCCTTTAGATAAATCTGCAAATATCTCGGAAACGAAGCGAGCTATGGCAAAATGTTAAGAGACCTTTTTTGTAGAGAATTAAGTTTCCTACTTTTTATGTTCTATGATATTTTTTGATCAGATGCGTAGTTCTCGAGATATATCAAGATATTTAAAAGTTCCGAAGCCGCACCAACATAATAGAGATACAGAAACACCGTGGCCCCTTTCTTTGAGATAACTCTGCACTATTGCGAGCTGCAAATGCCACTTCCAGCTTAGCTGTGCAGAAGAAGAACAACAAGAAGAAGAAATATCTCGAAATATGTCCGTCAGGCCCCTTCCCTTGAGATATATCTGCAAATATCTCGGAAACGAAGCGAGCTATGGCAAAATGTTAAGAGACCTTTTTTGTAGAGAATTATGTTTCCTACAATTTATGTTCTATGATATTTGTTGGTCAGAAGCGTAGTTTTCGAGATATATCGAGATATTTAAAAGTTCCAAAGCCGCACCAACATAATAGAGATACAGAAACACCGTGGCCCCTTTCTTTGAGATAACTCTGCACTAGTGCGAGCCGCAAATGCCACTTCCAGCCTAGCTGTGCAGAAGAAGAACAACAAGAAGAAGAAATATCTCGAAATATGTCCGTCAGGCCCCTTCCCTTGAGATAAATCTGCAAATATCTCGGAAACGAAGCGAGCTATGGCAAAATGTTAAGAGACCTTTTTTGTAGAGAATTAAGTTTCCTACTTTTTACGTTCTATGATATTTTTTGATCAGATGCGTAGTTCTCGAGATATATCAAGATATTTAAAAGTTCCGAAGCCGCACCAACATAATAGAGATACAGAAACACCGTGGCCCCTTTCTTTGAGATAACTCTGCACTATTGCGAGCTGGAAATGCCACTTCCAGCTTAGCTGTGCAGAGGAAGAACAACAAGAAGAAGAAATATCTCGAAATATGTCCGTCAGGCCAGTTCCTTTGAGATGAATCTGCAAATATCTCGGAAACGAAGCGAGCTATGACAAAATGTTAAGAGACGTTTTTTATAGAGAATTATGTTTCCTACAATTTATGTTCTATGATATTTTTTGATCAGAAGCGTAGTTTTCGAGATATATCGAGATATTTAAAAGTTCCGAAGCCGCACCAACATAATAGGGATACAGAAACACCGTGGCCCCTTTCTTTGAGATAACTCTGCACTAGTGCGAGCCGCAAATGCCACTTCCAGCCTAGCTGTGCAGAAGAAGAACAACAAGAAGAAGAAATATCTCGAAATATGTCCGTCAGGCCCCTTCCCTTGAGATAAATCTGCAAATATCTCGGAAACGAAGCGAGCTATGGCAAAATGTTAAGAGACCTTTTTTGTAGAGAATTAAGTTTCCTACTTTTTACGTTCTATGATATTTTTTGATCAGATGCGTAGTTCTCGAGATATATCAAGATATTTAAAAGTTCCGAAGCCGCACCAACATAATAGAGATACAGAAACACCGTGGCCCCTTTCTTTGAGATAACTCTGCACTATTGCGAGCTGGAAATGCCACTTCCAGCTTAGCTGTGCAGAGGAAGAACAACAAGAAGAAGAAATATCTCGAAATATGTCCGTCAGGCCAGTTCCTTTGAGATGAATCTGCAAATATCTCGGAAACGAAGCGAGCTATGACAAAATGTTAAGAGACGTTTTTTATAGAGAATTATGTTTCCTACAATTTATGTTCTATGATATTTTTTGATCAGAAGCGTAGTTTTCGAGATATATCGAGATATTTAAAAGTTCCGAAGCCGCACCAACATAATAGGGATACAGAAACACCGTGGCCCCTTTCTTTGAGATAACTCTGCACTATTGCGAGCTGGAAATGCCACTTCCAGTTTAGCTGTGCAGAAGAAGAACAACAAGAAGAAGAAATATCTCGAAATATGTCCGTCAGGCCCCTTCCCTTGAGATAAATCTGCAAATATCTCGGAAACGAAGCGAGCTATGGCAAAATGTTAAGAGACCTTTTTTGTAGAGAATTAAGTTTCCTACTTTTTATGTTCTATGATATTTTTTGATCAGATGCGTAGTTCTCGAGATATATCAAGATATTTAAAAGTTCCGAAGCCGCACCAACATAATAGAGATACAGAAACACCGTGGCCCCTTTCTTTGAGATAACTCTGCACTATTGCGAGCTGCAAATGCCACTTCCAGCTTAGCTGTGCAGAAGAAGAACAACAAGAAGAAGAAATATCTCGAAATATGTCCGTCAGGCCAGTTCCTTTGAGCTGAATCTGCAAATATCTCGGAAACGAAGCGAGCTATGGCAAAATGTTAAGAGACGTTTTTTATAGAGAATTATGTTTCCTACAATTTATGTTCTATGATATTTTTTGATCAGAAGCGTAGTTTTCGAGATATATCGAGATATTTAAAAGTTCCGAAGCCGCACCAACATAATAGGGATACAGAAACACCGTGGCCCCTTTCTTTGAGATAACTCTGCACTATTGCGAGCTGGAAATGCCACTTCCAGTTTAGCTGTGCAGAAGAAGAACAACAAGAAGAAGAAATATCTCGAAATATGTCCGTTAGGCCCCTTCCCGTGAGATAAATCTGCAAATATCTCGGAAACGAAGCGAGCTATGGCAAAATGTTAAGAGACCTCTTTTGTAGAGAATTAAGTTTCCTACTTGTTATGTTCTATGATATTTTTTGATCAGATGCGTAGTTCTCGAGATATATCAAGATATTTAAAAGTTCCGAAGCCGCACCAACATAATAGAGATACAGAAACACCGTGGCCCCTTTCTTTGAGATAACTCTGCACTATTGCGAGCTGCAAATGCCACTTCCAGCTTAGCTGTGCAGAAGAAGAACAACAAGAAGAAGAAATATCTCGAAATATGTCCGTCAGGCCAGTTCCTTTGAGCTGAATCTGCAAATATCTCGGAAACGAAGCGAGCTATGGCAAAATGTTAACAGACTTTTTTGTAGAGAATTATGTTTCCTACAATTTATGTTCTATGATATTTTTTGATCAGAAGCGTAGTTTTCGAGATATATCGAGATATTTAAAAGTTCCGAAGTCGCACCAACATAATAGAGATACAGAAACACCGTGGCCCCTTTCTTTGAGATAACTCTGCACTGTTGCGACCTGCAAATGCCACTTCCAGCTCAGCTGTGCAGAAGAAGAACAACAAGAAGAAGAAGTATCTCGAAATATGTCCGTCAGGCCCCTTCCCTTGAGATAAATCTGCAAATATCTCGGAAACGAAGCGAGCTATGGCAAAATGTTAAGAGACCTTTTTTGTAGAGAATTAAGTTTCCTACTTTTTATGTTCTATGATATTTTTTGATCATATGCGTAGTTCTCGAGATATATCGAGATATTTAAAAGTTCCGAAGCCGCACCAACATAATAGAGATACAGAAACACCGTGGCCCCTTTCTTTGAGATAACTCTGCACTATAGCGAGCTGGAAATGCCACTTCCAGTTTAGCTGTGCAGAAGAAGAACAACAAGAAGAAGAAATATCTCGAAATATGTCCGTCAGGCCCCTTCCCTTGAGATAAATCTGCAAATATCTCGGAAACGAAGCGAGCTATGGCAAAATGTTAAGAGACCTTTTTTGTAGAGAATTAAGTTTCCTACTTTTTATGTTCTATGATATTTTTTGATCAGATGCGTAGTTCTCGAGATATATCAAGATACTTAAAAGTTCCGAAGCCGCACCAACATAATAGAGATACAGAAACACCGTGGCCCCTTTCTTTGAGATAACTCTGCACTATTGCGAGCTGCAAATGCCACTTCCAGCTTAGCTGTGCAGAGGAAGAACAACAAGAAGAAGAAATATCTCGAAATATGTCCGTCAGGCCCCTTCCCTTGAGATACATCTGCAAATATCTCGGAAACGAAGCGAGCTATGGCAAAATCTTAAGAGACGTTTTTTATAGAGAATTATGTTTCCTACAATTTATGTTCTATGATATTTTTTGATCAGAAGCGTAGTTTTCGAGATATATCGAGATATTTAAAAGTTCCGAAGCCGCACCAACATAATAGGGATACAGAAACACCGTGGCCCCTTTCTTTGAGATAACTCTGCACTAGTGCGAGCCGCAAATGCCACTTCCAGCTTAGCTGTGCAGAAGAAGAACAACAAGAAGAAGAAATATCTCGAAATATGTCCGTCAGGCCCCTTCCCTTGAGATAAATCTGCAAATATCTCGGAAACGAAGCGAGCTATGGCAAAATGTTAAGAGACCTTTTTTGTAGAGAATTAAGTTTCCTACTTTTTATGTTCTATGATATTTTTTGATCAGATGCATAGTTCTCGAGATATATCAAGATATTTAAAAGTTCCGAAGCCGCACCAACATAATAGAGATACAGAAACACCGTGGCCCCTTTCTTTGAGATAACTCTGCACTATTGCGAGCTGTAAATGCCACTTCCAGCTTAGCTGTGCAGAAGAAGAACAACAAGAAGAAGAAATATCTCGAAATATGTCCGTCAGGCCCCTTCCTTTGAGATATATCTGCAAATATCTCGGAAACGAAGCGAGCTATGGCAAAATGTTAAGAGACCTTTTTTGTAGAGAATTATGTTTCCTACAATTTATGTTCTATGATATTTTTTGATCAGAAGCGTAGTTTTCGAGATATATCGAGATATTTAAAAGTTCCGAAGACGCACCAACATAATAGAGATACAGAAACACCGTGGCCCCTTTCTTTGAGATAACTGTGCACTAGTGCGAGCCGCAAATGCCACTTCCAGCTTAGCTCTGCAGAAGAAGAACAACAAGAAGAAGAAATATCTCGAAATATGTCCGTCAGGCCCCTTCCCTTGAGATATATCTGCAAATATCTCGGAAACGAAGCGGGCTATGGCAAAATGTTAAGAGACCTTTTTTGTAGAGAATTAAGTTTCCTACTTTTTATCTTCTATGATATTTTTTGATCAGATGCGTAGTTCTCGAGATATATCAAGATATTTAAAAGTTCCGAAGCCGCACCAACATAATAGAGATACAGAAACACCGTGGCCCCTCTCTTTGAGATAACTCTGCACTATTGCGAGCTGCAAATGCCACTTCCAGCTTAGCTGTGCAGAGGAAGAACAACAAGAAGAAGAAATATCTCGAAATACGTCCGTCAGGCCCCTTCCCTTGAGATAAATCTGCAAATATCTCGGAAACGAAGCGAGCTATGGCAAAATGTTTAGAGACCTTTCTTGTAGAGAATTAAGTTTCCTACTTTTTATGTAGTATGATATTTTTAGATCAGATGCGTAGTTCTCGAGATATATTAAGATATTTAAAAGTTCCGAAGTCGCACCAACATAATAGAGATACAGAAACACCGTGGCCCCTTTCTTTGAGATAACTCTGCACTATTGCGCGCTGCAAATGCCACTTCCAGCTTAGCTGTGCAGAAGAAGAACAACAAGAAGAAGAAATATCTCGAAATATGTCCGTCAGGCCCCTTCCCTTGAGATAAATCTGCAAATATCTCGGAAACGAAGCGAGCTATGGCAAAATGTTAAGAGACCTTTTTTGTAGAGAATTAAGTTTCCTACTTTTTATGTTCTATGATATTTTTCGATCAGAGGCGTCGTTCTCGAGATATATCAAGATATTTAAAAGTTCCGAAGCCGCACCAACATAATAGAGATACAGAAACACCGTGGCCCCTTTCTCTGAGATAACTCTGCACGATTGCGAGCTGGAAATGCCACTTCCAGTTTAGCTGTGCAGAAGAAGAACAACAAGAAGAAGAAATATCTCGAAATATGTCCATCAGGACCCTTCCCCTGAGATAAATCTGCAAATATCTCGGAAACGAAGCGAGCTATGGCAAAATGTTAAGAGACCTTTTTTGTAGAGAATAACGTTTCCTACAATTTACGTTCTATGATATTTTTTGATCAGAAGCGTAGTTTTCAAGATATATCGATATATTTAAAAGTTCCGAAGCCGCACCAACATAATAGAGATACAGAAACATCGTGGCCCCTTTCTTTGAGATAACTCTGCACTATTGCGACCTGCAAATGCCACTTCCAGCTCAGCTGTGCAGAAGAAGAACAACAAGAAGAAGAAATATCTCGAAATATGTCCGTCAGGCCCCTTCCCTTGAGATAAATCTGCAAATATCTCGGAAACGAAGCGAGCTATGGCAAAATGTTAAGAGACCTTTTTTGTAGAGAATTATGTTTCCTACAATTTATGTTCTATGATATTTTTTGATCAGAAGCGTAGTTTTCGAGATATATCGAGATATTTAAAAGTTCCGAAGCCGCACCAACATAATAGAGATACAGAAACACCGTGGCCCCTTTCTTTGGGATAACTCTGCACTATTGCGAGCTGCAAATGCCACTTCCAGCTTAGCTGTGCAGAAGAAGAACAACAAGAAGAAGAAATATCTCGAAATATGTCCGTCAGACCCCTTCCCTTGAGATGAATCTGCAAATATCTCGGAAACGAAGCGAGCTATGGCAAAATGTTAAGAGACCTTTTTTGTAGAGAATAATGTTTCCTACAATTTACGTTCTATGATATTTTTTGATCAGAAGCGTAGTTTTCGAGATATATCGAGATATTTAAAAGTTCCGAAGCCGCACCAACATAATAGAGATACAGAAACACCGTGGCCCCTTTCTTTGAGATAACTCTGCACTATTGCGAGCTGGAAATGCCACTTCCAGTTTAGCTGTGCAGAAGAAGAACAACAAGAAGAAGAAATATCTCGAAATATGTCCGTTAGGCCTCTTCCCTTGAGATAAATCCGCAAATATCTCGGAAACGAAGCGAGCTATGGCAAAATGTTAAGAG
Organism: Osmia lignaria lignaria; assembly: GCF_051020975.1. Lineage (NCBI taxonomy): Eukaryota > Metazoa > Arthropoda > Insecta > Hymenoptera > Megachilidae > Osmia > Osmia lignaria. The sequence continues at coordinate 3,893,727 of NW_027478164.1, forward strand.
ACCTTTTTTGTAGAGAATTAAGTTTCCTACTTTTTATGTTCTATGATATTTTTTGATCAGCTGCGTAGTTCTCGAGATATATCAAGATATTTAAAAGTTCCGAAGCCGCACCAACATAATAGAGATACAGAAACACCGTGGCCCCTTTCTTTGAGATAACTCTGCACTATTGCGAGCTGCAAATGCCACTTCCAGCTTAGCTGTGCAGAAGAAGAACAACAAGAAGAAGAAATATCTCGAAATATGTCCGTCAGACCCCTTCCCTTGAGATGAATCTGCAAATATCTCGGAAACGAAGCGAGCTATGGCAAAATGTTAAGAGACCTTTTTTGTAGAGAATAATGTTTCCTACAATTTACGTTCTATGATATTTTTTGATCAGAAGCGTAGTTTTCGAGATATATCGAGATATTTAAAAGTTCCGAAGCCGCACCAACATAATAGAGATACAGAAACACCGTGGCCCCTTTCTTTGAGATAACTCTGCACTATTGCGAGCTGCAAATGCCACTTCCAGCTTAGCTGTGCAGAAGAAGAACAACAAGAAGAAGAAATATCTCGAAATATGTCCGTCAGGCCCCTTCCCTTGAGATATATCTGCAAATATCTCGGAAACGATGCGAGCTATGGCAAAATGTTAAGAGACCTTTTTTGTAGAGAATTATGTTTCCTACAATTTAGGTTCTATGATATTTTTTGATCAGAAGCGTAGTTTTCGATATATATCGAGATATTTAAAAGTTCCGAAGCCGCACCAACATAATAGAGATACAGAAACACCGTGGCCCCTTTCTTTGAGATAACTCTGCACTAGTGCGAGCCGCAAATGCCACTTCCAGCTTAGCTGTGCAGAAGAAGAACAACAAGAAGAAGAAATATCTCGAAATATGTCCGTCAGGCCCCTTCCCTTGAGATGAATCTGCAAATATCTCGGAAACGAAGCGAGCTATGGCAAAATGTTAAGAGACCTTTTTTGTAGAGAATTATGTTTCCTACAATTTAGGTTCTATGATATTTTTTGATCAGAAGCGTAGTTTTCGATATATATCGAGATATTTAAAAGTTCCGAAGCCGCACCAACATAATAGAGATACAGAAACACCGTGGCCCCTTTCTTTGAGATAACTCTGCACTAGTGCGAGCCGCAAATGCCACTTCCAGCTTAGCTGTGCAGAAGAAGAACAACAAGAAGAAGAAATATCTCGAAATATGTCCGTCAGGCCCCTTCCCTTGAGATGAATCTGCAAATATCTCGGAAACGAAGCGAGCTATGGCAAAATGTTAAGAGACCTTTTTTGTAGAGAATAATGTTTCCTACAATTTACGTTCTATGATATTTTTTGATCAGAAGCGTAGTTTTCGAGATATATCGAGATATTTAAAAGTTTCGAAGCCGCACCAACATAATAGAGATACAGAAACACCGTGGCCCCTTTCTTTGAGATAACTCTGCACTATTGCGAGCTGGAAATGCCACTTCCAGTTTAGCTGTGCAGAAGAAGAACAACAAGAAGAAGAAATATCTCGAAATATGTCCGTTAGGCCCCTTCCCTTGAGATAAATCTGCAAATATCTCGGAAACGAAGCGAGCTATGGCAAAATGTTAAGAGACCTTTTTTGTAGAGAATTAAGTTTCCTACTTTTTATGTTCTATGATATTTTTTGATCAGATGCGTAGTTCTCGAGATATATCAAGATATTTAAAAGTTCCGAAGCCGCACCAACATAATAGAGATACAGAAACACCGTGGCCCCTTTCTTTGAGATAACTCTGCACTATTGCGAGCTGCAAATGCCACTTCCAGCTTAGCTGTGCAGAAGAAGAGCAACAAGAAGAAGAAATATCTCGAAATATGTCCGTCAGGCCCCTTCCCTTGAGATAAATCTGCACATATCTCGGAAACGAAGCGAGCTATGGCAAAATGTCAAGAGACCTTTTGTGTAGAGAATTAAGTTTCCTAATTTTTATCTTGTATGAAATTTTTTGATCAGATGCGTAGTTCTCGAGATATATCAAGATATTTAAAAGTTCCGAAGCCGCACCAACATAATAGAGATACAGAAACACCGTGGCCCCTTTCTTTGGGATAACTCTGCACTATTGCGAGCTGCAAATGCCACTTCCAGCTTAGCTGTGCAGAAGAAGAACAACAAGAAGAAGAAATATCTCGAAATATGTCCGTCAGGCCACTTCCCTTGAGATAAATCTGCAAATATCTCGGAAACGAAGCGAGCTATGGCAAAATGTTAAGAGACCTTTTTTGTAGAGAATTATGTTTCTTACTTTTTATGTTCGATGATATTTTTTGATCAGATGCGTAGTTCTCGAGATATATCAAGATATTTAAAAGTTCCGAAGCTGCACCAACATAATAGAGGTACAGAAACACCGTGGCCTCTTTCTTTGAGATAACTCTGCACTATTGCGAGCTGCAAATGCCACTTCGAGCTTAGCTGTGCAGAAGAAGAACAACAAGAAGAAGAAATATCTCGAAATATGTCCGTCAGACCCCTTCCCTTGAGATGAATCTGCAAATATCTCGGAAACGAAGCGAGCTATGGCAAAATGTTAAGAGACCTTTTTTGTAGAGAATTATGTTTCCTACAATTTATGTTCTATCATATTTTTTGATCAGAAGCGTAGTTTTCGAGATATATCGAGATATTTAAAAGTTCCGAAGCCGCACCAACATAATAGAGATACAGAAACACCGTGGCCCCTTTCTTTGAGATAACTCTGCTCTAGTGCGAGCCGCAAATGCCACTTCCAGCTTAGCTGTGCAGAAGAAGAACAACAAGAAGAAGAAGTATCTCGAAATATGTCCGTCAGGCCCGTTCCTTTGAGCTGAATCTGCAAATATCTCGGAAACGAAGCGAGCTATGGCAAAATGTTAAGAGACGTTTTTTGTAGAGAATTATGTTTGCTACAATTTATGTTCTATGATATTTTTTGATCAGAAGCGTAGTTTTCGAGATATATCGAGATATTTAAAAGTTCCGAAGCCGCACCAACATAATAGAGATACAGAAACACCGTAGCCCCTTTCTTTGAGATAACTCTGCACGATTGCGAGCTGGAAATGCCACTTCCAGTTTAGCTGTGCAGAAGAAGAACAACAAGAAGAAGAAATATCTCGAAATATGTCCATCAGGACCCTTCCCTTGAGATAAATCTGCAAATATCTCGGAAACGAAGCGAGCTATGGCAAAATGTTAAGAGACCTTTTTTGTAGAGAATTAAGTTTCCCACTTTTTATGTTCGATGATATTTTTTGATCAGATGCGTAGTTCTCGCGATATATCAAGATATTTAAAAGTTCCGAAGCTGCACCAACATAATAGAGGTACAGAAACACCGTGGCCTCTTTCTTTGAGATAACTCTGCACTATTGCGAGCTGCAAATGCCACTTCGAGCTTAGCTGTGCAGAAGAAGAACAACAAGAAGAAGAAATATCTCGAAATATGTCCGTCAGACCCCTTCCCTTGAGATGAATCTGCAAATATCTCGGAAACGAAGCGAGCTATGGCAAAATGTTAAGAGACCTTTTTTGTAGAGAATTATGTTTCCTACAATTTATGTTGTATGATATTTTTTGATCAGAAGCGTAGTTTTCGAGATATATCGAGATATTTAAAAGTTCCGAAGCCGCACCAACATAATAGAGATACAGAAACACCGTGGCCCCTTTCTTTGAGATAACTCTGCTCTAGTGCGAGCCGCAAATGCCACTTCCAGCTTAGCTGTGCAGAAGAAGAACAACAAGAAGAAGAAGTATCTCGAAATATGTCCGTCAGGCCCGTTCCTTTGAGCTGAATCTGCAAATATCTCGGAAACGAAGCGAGCTATGGCAAAATGTTAAGAGACGTTTTTTGTAGAGAATTATGTTTCCTACAATTTATGTTCTATGATATTTTTTGATCAGAAGCGTAGTTTTCGAGATATATCGAGATATTTAAAAGTTCCGAAGCCGCACCAACATAATAGAGATACAGAAACACCGTGGCCCCTTTCTTTGAGATAACTCTGCACGATTGCGAGCTGGAAATGCCACTTCGAGCTTAGCTGTGCAGAAGAAGAACAACAAGAAGAAGAAATATCTCGAAATATGTCCGTCAGACCCCTTCCCTTGAGATGAATCTGCAAATATCTCGGACACGAAGCGAGCTATGGCAAAATGTTAAGAGACCTTTTTTGTAGAGAATAATGTTTCCTACAATTTACGTTCTATGATATTTTTTGATCAGAAGCGTAGTTCTCGAGATATATCAAGATATTTAAAAGTTCCGAAGACGCACCAACATAATAGAGATACAGAAACACCGTGGCCCCTTTCTTTGAGATAACTGTGCACTAGTGCGAGCCGCAAATGCCACTTCCAGCTTAGCTGTGCAGAAGAAGAGCAACAAGAAGAAGAAATATCTCGAAATATGTCCGTCAGGCCCCTTCCCTTGAGATATATCTGCAAATATCTCGGAAACGAAGTGAGCTATGGCAAAATGTTAAGAGACCTTTTTTGTAGAGAATTATGTTTCCTACTTTTTATGTTCTATGATATTTTTTGATCAGACGCGTAGCTCTCGAGATATATCGAGATATTTAAAAGTTCCGAAGCCGCACCAACATAATAGAGATACAGAAACACCGTGGCCCCTTTCTTTGAGATAACTCTGCACTAGTGCGAGCCGCAAATGCCACTTCCAGCTTAGCTGTGCAGAAGAAGAACAACAAGAAGAACAAATATCTCGAAATATGTCCGTCAGGCCCCTTCCCTTGAGATATATCTGCAAATATCTCGGAAACGAAGCGAGCTATTGCAAAATGTTAAGAGACCTTTTTTGTAGAGAATTATGTTTCCTACAATTTAGGTTCTATGATATTTTTTGATCAGAAGCGTAGTTTTCGATATATATCGAGATATTTAAAAGTTCCGAAGCCGCACCAACACAATAGAGATACAGAAACACCGTGGCCCCTTTCTTTGAGATAACTCTGCACTAGTGCGAGCCGCAAATGCCACTTCCAGCTTAGCTGTGCAGAAGAAGAACAACAAGAAGAAGAAATATCTCGAAATATGTCCGTCAGGCCCCTTCCCTTGAGATAAATATGCAAATATCTCGGAAACGAAGCGAGGTATGGCAAAATGTTAAGAGACCTTTTTTGTAGAGAATTAAGTTTCCTACTTTTTATGTTCTATGATATTTTTTGATCAGATGCGTAGTTCTCGAGATATATCGAGATATTTAAAAGTTCCGAAGCCGCACCAACATAATAGAGATACAGAAACACCGTGGCCCCTTTCTTTGGGATAACTCTGCACTATTGCGAGCTGCAAATGCCACTTCCAAGCTTAGCTGTGCAGAGGAAGAACAACAAGAAGAAGAAATATCTCGAAATATGTCCGTCAGACCCCTTCCCTTGAGATGAATCTGCAAATATCTCGGAAACGAAGCGAGCTATGGCAAAATGTTAAGAGACCTTTTTTGTAGAGAATAATGTTTCCTACAATTTACGTTCTATGATATTTTTTGATCAGAAGCGTAGTTTTCGAGATATATCGAGATATTTAAAAGTTCCGAAGCCGCACCAACATAATAGAGATACAGAAACACCGTGGCCCCTTTCTTTAAGATAACTCTGCACTATTGCGAGCTGTAAATGCCACTTCCAGCTTAGCTGTGCAGAAGAAGAACAACAAGAAGAAGAAATATCTCGAAATATGTCCGTCAGGCCCCTTCCCTTGAGATATATCTGCAAATATCTCGGAAACGAAGCGAGCTATGGCAAAATGTTAAGAGACCTTTTTTGTAGAGAATTATGTTTCCTACAATTTATGTTCTATGATATTTTTTGATCAGAAGCGTAGTTTTCGTGATATATCGAGATATTTAAAAGTTCCGAAGCCGCACCAACATAATAGAGATACAGAAACACCGTGGCCCCTTTCTTTGAGATAACTCTGCACTATTGCGAGCTGGAAATGCCACTTCCAGTTTAGCTGTGCAGAAGAAGAACAACAAGAAGAAGAAATATCTCGAAATATGTCCGTTAGGCCCCTTCCCTTGAGATAAATCTGCAAATATCTCGGAAACGAAGCGAGCTATGGCAAAATGTTAAGAGACCTTTTTTGTAGAGAATTAAGTTTCCTACTTTTTATGTTCTATGATATTTTTTGATCAGATGCGTAGTTCTCGAGATATATCAAGATATTTAAAAGTTCCGAAGCCGCACCAACATAATAGAGATACAGAAACACCGTGGCCCCTTTCTTTGAGATAACTCTGCACTATTGCGAGCTGCGAATGCCACTTCCAGCTTAGCTGTGCAGAAGAAGAACAACAAGAAGAAGAAATATCTCGAAATATGTCCGTCAGGCCCCTTCCCTTGAGATATATCTGCAAATATATCGGAAACGAAGCGAGCTATGGCAAAATGTTAAGAGACCTTTTTTGTAGAGAATTATGTTTCCTAGAATTTAGGTTCTATGATATTTTTTGATCAGAAGCGTAGTTTTCGAGATATATCGAGATATTTAAAAGTTCCGAAGCCGCACCAACATAATAGAGATACAGAAACACCGTGGCCCCTTTCTTTGAGATAACTCTGCACTAGTGCGAGCCGCAAATGCCACTTCCAGCTTAGCTGTGCAGAAGAAGAACAACAAGAAGAAGAAATATCTCGAAATATGTCCGTCAGGCCCCTTCCCTTGAGATAAATATGCAAATATCTCGGAAACGAAGCGAGGTATGGCAAAATGTTAAGAGACCTTTTTTGTAGAGAATTAAGTTTCCTACTTTTTATGTTCTATGATATTTTTTGATCAGATGCGTAGTTCTCGAGATATATCAAGATATTTAAAAGTTCCGAAGCCGCACCAACATAATAGAGATACAGAAACACCGTGGCCCCTTTCTTTGAGATAACTCTGCACTATTGCGAGCTGGAAATGCCACTTCCAGTTTAGCTGTGCAGAAGAAGAACAACAAGAGGAAGAAATATCTCGAAATATGTCCGTTAGGCCCCTTCCCTTGAGATAAATGTGCAAATATCTCGGAAACGAAGCGAGCTATGGCAAAATGTTAAGAGACCTTTTTTGTAGAGAATTAAGTTTCCTACTTTTTATGTTCTATGATATTTTTTGATCAGATGCGTAGTTCTCGAGATATATCAAGATATTTAAAAGTTCCGAAGCCGCGCCAACATAATAGAGATACAGAAACACCGTGGCCCCTTTCTTTGAGATAACTCTGCACTATTGCGAGCTGCAAATGCCACTTCCAGCTTAGCTGTGCAGAAGAAGAGCAACAAGAAGAAGAAATATCTCGAAATATGTCCGTCAGGCCCCTTCCCTTGAGATAAATCTGCACATATCTCGGAAACGAAGCGAGCTATGGCAAAATGTCAAGAGACCTTTTGTGTAGAGAATTAAGTTTCCTAATTTTTATCTTGTATGATATTTTTTGATCAGATGCGTAGTTCTCGAGATATATCAAGATATTTAAAAGTTCCGAAGCCGCACCAACATAATAGAGATACAGAAACACCGTGGCCCCTTTCTTTGGGATAACTCTGCACTATTGCGAGCTGCAAATGCCACTTCCAGCTTAGCTGTGCAGAAGAAGAACAACAAGAAGAAGAAATATCTCGAAATATGTCCGTCAGGCCACTTCCCTTGAGATAAATCTGCAAATATCTCGGAAACGAAGCGAGCTATGGCAAAATGTTAAGAGACCTTTTTTGTAGAGAATTATGTTTCTTACTTTTTATGTTCGATGATATTTTTTGATCAGATGCGTAGTTCTCGAGATATATCAAGATATTTAAAAGTTCCGAAGCTGCACCAACATAATAGAGGTACAGAAACACCGTGGCCTCTTTCTTTGAGATAACTCTGCACTATTGCGAGCTGCAAATGCCACTTCGAGCTTAGCTGTGCAGAAGAAGAACAACAAGAAGAAGAAATATCTCGAAATATGTCCGTCAGACCCCTTCCCTTGAGATGAATCTGCAAATATCTCGGAAACGAAGCGAGCTATGGCAAAATGTTAAGAGACCTTTTTTGTAGAGAATTATGTTTCCTACAATTTATGTTGTATGATATTTTTTGATCAGAAGCGTAGTTTTCGAGATATATCGAGATATTTAAAAGTTCCGAAGCCGCACCAACATAATAGAGATACAGAAACACCGTGGCCCCTTTCTTTGAGATAACTCTGCTCTAGTGCGAGCCGCAAATGCCACTTCCAGCTTAGCTGTGCAGAAGAAGAACAACAAGAAGAAGAAGTATCTCGAAATATGTCCGTCAGGCCCGTTCCTTTGAGCTGAATCTGCAAATATCTCGGAAACGAAGCGAGCTATGGCAAAATGTTAAGAGACGTTTTTTGTAGAGAATTATGTTTCCTACAATTTATGTTCTATGATATTTTTTGATCAGAAGCGTAGTTTTCGAGATATATCGAGATATTTAAAAGTTCCGAAGCCGCACCAACATAATAGAGATACAGAAACACCGTGGCCCCTTTCTTTGAGATAACTCTGCACTAGTGCGAGCCGCAAATGCCACTTCCAGCTTAGCTGTGCAGAAGAAGAACAACAAGAAGAACAAATATCTCGAAATATGTCCGTCAGGCCCCTTCCCTTGAGATATATCTGCAAATATCTCGGAAACGAAGCGAGCTATGGCAAAATGTTAAGAGACCTTTTTTGTAGAGAATTATGTTTCCTACAATTTAGGTTCTATGATATTTTTTGATCAGAAGCGTAGTTTTCGATATATATCGAGATATTTAAAAGTTCCGAAGCCGCACCAACACAATAGAGATACAGAAACACCGTGGCCCCTTTCTTTGAGATAACTCTGCACTAGTGCGAGCCGCAAATGCCACTTCCAGCTTAGCTGTGCAGAAGAAGAACAACAAGAAGAAGAAATATCTCGAAATATGTCCGTCAGGCCCCTTCCCTTGAGATAAATATGCAAATATCTCGGAAACGAAGCGAGGTATGGCAAAATGTTAAGAGACCTTTTTTGTAGAGAATTAAGTTTCCTACTTTTTATGTTCTATGATATTTTTTGATCAGATGCGTAGTTCTCGAGATATATCGAGATATTTAAAAGTTCCGAAGCCGCACCAACATAATAGAGATACAGAAACACCGTGGCCCCTTTCTTTGGGATAACTCTGCACTATTGCGAGCTGCAAATGCCACTTCCAAGCTTAGCTGTGCAGAGGAAGAACAACAAGAAGAAGAAATATCTCGAAATATGTCCGTCAGACCCCTTCCCTTGAGATGAATCTGCAAATATCTCGGAAACGAAGCGAGCTATGGCAAAATGTTAAGAGACCTTTTTTGTAGAGAATAATGTTTCCTACAATTTACGTTCTATGATATTTTTTGATCAGAAGCGTAGTTTTCGAGATATATCGAGATATTTAAAAGTTCCGAAGCCGCACCAACATAATAGAGATACAGAAACACCGTGGCCCCTTTCTTTAAGATAACTCTGCACTATTGCGAGCTGTAAATGCCAGTTCCAGCTTAGCTGTGCAGAAGAAGAACAACAAGAAGAAGAAATATCTCGAAATATGTCCGTCAGGCCCCTTCCCTTGAGATATATCTGCAAATATCTCGGAAACGAAGCGAGCTATGGCAAAATGTTAAGAGACCTTTTTTGTAGAGAATTATGTTTCCTACAATTTATGTTCTATGATATTTTTTGATCAGAAGCGTAGTTTTCGTGATATATCGAGATATTTAAAAGTTCCGAAGCCGCACCAACATAATAGAGATACAGAAACACCGTGGCCCCTTTCTTTGAGATAACTCTGCACTATTGCGAGCTGGAAATGCCACTTCCAGTTTAGCTGTGCAGAAGAAGAACAACAAGAAGAAGAAATATCTCGAAATATGTCCGTCAGGCCCCTTCCCTTGAGATAGATCTGCAAATATATCGGAAACGAAGCGAGCTATGGCAAAATGTTAAGAGACCTTTTTTGTAGAGAATTATGTTTCCTACAATTTAGGTTCTATGATATTTTTTGATCAGAAGCGTAGTTTTCGAGATATATCGAGATATTTAAAAGTTCCGAAGCCGCACCAACATAATAGAGATACAGAAACACCGTGGCCCCTTTCTTTGAGATAACTCTGCACTAGTGCGAGCCGCAAATGCCACTTCCAGCTTAGCTGTGCAGAAGAAGAACAACAAGAAGAAGAAATATCTCGAAATATGTCCGTCAGGCCCCTTCCCTTGAGATAAATATGCAAATATCTCGGAAACGAAGCGAGGTATGGCAAAATGTTAAGAGACCTTTTTTGTAGAGAATTAAGTTTCCTACTTTTTATGTTCTATGATATTTTTTGATCAGATGCGTAGTTCTCGAGATATATCAAGATATTTAAAAGTTCCGAAGCCGCACCAACATAATAGAGATACAGAAACACCGTGGCCCCTTTCTTTGAGATAACTCTGCACTATTGCGAGCTGGAAATGCCACTTCCAGTTTAGCTGTGCAGAAGAAGAACAACAAGAGGAAGAAATATCTCGAAATATGTCCGTTAGGCCCCTTCCCTTGAGATAAATGTGCAAATATCTCGGAAACGAAGCGAGCTATGGCAAAATGTTAAGAGACCTTTTTTGTAGAGAATTAAGTTTCCTACTTTTTATGTTCTATGATATTTTTTGATCAGATGCGTAGTTCTCGAGATATATCAAGATATTTAAAAGTTCCGAAGCCGCACCAACATAATAGAGGTACAGAAACACCGTGGCCTCTTTCTTTGAGATAACTCTGCACTATTGCGAGCCGCAAATGCCACTTCCAGCTTAGCTGTGCAGAAGAAGAACAACAAGAAGAAGAAATATCTCGAAATATGTCCGTCAGGCCCCTTCCCTTGAGATAAATCTGCAAATATCTCGGAAACGAAGCGAGCTATGGCAAAATGTTGAGAGACCTTTTTTGTAGAGAATTAAGTTTCCTACGTTTTATGGTCTATGATATTTTTTGATCAGATGCGTAGTTCTCGAGATATATCAAGATATTTAAAAGTTCCGAAGCCGCACCAACATAATAGAGATACAGAAACACCGTGGCCCCTTTCTTTGAGATAACTCTGCACTATTGCGAGCTGCAAATGCCACTTCCAGCTTAGCTGTGCAGAAGAAGAACATCAAGAAGAAGAAATATCTCGAAATATGTCCGTCAGGCCCCTTCCCTTGAGATATATCTGCAAATATCTCGGAAACGAAGCGAGCTATGGCAAAATGTTAAGAGACCTTTTTTGTAGAGAATTATGTTTCCTACAATTTATGTTCTATGATATTTTTTGATCAGAAGCGTAGTTTTCGAGATATATCGAGATATTTAAAAGTTCCGAAGCCGCACCAACATAATAGAGATACAGAAACACCGTGGCCCCTTTCTTTGAGATAACGCTGCACTATTGCGAGCCGCAAATGCCACTTCCAGCTTAGCTGTGCAGAAGAAGAACAACAAGAAGAAGAAATATCTCGAAATATGTCCGTCAGGCCCCTTCCTTTGAGCTGAATCTGCAAATATCTCGGAAACGAAGCGAGCTATGGCAAAATGTTAAGAGACGTTTTTTGTAGAGAATTATGTTTCCTACAATTTATGTTCTATGATATTTTTTGATCAGAAGCGTAGTTTTCGAGATATATCGAGATATTTAAAAGTTCCGAAGCCGCACCAACATAATAGGGATACAGAAACACCGTGGCCCCTTTCTTTGAGATAACTCAGCAGTATTGCGAGCTGTAAATGCCACTTCCAGCTTAGCTGTGCAGAAGAAGAACAACAAGAAGAAGAAATATCTCGAAATATGTCCGTCAGGCCCCTTCCCTTGAGATAAATCTGCAAATATCTCGGAAACGAAGAGAGCTATGGCAAAATGTTAAGAGACCTTTTGTGTAGAGAATTAAGTTTCCTACTTTTTATGTTCTATGATATTTTTTGATCTGATGCGTAGTTCTCGAGATATATCAAGATATTTAAAAGTTCCGAAGCCGCACCAACATAATAGAGATACAGAAACACCGTTGCCCCTTTCTTTGAGATAACTCTGCACTATTGCGAGCTGCAAATGCCACTTCCAGCTTAGCTGTGCAGAAGAAGAACATCAAGAAGAAGAAATGTCTCGAAATATGTCCGTCAGGCCCCTTCCCCTGAGATAAATCTGCAAATATCTCGGAAACGAAGAGAGCTATGGCAAAATGTTAACAGACCTTTTTTGTAGAGAATTAAGTTTCCTACTTTTTATGTTCTATGATATTTTTTGATCTGATGCGTAGTTCTCGAGATATATCAAGATATTTAAAAGTTCCGAAGCCGCACCAACATAATAGAGATACAGAAACACCGTGGCCCCTTTCTTTGAGATAACTCTGCACTATTGCGAGCTGTAAATGCCACTTCCAGCTTAGCTGTGCAGAAGAAGAACAACAAGAAGAAGACATATCTCGAAATATGTCCGTCAGGCCCCTTCCCTTGAGATATATCTGCAAATATCACGGAAACGAAGCGAGCTATGGCAAAATGTTAAGAGACCTTTTTTGTAGAGAATTATGTTTCCTACAATTTATGTTCTATGATATTTTTTGATCAGAAGCGTAGTTTTCGAGATATATCGAGATATTTAAAAGTTCCAAAGCCGCACCAACATAATAGAGATACAGAAACACCGTGGCCCCTTTCTTTGAGATAACTCTGCACTATTGCGAGCTGCAAATGCCACTTCCAGCTTAGCTGTGCAGAGGAAGAACAACAAGAAGAAGAAATATCTCGAAATATGTCCGTCAGGCCAGTTCCTTTGAGCTGAATCTGCAAATATCTCGGAAACGAAGCGAGCTATGGCAAAATATTAAGAGACGTTTTTTGTAGAGAATTATGTTTCCTACAATTTATGTTCTATGATATTTTTTGATCAGAAGCGTAGTTTTCGAGATATATCGAGATATTTAAAAGTTCCGAAGCCGCACCAACATAATAGGGATACAGAAACACCGTGGCCCCTTTCTTTGAGATAACTCTGCAGTATTGCGAGCTGTAAATGCCACTTCCAGCTTAGCTGTGCAGAAGAAGAACAACAAGAAGAAGAAATATCTCGAAATATGTCCGTCAGGCCAGTTCCTTTGAGCTGAATCTGCAAATATCTCGGAAACGAAGCGAGCTATGGCAAAATGTTAAGAGACGTTTTTTATAGAGAATTATGGTTCCTACAATTTATGTTCTATGATATTTTTTGATCAGAAGCGTAGTTTTCGAGATATATCGAGATATTTAAAAGTTCCGAAGCCGCACCAACATAATAGGGATACAGAAACACCGTGGCCCCTTTCTTTGAGATAACTCTGCACTAGTGCGAGCCGCAAATGCCACTTCCAGCTTAGCTGTGCAGAAGAAGAACAACAAGAAGAAGAAATATCTCGAAATATGTCCGTCAGGCCCCTTCCCTTGAGATATATCTGCAAATATCTCGGAAAAGAAGCGAGCTATGGCAAAATGTTAAGAGACCTTTTTTGTAGAGAATTATGCTTCCTACTTTTTATGTTCTATGATATTTTTTGATCAGATGCGTAGTTCTCGAGATATATCAAGATATTTAAAAGTTCCGAAGCTGCACCAACATAATAGAGATACAGAAACACCGTGGCCCCTTTCTTTGAGATAACTCTGCACTATTGCGCGCTGTAAATGCCACTTCCAGCTTAGCTGTGCAGAAGAAGAACAACAAGAAGAAGAAATATCCCGAAATATGTCCGTCAGGCCCCTTCCCTTGAGATATATCTGCAAATATCTCGGAAACGAAGCGAGCTATGACAAAATGTTGAGAGACCTTTTTTGTATAGAATTATGTTTCCTACAATTTATGTTCTATGATATTTTTTGATCAGAAGCGTAGTTTTCGAGATATATCGAGATATTTAAAAGTTCCGAAGCCGCACCAACATAATAGAGATACAGAAACACCGTGGCCCCTTTCGTTGAGATAACTCTGCACTAGTGCGAGCCGCAAATGCCACTTCCAGCTTAGCTGTGCAGAAGAAGAACAACAAGAAGAAGAAATATCTCGAAATATGTCCGTCAGGCCCCTTCCCTTGAGATAAATCTGCAAATATCTCGGAAACGAAGCGAGCTATGGCAAAATGTTAAGAGACGTTTTTTATAGAGAATTATGGTTCCTACAATTTATGTTGTATGATATTTTTTGATCAGAAGCGTAGTTTTCGAGATATATCGAGATATTTAAAAGTTCCGAAGCCGCACCAACATAATAGGGATACAGAAACACCGTGGCCCCTTTCTTTGAGATAACTCTGCACTAGTGCGAGCCGCAAATGCCACTTCCAGCTTAGCTGTGCAGAAGAAGAACAACAAGAAGAAGAAATATCTCGAAATATGTCCGTCAGGCCCCTTCCCTTGAGATAAATCTGCAAATATCTCGGAAACGAAGCGAGCTATGGCAAAATGTTAAGAGACCTTTTTTGTAGAGAATTAAGTTTCCTACTTTTTATGTTCTATGATATTTTTTGATCAGATGCGTAGTTCTCGAGATATATCAAGATATTTAAAAGTTCCGAAGCCGCACCAACATAATAGAGATACAGAAACACCGTGGCCCCTTTCTTTGAGATAACTCTGCACTATTGCGAGCTGCAAATGCCACTTCCAGCTTAGCTGTGCAGAAGAAGAACAACAAGAAGAAGAAATATCTCGAAATATGTCCGTCAGGCCAGTTCCTTTGAGCTGAATCTGCAAATATCTCGGAAACGAAGCGAGCTATGGCAAAATGTTAAGAGACGTTTTTTATAGAGAATTATGGTTCCTACAATTTATGTTCTATGATATTTTTTGATCAGAAGCGTAGTTTTCGAGATATATCGAGATATTTAAAAGTTCCGAAGCCGCACCAACATAATAGGGATACAGAAACACCGTGGCCCCTTTCTTTGAGATAACTCTGCACTAGTGCGAGCCGCAAATGCCACTTCCAGCTTAGCTGTGCAGAAGAAGAACAACAAGAAGAAGAAATATCTCGAAATATGTCCGTCAGGCCCCTTCCCTTGAGATATATCTGCAAATATCTCGGAAAAGAAGCGAGCTATGGCAAAATGTTAAGAGACCTTTTTTGTAGAGAATTATGCTTCCTACTTTTTATGTTCTATGATATTTTTTGATCAGATGCGTAGTTCTCGAGATATATCAAGATATTTAAAAGTTCCGAAGCTGCACCAACATAATAGAGATACAGAAACACCGTGGCCCCTTTCTTTGAGATAACTCTGCACTATTGCGCGCTGTAAATGCCACTTCCAGCTTAGCTGTGCAGAAGAAGAACAACAAGAAGAAGAAATATCCCGAAATATGTCCGTCAGGCCCCTTCCCTTGAGATATATCTGCAAATATCTCGGAAACGAAGCGAGCTATGACAAAATGTTGAGAGACCTTTTTTGTATAGAATTATGTTTCCTACAATTTATGTTCTATGATATTTTTTGATCAGAAGCGTAGTTTTCGAGATATATCGAGATATTTAAAAGTTCCGAAGCCGCACCAACATAATAGAGATACAGAAACACCGTGGCCCCTTTCGTTGAGATAACTCTGCACTAGTGCGAGCCGCAAATGCCACTTCCAGCTTAGCTGTGCAGAAGAAGAACAACAAGAAGAAGAAATATCTCGAAATATGTCCGTCAGGCCCCTTCCCTTGAGATACATCTGCAAATATCTCGGAAACGAAGCGAGCTATGGCAAAATGTTAAGAGACGTTTTTTATAGAGAATTATGGTTCCTACAATTTATGTTCTATGATATTTTTTGATCAGAAGCGTAGTTTTCGAGATATATCGAGATATTTAAAAGTTCCGAAGCCGCACCAACATAATAGGGATACAGAAACACCGTGGCCCCTTTCTTTGAGATAACTCTGCACTAGTGCGAGCCGCAAATGCCACTTCCAGCTTAGCTGTGCAGAAGAAGAACAACAAGAAGAAGAAATATCTCGAAATATGTCCGTCAGGCCCCTTCCCTTGAGATAAATCTGCAAATATCTCGGAAACGAAGCGAGCTATGGCAAAATGTTAAGAGACCTTTTTTGTAGAGAATTAAGTTTCCTACTTTTTATGTTCTATGATATTTTTTGATCAGATGCGTAGTTCTCGAGATATATCAAGATATTTAAAAGTTCCGAAGCCGCACCAACATAATAGAGATACAGAAACACCGTGGCCCCTTTCTTTGAGATAACTCTGCACTAGTGCGAGCCGCAAATGCCACTTCCAGCTTAGCTGTGCAGAAGAAGAACAACAAGAAGAAGAAATATCTCGAAATATGTCCGTCAGGCCCCTTCCCTTGAGATAAATCTGCAAATATCTCGGAAACGAAGCGAGCTATGGCAAAATGTTAAGAGACGTTTTTTGTAGAGAATTATGTTTCCTACAATTTATGTTCTATGATATTTTTTGATCAGAAGCGTAGTTTTCGAGATATATCGAGATATTTAAAAGTTCCGAAGCCGCACCAACATAATAGAGATACAGAAACACCGTGGCCCCTTTCTTTGAGATAACTCTGCACTAGTGCGAGCCGCAAATGACACTTCCAGCTTAGCTGTGCAGAAGAAGAACAACAAGAAGAAGAAATATCTCGAAATATGTCCGTCAGGCCCCTTCCCTTGAGATAAATCTGCAAATATCTCGGAAACGAAGCGAGCTATGGCAAAATGTTAAGAGACCTTTTTTGTAGAGAATTAAGTTTCCTACTTTTTATGTTCTATGATATTTTTTGATCAGAAGCGTAGTTTTCGAGATATATCGAGATATTTAAAAGTTCCGAAGCCGCACCAACATAATAGAGATACAGAAACACCGTGGCCCCTTTCTTTGAGATAACTCTGCACTAGTGCGAGCCGCAAATGCCACTTCCAGCTTAGCTGTGCAGAAGAAGAACAACAAGAAGAAGAAATATCTCGAAATATGTCCGTCAGGCCCCTTCCCTTGAGATAAATCTGCAAATATCTCGGAAACGAAGCGAGCTATGGCAAAATGTTAAGAGACCTTTTTTGTAAGGAATTATGTTTCCTACTTTTTATGTTCCATGATATTTTTTGATCAGACGCGTAGTTCTCGAGATATATCAAGATATTTAAAAGTTCCGAAGCCGCACCAACATAATAGAGATACAGAAACACCGTGGCCCCTTTCTTTGAGATAACTCTGCAATAGTGCGAGCCGCAAATGCCACTTCCAGCTTAGCTGTGCAGAAGAAGAACATCAAGAAGAAGAAATATCTCGAAATATGTCCGTCAGGCCCCTGCCCTTGAGATATATCTGCAAATATCTCGGAAACGAAGCGAGCTATGGCAAAATGTTGAGAGACCTTTTTTGTAGAGAATTATGTTTCCTACAATTTATGTTCTATGATATTTTTTGATCAGAAGCGTAGTTTTCGAGATATATCGAGATATTTAAAAGTTCCGAAGCCGCACCAACATAATAGAGATACAGAAACACCGTGGCCCCTTTCTTTGAGATAACTCTGCAATAGTGCGAGCCGCAAATGCCACTTCCAGCTTAGCTGTGCAGAAGAAGAACAACAAGAAGAAGAAATATCTCGAAATATGTCCGTCAGGCCCCTTCCCTTGAGATAAATCTGCAAATATCTCGGAAACGAAGCGAGCTATGGCAAAATGTTAAGAGACCTTTTTTGTAAGGAATTATGTTTCCTACTTTTTATGTTCCATGATATTTTTTGATCAGACGCGTAGTTCTCGAGATATATCAAGATATTTAAAAGTTCCGAAGCCGCACCAACATAATAGAGATACAGAAACACCGTGGCCCCTTTCTTTGAGATAACTCTGCAATAGTGCGAGCCGCAAATGCCACTTCCAGCTTAGCTGTGCAGAAGAAGAACATCAAGAAGAAGAAATATCTCGAAATATGTCCGTCAGGCCCCTGCCCTTGAGATATATCTGCAAATATCTCGGAAACGAAGCGAGCTATGGCAAAATGTTGAGAGACCTTTTTTGTAGAGAATTATGTTTCCTACAATTTATGTTCTATGATATTTTTTGATCAGAAGCGTAGTTTTCGAGATATATCGAGATATTTGAAAGTTCCGAAGCCGCACCAACATAATAGAGATACAGAAACACCGTGGCCCCTTTCTTTGAGATAACTCTGCACTAGTGCGAGCCGCAAATGCCACTTCCAGCTTAGCTGTGCAGAAGAAGAACAACAAGAAGAAGAAATATCTCGAAATATGTCCGTCAGGCCCCTTCCCTTGAGATAAATCTGCAAATATCTCGGAAACGAAGCGAGCTATGGCAAAATGTTAAGAGACCTTTTTTGTAGAGAATTAAGTTTCCTACTTTTTATGTTCTATGATATTTTTTGATCAGAAGCGTAGTTTTCGAGATATATCGAGATATTTAAAAGTTCCGAAGCCGCACCAACATAATAGAGATACAGAAACACCGTGGCCCCTTTCTTTGAGACAACTCTGCACTAGTGCGAGCCGCAAATGCCACTTCCAGCTTAGCTGTGCAGAAGAAGAACAACAAGAAGAAGAAATATCTCGAAATATGTCCGTCAGGCCCCTTCCCTTGAGATAAATCTGCAAATATCTCGGAAACGAAGCGAGCTATGGCAAAATGTTAAGAGACCTTTTTTGTAGAGAATTAAGTTTCCTACTTTTTATGTTCTATGATATTTTTTGATCAGAAGCGTAGTTTTCGAGATATATCGAGATATTTAAAAGTTCCGAAGCCGCACCAACATAATAGAGATACAGAAACACCGTGGCCCCTTTCTTTGAGATAACTCTGCACTAGTGCGAGCCGCAAATGCCAGTTCCAGCTTACCTGTGCAGAAGAAGAACAACAAGAAGAAGAAATATCTCGAAATATGTCCGTCAGGCCCCTTCCCTTGAGATAAATCTGCAAATATCTCGGAAACGAAGCGAGCTATGGCAAAATGTTAAGAGACCTTTTTTGTAAGGAATTATGTTTCCTACTTTTTATGTTCCATGATATTTTTTGATCAGACGCGTAGTTCTCGAGATATATCAAGATATTTAAAAGTTCCGAAGCCGCACCAACATAATAGAGATACAGAAACACCGTGGCCCCTTTCTTTGAGATAACTCTGCAATAGTGCGAGCCGCAAATGCCACTTCCAGCTTAGCTGTGCAGAAGAAGAACATCAAGAAGAAGAAATATCTCGAAATATGTCCGTCAGGCCCCTGCCCTTGAGATATATCTGCAAATATCTCGGAAACGAAGCGAGCTATGGCAAAATGTTGAGAGACCTTTTTTGTAGAGAATTATGTTTCCTACAATTTATGTTCTATGATATTTTTTGATCAGAAGCGTAGTTTTCGAGATATATCGAGATATTTAAAAGTTCCGAAGCCGCACCAACATAATAGAGATACAGAAACACCGTGGCCCCTTTCTTTGAGATAACTCTGCAATAGTGCGAGCCGCAAATGCCACTTCCAGCTTAGCTGTGCAGAAGAAGAACAACAAGAAGAAGAAATATCTCGAAATATGTCCGTCAGGCCCCTTCCCTTGAGATAAATCTGCAAATATCTCGGAAACGAAGCGAGCTATGGCAAAATGTTAAGAGACCTTTTTTGTAAGGAATTATGTTTCCTACTTTTTATGTTCCATGATATTTTTTGATCAGACGCGTAGTTCTCGAGATATATCAAGATATTTAAAAGTTCCGAAGCCGCACCAACATAATAGAGATACAGAAACACCGTGGCCCCTTTCTTTGAGATAACTCTGCAATAGTGCGAGCCGCAAATGCCACTTCCAGCTTAGCTGTGCAGAAGAAGAACATCAAGAAGAAGAAATATCTCGAAATATGTCCGTCAGGCCCCTGCCCTTGAGATATATCTGCAAATATCTCGGAAACGAAGCGAGCTATGGCAAAATGTTGAGAGACCTTTTTTGTAGAGAATTATGTTTCCTACAATTTATGTTCTATGATATTTTTTGATCAGAAGCGTAGTTTTCGAGATATATCGAGATATTTAAAAGTTCCGAAGCCGCACCAACATAATAGAGATACAGAAACACCGTGGCCCCTTTCTTTGAGACAACTCTGCACTAGTGCGAGCCGCAAATGCCACTTCCAGCTTAGCTGTGCAGAAGAAGAACAACAAGAAGAAGAAATATCTCGAAATATGTCCGTCAGGCCCCTTCCCTTGAGATAAATCTGCAAATATCTCGGAAACGAAGCGAGCTATGGCAAAATGTTAAGAGACCTTTTTTGTAAGGAATTATGTTTCCTACTTTTTATGTTGTATGATATTTTTTGATCAGATGCGTAGTTCTCGAGATATATCAAGATATTTAAAAGTTCCGAAGCCGCACCAACATAATAGAGATACAGAAACACCGTGCCCCTTTCTTTGAGATAACTCTGCACTATTGCGAGCTGCAAATGCCATTTCCAGCTTAGCTGTGCAGAGGAAGAACAACAAGAAAAAGAAGTATCTCGAAATATGTCCGTCAGGCCCGTTCCTTTGAGCTGAATCTGCAAATATCTCGGAAACGAAGCGAGCTATGGCAAAATGTTAAGAGACGTTTTTTGTAGAGAATTATGTTTCCTACAATTTATGTTCTATGATATTTTTTGATCAGAAGCGTAGTTTTCGAGATATATCGAGATATTTAAAAGTTCCGAAGCCGCACCAACATAATAGAGATACAGAAACACCGTGGCCCCTTTCTTTGAGATAACTCTGCACTAGTGCGAGCCGCAAATGCCACTTCCAGCTTAGCTGTGCAGAAGAAGAACAACAAGAAGAAGAAATATCTCGAAATATGTCCGTCAGGCCCCTTCCCTTGAGATAAATCTGCAAATATCTCGGAAACGAAGCGAGCTATGGCAAAATGTTAAGAGACCTTTTTTGTAGACAATTGTGTTTCCTACAATTTAGGTTCTATGATATTTTTTGATCAGAAGCGTAGTTTTCGAGATATATCGAGATATTTAAAAGTTCCGAAGCCGCACCAACATAATAGAGATACAGAAACACCGTGGCCCCTTTCTTTGAGACAACTCTGCACTAGTGCGAGCCGCAAATGCCACTTCCAGCTTAGCTGTGCAGAAGAAGAAGATCAAGAAGAAGAAATATCTCGAAATATGTCCGTCAGGCCCCTGCCCTTGAGATATATCTGCAAATATCTCGGAAACGAAGCGAGCTATGGCAAAATGTTGAGAGACCTTTTTTGTAGAGAATTATGTTTCCTACAATTTATGTTCTATGATATTTTTTGATCAGAAGCGTAGTTTTCGAGATATATCGAGATATTTAAAAGTTCCGAAGCCGCACCAACATAATAGAGATACAGAAACACCGTGGCCCCTTTCTTTGAGATAACTCTGCAATAGTGCGAGCCGCAAATGCCACTTCCAGCTTAGCTGTGCAGAAGAAGAACATCAAGAAGAAGAAATATCTCGAAATATGTCCGTCAGGCCCCTGTCCTTGAGATATATCTGCAAATATCTCGGAAACGAAGCGAGCTATGGCAAAATGTTGAGAGACCTTTTTTGTAGAGAATTATGTTTCCTACAATTTATGTTCTATGATATTTTTTGATCAGAAGCGTAGTTTTCGAGATATATCGAGATATTTAAAAGTTCCGAAGCCGCACCAACATAATAGATATACAGAAACACCGTGGCCCCTTTCTTTGAGATAACTCTGCAATAGTGCGAGCCGCAAATGCCACTTCCAGCTTAGCTGTGCAGAAGAAGAACAACAAGAAGAAGAAATATCTCGAAATATGTCCGTCAGGCCCCTTCCCTTGAGATAAATCTGCAAATATCTCGGAAACGAAGCGAGCTATGGCAAAATGTTAAGAGACCTTTTTTGTAGAGAATTAAGTTTCCTACTTTTTATGTTGTATGATATTTTTTGATCAGATGCGTAGTTCTCGAGATATATCAAGATATTTAAAAGTTCCGAAGCCGCACCAACATAATAGAGATACAGAAACACCGTGCCCCTTTCTTTGAGATAACTCTGCACTATTGCGAGCTGCAAATGCCATTTCCAGCTTAGCTGTGCAGAGGAAGAACAACAAGAAAAAGAAGTATCTCGAAATATGTCCGTCAGGCCCGTTCCTTTGAGCTGAATCTGCAAATATCTCGGAAACGAAGCGAGCTATGGCAAAATGTTAAGAGACGTTTTTTGTAGAGAATTATGTTTCCTACAATTTATGTTCTATGATATTTTTTGATCAGAAGCGTAGTTTTCGAGATATATCGAGATATTTAAAAGTTCCGAAGCCGCACCAACATAATAGAGATACAGAAACACCGTGGCCCCTTTCTTTGAGATAACTCTGCACTAGTGCGAGCCGCAAATGCCACTTCCAGCTTAGCTGTGCAGAAGAAGAACAACAAGAAGAAGAAATATCTCGAAATATGTCCGTCAGGCCCCTTCCCTTGAGATAAATCTGCAAATATCTCGGAAACGAAGCGAGCTATGGCAAAATGTTAAGAGACCTTTTTTGTAGAGAATTAAGTTTCCTACTTTTTATGTTGTATGATATTTTTTGATCAGAAGCGTAGTTTTCGAGATATATCGAGATATTTAAAAGTTCCGAAGCCGCACCAACATAATAGAGATACAGAAACACCGTGGCCCCTTTCTTTGAGATAACTCTGCAATAGTGCGAGCCGCAAATGCCACTTCCAGCTTAGCTGTGCAGAAGAAGAACAACAAGAAGAAGAAATATCTCGAAATATGTCCGTCAGGCCCCTTCCCTTGAGATAAATCTGCAAATATCTCGGAAACGAAGCGAGCTATGGCAAAATGTTAAGAGACCTTTTTTGTAGAGAATTAAGTTTCCTACTTTTTATGCTCTATGATATTTTTTGATCAGATGCGTAGCTCTCGAGATATATCAAGATATTTAAAAGTTCCGAAGCCGCACCAACATAATAGAGATACAGAAACACCGTGGCCCCTTTCTTTGAGATAACTCTGCACTAGTGCGAGCCGCAAATGCCACTTCCAGCTTAGCTGTGCAGAAGAAGAACAACAAGAAGAAGAAATATCTCGAAATATGTCCGTCAGGCCCCTTCCCTTGAGATAAATCTGCAAATATCTCGGAAACGAAGCGAGCTATGGCAAAATGTTAAGAGACCTTTTTTGTAGAGAATTAAGTTTCCTACTTTTTATGTTCTATGATATTTTTTGATCAGATGCGTAGTTCTCGAGATATATCAAGATATTTAAAAGTTCCGAAGCCGCACCAACATAATAGAGATACAGAAACACCGTGGCCCCTTTCTTTGAGATAACTCTGCACTAGTGCGAGCCGCAAATGCCACTTCCAGCTTAGCTGTGCAGAAGAAGAACAACAAGAAGAAGAAATATCTCGAAATATGTCCGTCAGGCCCCTTCCCTTGAGATAAATCTCTAAATATCTCGGAAACGAAGCGAGCTATGGCAAAATGTTAAGAGACCTTTTTTGTAAGGAATTATGTTTCCTACTTTTTATGTTCCATGATATTTTTTGATCAGACGCGTAGTTCTCGAGATATATCAAGATATTTAAAAGTTCCGAAGCCGCACCAACATAATAGAGATACAGAAACACCGTGGCCCCTTTCTTTGAGATAACTCTGCACTAGTGCGAGCCGCAAATGACACTTCCAGCTTAGCTGTGCAGAAGAAGAACAACAAGAAGAAGAAATATCTCGAAATATGTCCGTCAGGCCCCTTCCCTTGAGATAAATCTGCAAATATCTCGGAAACGAAGCGAGCTATGGCAAAATGTTAAGAGACCTTTTTTGTAGAGAATTAAGTTTCCTACTTTTTATGTTCTATGATATTTTTTGATCAGAAGCGTAGTTTTCGAGATATATCGAGATATTTAAAAGTTCCGAAGCCGCACCAACATAATAGAGATACAGAAACACCGTGGCCCCTTTCTTTGAGATAACTCTGCACTAGTGCGAGCCGCAAATGCCACTTCCAGCTTAGCTGTGCAGAAGAAGAACAACAAGAAGAAGAAATATCTCGAAATATGTCCGTCAGGCCCCTTCCCTTGAGATAAATCTGCAAATATCTCGGAAACGAAGCGAGCTATGGCAAAATGTTAAGAGACCTTTTTTGTAAGGAATTATGTTTCCTACTTTTTATGTTCCATGATATTTTTTGATCAGACGCGTAGTTCTCGAGATATATCAAGATATTTAAAAGTTCCGAAGCCGCACCAACATAATAGAGATACAGAAACACCGTGGCCCCTTTCTTTGAGATAACTCTGCAATAGTGCGAGCCGCAAATGCCACTTCCAGCTTAGCTGTGCAGAAGAAGAACATCAAGAAGAAGAAATATCTCGAAATATGTCCGTCAGGCCCCTGCCCTTGAGATATATCTGCAAATATCTCGGAAACGAAGCGAGCTATGGCAAAATGTTGAGAGACCTTTTTTGTAGAGAATTATGTTTCCTACAATTTATGTTCTATGATATTTTTTGATCAGAAGCGTAGTTTTCGAGATATATCGAGATATTTAAAAGTTCCGAAGCCGCACCAACATAATAGAGATACAGAAACACCGTGGCCCCTTTCTTTGAGATAACTCTGCAATAGTGCGAGCCGCAAATGCCACTTCCAGCTTAGCTGTGCAGAAGAAGAACAACAAGAAGAAGAAATATCTCGAAATATGTCCGTCAGGCCCCTTCCCTTGAGATAAATCTGCAAATATCTCGGAAACGAAGCGAGCTATGGCAAAATGTTAAGAGACCTTTTTTGTAAGGAATTATGTTTCCTACTTTTTATGTTCCATGATATTTTTTGATCAGACGCGTAGTTCTCGAGATATATCAAGATATTTAAAAGTTCCGAAGCCGCACCAACATAATAGAGATACAGAAACACCGTGGCCCCTTTCTTTGAGATAACTCTGCAATAGTGCGAGCCGCAAATGCCACTTCCAGCTTAGCTGTGCAGAAGAAGAACATCAAGAAGAAGAAATATCTCGAAATATGTCCGTCAGGCCCCTGCCCTTGAGATATATCTGCAAATATCTCGGAAACGAAGCGAGCTATGGCAAAATGTTGAGAGACCTTTTTTGTAGAGAATTATGTTTCCTACAATTTATGTTCTATGATATTTTTTGATCAGAAGCGTAGTTTTCGAGATATATCGAGATATTTGAAAGTTCCGAAGCCGCACCAACATAATAGAGATACAGAAACACCGTGGCCCCTTTCTTTGAGATAACTCTGCACTAGTGCGAGCCGCAAATGCCACTTCCAGCTTAGCTGTGCAGAAGAAGAACAACAAGAAGAAGAAATATCTCGAAATATGTCCGTCAGGCCCCTTCCCTTGAGATAAATCTGCAAATATCTCGGAAACGAAGCGAGCTATGGCAAAATGTTAAGAGACCTTTTTTGTAGAGAATTAAGTTTCCTACTTTTTATGTTCTATGATATTTTTTGATCAGAAGCGTAGTTTTCGAGATATATCGAGATATTTAAAAGTTCCGAAGCCGCACCAACATAATAGAGATACAGAAACACCGTGGCCCCTTTCTTTGAGACAACTCTGCACTAGTGCGAGCCGCAAATGCCACTTCCAGCTTAGCTGTGCAGAAGAAGAACAACAAGAAGAAGAAATATCTCGAAATATGTCCGTCAGGCCCCTTCCCTTGAGATAAATCTGCAAATATCTCGGAAACGAAGCGAGCTATGGCAAAATGTTAAGAGACCTTTTTTGTAGAGAATTAAGTTTCCTACTTTTTATGTTCTATGATATTTTTTGATCAGAAGCGTAGTTTTCGAGATATATCGAGATATTTAAAAGTTCCGAAGCCGCACCAACATAATAGAGATACAGAAACACCGTGGCCCCTTTCTTTGAGATAACTCTGCACTAGTGCGAGCCGCAAATGCCAGTTCCAGCTTACCTGTGCAGAAGAAGAACAACAAGAAGAAGAAATATCTCGAAATATGTCCGTCAGGCCCCTTCCCTTGAGATAAATCTGCAAATATCTCGGAAACGAAGCGAGCTATGGCAAAATGTTAAGAGACCTTTTTTGTAAGGAATTATGTTTCCTACTTTTTATGTTCCATGATATTTTTTGATCAGACGCGTAGTTCTCGAGATATATCAAGATATTTAAAAGTTCCGAAGCCGCACCAACATAATAGAGATACAGAAACACCGTGGCCCCTTTCTTTGAGATAACTCTGCAATAGTGCGAGCCGCAAATGCCACTTCCAGCTTAGCTGTGCAGAAGAAGAACATCAAGAAGAAGAAATATCTCGAAATATGTCCGTCAGGCCCCTGCCCTTGAGATATATCTGCAAATATCTCGGAAACGAAGCGAGCTATGGCAAAATGTTGAGAGACCTTTTTTGTAGAGAATTATGTTTCCTACAATTTATGTTCTATGATATTTTTTGATCAGAAGCGTAGTTTTCGAGATATATCGAGATATTTAAAAGTTCCGAAGCCGCACCAACATAATAGAGATACAGAAACACCGTGGCCCCTTTCTTTGAGATAACTCTGCAATAGTGCGAGCCGCAAATGCCACTTCCAGCTTAGCTGTGCAGAAGAAGAACAACAAGAAGAAGAAATATCTCGAAATATGTCCGTCAGGCCCCTTCCCTTGAGATAAATCTGCAAATATCTCGGAAACGAAGCGAGCTATGGCAAAATGTTAAGAGACCTTTTTTGTAAGGAATTATGTTTCCTACTTTTTATGTTCCATGATATTTTTTGATCAGACGCGTAGTTCTCGAGATATATCAAGATATTTAAAAGTTCCGAAGCCGCACCAACATAATAGAGATACAGAAACACCGTGGCCCCTTTCTTTGAGATAACTCTGCAATAGTGCGAGCCGCAAATGCCACTTCCAGCTTAGCTGTGCAGAAGAAGAACATCAAGAAGAAGAAATATCTCGAAATATGTCCGTCAGGCCCCTGCCCTTGAGATATATCTGCAAATATCTCGGAAACGAAGCGAGCTATGGCAAAATGTTGAGAGACCTTTTTTGTAGAGAATTATGTTTCCTACAATTTATGTTCTATGATATTTTTTGATCAGAAGCGTAGTTTTCGAGATATATCGAGATATTTAAAAGTTCCGAAGCCGCACCAACATAATAGAGATACAGAAACACCGTGGCCCCTTTCTTTGAGACAACTCTGCACTAGTGCGAGCCGCAAATGCCACTTCCAGCTTAGCTGTGCAGAAGAAGAACAACAAGAAGAAGAAATATCTCGAAATATGTCCGTCAGGCCCCTTCCCTTGAGATAAATCTGCAAATATCTCGGAAACGAAGCGAGCTATGGCAAAATGTTAAGAGACCTTTTTTGTAAGGAATTATGTTTCCTACTTTTTATGTTGTATGATATTTTTTGATCAGATGCGTAGTTCTCGAGATATATCAAGATATTTAAAAGTTCCGAAGCCGCACCAACATAATAGAGATACAGAAACACCGTGCCCCTTTCTTTGAGATAACTCTGCACTATTGCGAGCTGCAAATGCCATTTCCAGCTTAGCTGTGCAGAGGAAGAACAACAAGAAAAAGAAGTATCTCGAAATATGTCCGTCAGGCCCGTTCCTTTGAGCTGAATCTGCAAATATCTCGGAAACGAAGCGAGCTATGGCAAAATGTTAAGAGACGTTTTTTGTAGAGAATTATGTTTCCTACAATTTATGTTCTATGATATTTTTTGATCAGAAGCGTAGTTTTCGAGATATATCGAGATATTTAAAAGTTCCGAAGCCGCACCAACATAATAGAGATACAGAAACACCGTGGCCCCTTTCTTTGAGATAACTCTGCACTAGTGCGAGCCGCAAATGCCACTTCCAGCTTAGCTGTGCAGAAGAAGAACAACAAGAAGAAGAAATATCTCGAAATATGTCCGTCAGGCCCCTTCCCTTGAGATAAATCTGCAAATATCTCGGAAACGAAGCGAGCTATGGCAAAATGTTAAGAGACCTTTTTTGTAGACAATTGTGTTTCCTACAATTTAGGTTCTATGATATTTTTTGATCAGAAGCGTAGTTTTCGAGATATATCGAGATATTTAAAAGTTCCGAAGCCGCACCAACATAATAGAGATACAGAAACACCGTGGCCCCTTTCTTTGAGACAACTCTGCACTAGTGCGAGCCGCAAATGCCACTTCCAGCTTAGCTGTGCAGAAGAAGAAGATCAAGAAGAAGAAATATCTCGAAATATGTCCGTCAGGCCCCTGCCCTTGAGATATATCTGCAAATATCTCGGAAACGAAGCGAGCTATGGCAAAATGTTGAGAGACCTTTTTTGTAGAGAATTATGTTTCCTACAATTTATGTTCTATGATATTTTTTGATCAGAAGCGTAGTTTTCGAGATATATCGAGATATTTAAAAGTTCCGAAGCCGCACCAACATAATAGAGATACAGAAACACCGTGGCCCCTTTCTTTGAGATAACTCTGCAATAGTGCGAGCCGCAAATGCCACTTCCAGCTTAGCTGTGCAGAAGAAGAACATCAAGAAGAAGAAATATCTCGAAATATGTCCGTCAGGCCCCTGTCCTTGAGATATATCTGCAAATATCTCGGAAACGAAGCGAGCTATGGCAAAATGTTGAGAGACCTTTTTTGTAGAGAATTATGTTTCCTACAATTTATGTTCTATGATATTTTTTGATCAGAAGCGTAGTTTTCGAGATATATCGAGATATTTAAAAGTTCCGAAGCCGCACCAACATAATAGATATACAGAAACACCGTGGCCCCTTTCTTTGAGATAACTCTGCAATAGTGCGAGCCGCAAATGCCACTTCCAGCTTAGCTGTGCAGAAGAAGAACAACAAGAAGAAGAAATATCTCGAAATATGTCCGTCAGGCCCCTTCCCTTGAGATAAATCTGCAAATATCTCGGAAACGAAGCGAGCTATGGCAAAATGTTAAGAGACCTTTTTTGTAGAGAATTAAGTTTCCTACTTTTTATGTTGTATGATATTTTTTGATCAGATGCGTAGTTCTCGAGATATATCAAGATATTTAAAAGTTCCGAAGCCGCACCAACATAATAGAGATACAGAAACACCGTGCCCCTTTCTTTGAGATAACTCTGCACTATTGCGAGCTGCAAATGCCATTTCCAGCTTAGCTGTGCAGAGGAAGAACAACAAGAAAAAGAAGTATCTCGAAATATGTCCGTCAGGCCCGTTCCTTTGAGCTGAATCTGCAAATATCTCGGAAACGAAGCGAGCTATGGCAAAATGTTAAGAGACGTTTTTTGTAGAGAATTATGTTTCCTACAATTTATGTTCTATGATATTTTTTGATCAGAAGCGTAGTTTTCGAGATATATCGAGATATTTAAAAGTTCCGAAGCCGCACCAACATAATAGAGATACAGAAACACCGTGGCCCCTTTCTTTGAGATAACTCTGCACTAGTGCGAGCCGCAAATGCCACTTCCAGCTTAGCTGTGCAGAAGAAGAACAACAAGAAGAAGAAATATCTCGAAATATGTCCGTCAGGCCCCTTCCCTTGAGATAAATCTGCAAATATCTCGGAAACGAAGCGAGCTATGGCAAAATGTTAAGAGACCTTTTTTGTAGAGAATTAAGTTTCCTACTTTTTATGTTGTATGATATTTTTTGATCAGAAGCGTAGTTTTCGAGATATATCGAGATATTTAAAAGTTCCGAAGCCGCACCAACATAATAGAGATACAGAAACACCGTGGCCCCTTTCTTTGAGATAACTCTGCAATAGTGCGAGCCGCAAATGCCACTTCCAGCTTAGCTGTGCAGAAGAAGAACAACAAGAAGAAGAAATATCTCGAAATATGTCCGTCAGGCCCCTTCCCTTGAGATAAATCTGCAAATATCTCGGAAACGAAGCGAGCTATGGCAAAATGTTAAGAGACCTTTTTTGTAGAGAATTAAGTTTCCTACTTTTTATGCTCTATGATATTTTTTGATCAGATGCGTAGCTCTCGAGATATATCAAGATATTTAAAAGTTCCGAAGCCGCACCAACATAATAGAGATACAGAAACACCGTGGCCCCTTTCTTTGAGATAACTCTGCACTAGTGCGAGCCGCAAATGCCACTTCCAGCTTAGCTGTGCAGAAGAAGAACAACAAGAAGAAGAAATATCTCGAAATATGTCCGTCAGGCCCCTTCCCTTGAGATAAATCTGCAAATATCTCGGAAACGAAGCGAGCTATGGCAAAATGTTAAGAGACCTTTTTTGTAGAGAATTAAGTTTCCTACTTTTTATGTTCTATGATATTTTTTGATCAGATGCGTAGTTCTCGAGATATATCAAGATATTTAAAAGTTCCGAAGCCGCACCAACATAATAGAGATACAGAAACACCGTGGCCCCTTTCTTTGAGATAACTCTGCACTAGTGCGAGCCGCAAATGCCACTTCCAGCTTAGCTGTGCAGAAGAAGAACAACAAGAAGAAGAAATATCTCGAAATATGTCCGTCAGGCCCCTTCCCTTGAGATAAATCTCTAAATATCTCGGAAACGAAGCGAGCTATGGCAAAATGTTAAGAGACCTTTTTTGTAAGGAATTATGTTTCCTACTTTTTATGTTCCATGATATTTTTTGATCAGACGCGTAGTTCTCGAGATATATCAAGATATTTAAAAGTTCCGAAGCCGCACCAACATAATAGAGATACAGAAACACCGTGGCCCCTTTCTTTGAGATAACTCTGCAATAGTGCGAGCCGCAAATGCCACTTCCAGCTTAGCTGTGCAGAAGAAGAACATCAAGAAGAAGAAATATCTCGAAATATGTCCGTCAGGCCCCTGCCCTTGAGATATATCTGCAAATATCTCGGAAACGAAGCGAGCTATGGCAAAATGTTGAGAGACCTTTTTTGTAGAGAATTATGTTTCCTACAATTTATGTTCTATGATATTTTTTGATCAGAAGCGTAGTTTTCGAGATATATCGAGATATTTAAAAGTTCCGAAGCCGCACCAACATAATAGAGATACAGAAACACCGTGGCCCCTTTCTTTGAGATAACTCTGCAATAGTGCGAGCCGCAAATGCCACTTCCAGCTTAGCTGTGCAGAAGAAGAACAACAAGAAGAAGAAATATCTCGAAATATGTCCGTCAGGCCCCTTCCCTTGAGATAAATCTGCAAATATCTCGGAAACGAAGCGAGCTATGGCAAAATGTTAAGAGACCTTTTTTGTAGAGAATTAAGTTTCCTACTTTTTATGTTCTATGATATTTTTTGATCAGATGCGTAGTTCTCGAGATATATCAAGATATTTAAAAGTTCCGAAGCCGCACCAACATAATAGAGATACAGAAACACCGTGGCCCCTTTCTTTGAGATAACTCTGCAATAGTGCGAGCCGCAAATGCCACTTCCAGCTTAGCTGTGCAGAAGAAGAACATCAAGAAGAAGAAATATCTCGAAATATGTCCGTCAGGCCCCTGCCCTTGAGATATATCTGCAAATATCTCGGAAACGAAGCGAGCTATGGCAAAATGTTGAGAGACCTTTTTTGTAGAGAATTATGTTTCCTACAATTTATGTTCTATGATATTTTTTGATCAGAAGCGTAGTTTTCGAGATATATCGAGATATTTAAAAGTTCCGAAGCCGCACCAACATAATAGAGATACAGAAACACCGTGGCCCCTTTCTTTGAGATAACTCTGCAATAGTGCGAGCCGCAAATGCCACTTCCAGCTTAGCTGTGCAGAAGAAGAACAACAAGAAGAAGAAATATCTCGAAATATGTCCGTCAGGCCCCTTCCCTTGAGATAAATCTGCAAATATCTTGGAAACGAAGCGAGCTATGGCAAAATGTTAAGAGACCTTTTTTGTAGAGAATTAAGTTTCCTACTTTTTATGTTCTATGATATTTTTTGATCAGATGCGTAGTTCTCGAGATATATCAAGATATTTAAAAGTTCCGAAGCCGCACCAACATAATAGAGATACAGAAACACCGTGGCCCCTTTCTTTGAGATAACTCTGCACTAGTGCGAGCCGTAAATGCCACTTCCAGCTTAGCTGTGCAGAAGAAGAACAACAAGAAGAAGAAATATCTCGAAATATGTCCGTCAGGCCCCTTCCCTTGAGATAAATCTGCAAATATCTCGGAAACGAAGCGAGCTATGGCAAAATGTTAAGAGACCTTTTTTGTAGAGAATTAAGTTTCCTACTTTTTATGTTCTATGATATTTTTTGATCAGATGCGTAGTTCTCGAGATATATCAAGATATTTAAAAGTTCCGAAGCCGCACCAACATAATAGAGATACAGAAACACCGTGGCCCCTTTCTTTGAGATAACTCTGCACTATTGCGAGCTGCAAATGCCACTTCCAGCTTAGCTGTGCAGAGGAAGAACAACAAGAAAAAGAAGTATCTCGAAATATGTCCGTCAGGCCCGTTCCTTTGAGCTGAATCTGCAAATATCTCGGAAACGAAGCGAGCTATGGCAAAATGTTAAGAGACGTTTTTTGTAGAGAATTATGTTTCCTACAATTTATGTTCTATGATATTTTTCGATCAGAAGCGTAGTTTTCGAGATATATCGAGATATTTAAAAGTTCCGAAGCCGCACCAACATAATAGAGATACAGAAACACCGTGGCTCCTTTCTTTGAGATAACTCTGCACTAGTGCGAGCCGCAAATGCCACTTCCAGCTTAGCTGTGCAGAAGAAGAACAACAAGAAGAAGAAATATCTCGAAATATGTCCGTCAGGCCCCTTCCCTTGAGATAAATCTGCAAATATCTCGGAAACGAAGCGAGGTATGGCAAAATGTTAAGAGACCTTTTTTGTAGAGAATTAAGTTTCCTACTTTTTATGTTCTATGATATTTTTTGATCAGATGCGTAGTTCTCGAGATATATCAAGATATTTAAAAGTTCCGAAGCCGCACCAACATAATAGAGATACAGAAACACCGTGGCTCCTTTCTTTGAGATAACTCTGCACTATTGCGAGCTGGAAATGCCACTTCCAGTTTAGCTGTGCAGAAGAAGAACAACAAGAAGAAGAAATATCTCGAAATATGTCCGTTAGGCCCCTTCCCTTGAGATAAATCTGCAAATATCTCGGAAACGACGCGAGCTATGGCAAAATGTTAAGAGAGCTTTTTTGTAGAGAATTAAGTTTCCTACTTTTTATGTTCTATGATATTTTTTGATCAGATGCGTAGTTCTCGAGATATATCAAGATATTTAAAAGTTCCGAAGCCGCACCAACATAATAGAGATACAGAAAAACCGTGGCCCCTCTCTTTGAGATAACTCTGCACTATTGCGAGCTGCAAATGCCACTTCCAGCTTAGCTGTGCAGAAGAAGAACAACAAGAAGAAGAAATATCTCGAAATATGTCCGTCAGGCCCCTTCCCTTGAGATAAATCTGCAAATATCTCGGAAACGAAGCGAGCTATGGCAAAATGTTAAGAGACCTTTTTTGTAGAGAATTAAGTTTCCTACTTTTTATGTTCTATGATATTTTTTGATCAGATGCGTAGTTCTCGAGATATATCAAGATATTTAAAAGTTCCGAAGCCGCACCAACATAATAGAGATACAGAAACACCGTGGCTCCTTTCTTTGAGATAACTCTGCACTATTGCGAGCTGGAAATGCCACTTCCAGTTTAGCTGTGCAGAAGAAGAACAACAAGAAGAAGAAATATCTCGAAATATGTCCGTTAGGCCCCTTCCCTTGAGATAAATCTGCAAATATCTCGGAAACGAAGCGAGCTATGGCAAAATGTTGAGAGACCTTTTTTGTAGAGAATTAAGTTTCCTACTTTTTATGTTCTATGATATTTTTTGATCAGATGCGTAGTTCTCGAGATATATCAAGATATTTAAAAGTTCCGAAGCCGCACCAACATAATAGAGATACAGAAACACCGTGGCTCCTTTCTTTGAGATAACTCTGCACTATTGCGAGCTGGAAATGCCACTTCCAGTTTAGCTGTGCAGAAGAAGAACAACAAGAAGAAGAAATATCTCGAAATATGTCCGTTAGGCCCCTTCCCTTGAGATAAATCTGCAAATATCTCGGAAACGAAGCGAGCTATGGCAAAATGTCAAGAGACCTTTTTTGTAGAGAATTAAGTTTCCTACTTTTTATGTTCTATGATATTTTTTGATCAGATGCGTAGTTCTCGAGATATATCAAGATATTTAAAAGTTCCGAAGCCGCACCAACATAATAGAGATACAGAAACACCGTGGCCCCTTTCTTTGAGATAACTCTGCACTATTGCGAGCTGGAAATGCCACTTCCAGTTTAGCTGTGCAGAGGAAGAACAACAAGAAGAAGAAATAACTCGAAATATGTCCGTTAGGCCCCTTCCCTTGAGATAAATCTGCAAATATCTCGGAAACGAAGCGAGCTATGGCAAAATGTTAAGAGACCTTTTTTGTAGAGAATTAAGTTTCCTACTTTTTATGTTCTATGATATTTTTTGATCAGATGCGTAGTTCTCGAGATATATCAAGATATTTAAAAGTTCCGAAGCCGCACCAACATAATACAGATACAGAAACACCGTGGCCCCTTTCTTTGAGATAACTCTGCACTAGTGCGAGCCGCAAATGCCACTTCCAGCTTAGCTGTGCAGAAGAAGAACAACAAGAAGAAGAAATATCTCGAAATATGTCCGTCAGGCCCCTTCCCTTGAGATAAATCTGCAAATATCTCGGAAACGAAGCGAGGTATGGCAAAATGTTAAGAGACCTTTTTTGTAGAGAATTAAGTTTCCTACTTTTTATGTTCTATGATATTTTTTGATCAGATGCGTAGTTCTCGAGATATATCAAGATATTTAAAAGTTCCGAAGCCGCACCAACATAATAGAGATACAGAAACACCGTGGCTCCTTTCTTTGAGATAACTCTGCACTATTGCGAGCTGGAAATGCCACTTCCAGTTTAGCTGTGCAGAAGAAGAACAACAAGAAGAAGAAATATCTCGAAATATGTCCGTCAGGCCCCTTCCCTTGAGATAAATCTGCAAATATCTCGGAAACGAAGCGAGCTATGGCAAAATGTTAAGAGACCTTTTTTGTAGAGAATTAAGTTTCCTACTTTTTATGTTCTATGATATTTTTTGATCAGATGCGTAGTTCTCGAGATATATCAAGATATTTAAAAGTTCCGAAGCCGCACCAACATAATAGAGATACAGAAACACCGTGGCCCCTTTCTTTGAGATAACTCTGCACTAGTGCGAGCCGCAAATGCCACTTCCAGCTTAGCTGTGCAGAAGAAGAACAACAAGAAGAAGAAATATCTCGAAATATGTCCGTCAGGCCCCTTCCCTTGAGATAAATCTGCAAATATCTCGGAAACGAAGCGAGCTATGGCAAAATGTTAAGAGACCTTTTTTGTAAGGAATTATGTTTCCTACTTTTTATGTTCTATGATATTTTTTGATCAGACGCGTAGTTCTCGAGATATATCAAGATATTTAAAAGTTCCGAAGCCGCACCAACATAATAGAGATACAGAAACACCGTGGCCCCTTTCTTTGAGATAACTCTGCAATAGTGCGAGCCGCAAATGCCACTTCCAGCTTAGCTGTGCAGAAGAAGAACATCAAGAAGAAGAAATATCTCGAAATATGTCCGTCAGGCCCCTGCCCTTGAGATATATCTGCAAATATCTCGGAAACGAAGCGAGCTATGGCAAAATGTTGAGACACCTTTTTTGTAGAGAATTATGTTTCCTACAATTTATGTTCTATGATATTTTTTGATCAGAAGCGTAGTTTTCGAGATATATCGAGATATTTAAAACTTCCGAAGCCGCACCAACATAATAGAGATACAGAAACACCGTGGCCCCTTTCTTTGAGATAACTCTGCACTAGTGCGAGACGCAAATGCCACTTCCAGCTTAGCTGTGCAGAAGAAGAACAACAAGAAGAAGAAATATCTCGAAATATGTCCGTCAGGCCCCTTCCCTTGAGATAAATCTGCAAATATCTCGGAAACGAAGCGAGCTATGGCAAAATGTTAAGAGAGCTTTTTTGTAGAGAATTAAGTTTCCTACTTTTTATGTTCTATGATATTTTTTGATCAGAAGCGTAGTTTTCGAGACATATCGAGATATTTAAAAGTTCCGAAGCCGCACCAACATAATAGAGATACAGAAACACCGTGGCCCCTTTCTTTGAGATAACTCTGCACTAGTGCGAGCCGCAAATGCCACTTCCAGCTTAGCTGTGCAGAAGAAGAACAACAAGAAGAAGAAATATCTCGAAATATGTCCGTCAGGCCCCTTCCCTTGAGATAAATCTGCAAATATCTCGGAAACAAAGCGAGGTATGGCAAAATGTTAAGAGACCTTTTTTGTAGAGAATTAAGTTTCCTACTTTTTATCTTCTATGATATTTTTTGATCAGATGCGTAGTTCTCGAGATATATCAAGATATTTAAAAGTTCCGAAGCAGCACCAACATAATAGAGATACAGAAACACCGTGGCCCCTTTCTTTGAGATAACGCTGCAATAGTGCGAGCCGCAAATGCCACTTCCAGCTTAGCTGTGCAGAAGAAGAACAACAAGAAGAAGAAATATCTCGAAATATGTCCGTTAGGCCCCTTCCCTTGAGATAAATCTGCAAATATCTCGGAAACGAAGCGGAGTATGGCAAAATGTTAAGAGACCTTTTTTGTAGAGAATTAAGTTTTCTACTTTTTATGTTCTATGATATTTTTTGATCAGATGCGCAGTTCTCGAGATATATCAAGATATTTAAAAGTTCCGAAGCCGCACCAACATAATAGAGATACAGAAACACCGTGGCCCCTTTCTTTGAGATAACTCTGCACTATTGCGAGCTGTAAATGCCACTTCCAGCTTAGCTGTGCAGAAGAAGAACAACAAGAAGAAGAAATATCTCGAAATATGTCCGTCAGGCCCCTGCCCTTGAGATATATCTGCAAATATCTCGGAAACGAAGCGAGCTATGGCAAAATGTTGAGAGACCTTTTTTGTAGAGAATTATGTTTCCTACAATTTATGTTCTATGATATTTTTTGATCAGAAGCGTAGTTTTCGAGATATATCGAGATATTTAAAAGTTCCGAAGCCGCACCAACATAATAGAGATACAGAAACACCGTGGCCCCTTTCTTTGAGATAACTCTGCAATAGTGCGAGCCGCAAATGCCACTTCCAGCTTAGCTGTGCAGAAGAAGAACAACAAGAAGAAGAAATATCTCGAAATATGTCCGTCAGGCCCCTTCCCTTGAGATAAATCTGCAAATATCTCGGAAACGAAGCGAGCTATGGCAAAATGTTAAGAGACCTTTTTTGTAGAGAATTAAGTTTCCTACTTTTTATGTTCTATGATATTTTTTGATCAGATGCGTAGTTCTCGAGATATATCAAGATATTTAAAAGTTCCGAAGCCGCACCAACATAATAGAGATACAGAAACACCGTGGCCCCTTTCTTTGAGATAACTCTGCACTAGTGCGAGACGCAAATGCCACTTCCAGCTTAGCTGTGCAGAAGAAGAACAACAAGAAGAAGAAATATCTCGAAATATGTCCGTTAGGCCCCTTCCCTTGAGATAAATCTGCAAATATCTCGGAAACGAAGCGAGCTATGGCAAAATGTTAAGAGACCTTTTTTGTAGAGAATTAAGTTTCCTACTTTTTATGTTCTATGATATTTTTTGATCAGATGCGTAGTTCTCGAGATATATCAAGATATTTAAAAGTTCCGAAGCCGCACCAACATAATAGAGATACAGAAACACCGTGGCCCCTTTCTTTGAGATAACTCTACACTATTGCGAGCTGCAAATGCCACTTCCAGCTTAGCTGTGCAGAGGAAGAACAACAAGAAAAAGAAGTATCTCGAAATATGTCCGTCAGGCCCGTTCCTTTGAGCTGAATCTGCAAATATCTCGGAAACGAAGCGAGCTATGGCAAAATGTTAAGAGACGTTTTTTGTAGAGAATTATGTTTCCTACAATTTATGTTCTATGATATTTTATGATCAGAAGCGTAGTTTTCGAGATATATCGAGATATTTAAAAGTTCCGAAGCCGCACCAACATAATAGAGATACAGAAACACCGTGGCCCCTTTCTTTGAGATAACTCTGCACTATTGCGAGCTGTAAATGCCACTTCCAGCTTAGCTGTGCAGAAGAAGAACAACAAGAAGAAGAAATATCTCGAAATATGTCCGTCAGGCCCCTGCCCTTGAGATATATCTGCAAATATCTCGGAAACGAAGCGAGCTATGGCAAAATGTTGAGAGACCTTTTTTGTAGAGAATTATGTTTCCTACAATTTATGTTCTATGATATTTTTTGATCAGAAGCGTAGTTTTCGAGATATATCGAGATATTTAAAAGTTCCGAAGCCGCACCAACATAATAGAGATACAGAAACACCGTGGCCCCTTTCTTTGAGATAACTCTGCAATAGTGCGAGCCGCAAATGCCACTTCCAGCTTAGCTGTGCAGAAGAAGAACAACAAGAAGAAGAAATATCTCGAAATATGTCCGTCAGGCCCCTTCCCTTGAGATAAATCTGCAAATATCTCGGAAACGAAGCGAGCTATGGCAAAATGTTAAGAGACCTTTTTTGTAAGGAATTATGTTTCCTACTTTTTATGTTCTATGATATTTTTTGATCAGACGCGTAGTTCTCGAGATATATCAAGATATTTAAAAGTTCCGAAGCCGCACCAACATAATAGAGATACAGAAACACCGTGGCCCCTTTCTTTGAGATAACTCTGCAATAGTGCGAGCCGCAAATGCCACTTCCAGCTTAGCTGTGCAGAAGAAGAACATCAAGAAGAAGAAATATCTCGAAATATGTCCGTCAGGCCCCTGCCCTTGAGATATATCTGCAAATATCTCGGAAACGAAGCGAGCTATGGCAAAATGTTGAGAGACCTTTTTTGTAGAGAATTATGTTTCCTACAATTTATGTTCTATGATATTTTTTGATCAGAAGCGTAGTTTTCGAGATATATCGAGATATTTAAAAGTTCCGAAGCCGCACCAACATAATAGAGATACAGAAACACCGTGGCCCCTTTCTTTGAGATAACTCTGCAATAGTGCGAGCCGCAAATGCCACTTCCAGCTTGGCTGTGCAGAAGAAGAACAACAAGAAGAAGAAATGTCTCGAAATATGTCCGTCAGGCCCCTTCCCTTGAGATAAATCTGCAAATATCTCGGAAACGAAGCGAGCTATGGCAAAATGTTAAGAGACCTTTTTTGTAGAGAATTAAGTTTCCTACTTTTTATGTTCTATGATATTTTTTGATCAGATGCGTAGTTCTCGAGATATATCAAGATATTTAAAAGTTCCGAAGCCGCACCAACATAATAGAGATACAG
Organism: Osmia lignaria lignaria; assembly: GCF_051020975.1. Lineage (NCBI taxonomy): Eukaryota > Metazoa > Arthropoda > Insecta > Hymenoptera > Megachilidae > Osmia > Osmia lignaria. Next base: position 3,933,139 of record NW_027478164.1, read on the forward strand.
AAACACCGTGGCCCCTTTCTTTGAGATAACTCTGCTATAGTGCGAGCCGCAAATGCCACTTCCAGCTTAGCTGTGCAGAAGAAGAACATCAAGAAGAAGAAATATCTCGAAATATGTCCGTCAGGCCCCTGCCCTTGAGATATATCTGCAAATATCTCGGAAACGAAGCGAGCTATGGCAAAATGTTGAGAGACCTTTTTTGTAGAGAATTATGTTTCCTACAATTTATGTTCTATGATATTTTTTGATCAGAAGCGTAGTTTTCGAGATATATAGAGATATTTAAAAGTTCCGAAGCCGCACCAACATAATAGAGATACAGAAACACCGTGGCCCCTTTCTTTGAGATAACTCTGCAATAGTGCGAGCCGCAAATGCCACTTCCAGCTTAGCTGTGCAGAAGAAGAACAACAAGAAGAAGAAATATCTCGTAATATGTCCGTCAGGCCCCTTCCCTTGAGATAAATCTGCAAATATCTCGGAAACGAAGCGAGCTATGGCAAAATGTTAAGAGACCTTTTTTGTAGAGAATTAAGTTTCCTACTTTTTATGTTGTATGATATTTTTTGATCAGATGCGTAGTTCTCGAGATATATCAAGATATTTAAAAGTTCCGAAGCCGCACCAACATAATAGAGATACAGAAACACCGTGGCCCCTTTCTTTGAGATAACTCTGCACTAGTGCGAGCCGTAAATGCCACTTCCAGCTTAGCTGTGCAGAAGAAGAACAACAAGAAGAAGAAATATCTCGAAATATGTCCGTCAGGCCCCTTCCCTTGAGATAAATCTGCAAATATCTCGGAAACGAAGCGAGCTATGGCAAAATGTTAAGAGACCTTTTTTGTAGAGAATTAAGTTTCCTACTTTTTATGTTCTATGATATTTTTTGACCAGAAGCGTAGTTTTCGAGATATATCGAGATATTTAAAAGTTCCGAAGCCGCACCAACATAATAGAGATACAGAAACACCGTGGCCCCTTTCTTTGAGATATCTCTGCACTATTGCGAGCTGCAAATGCCACTTCCAGCTTAACTGTGCAGAAGAAGAACAACAAGAAGAAGAAATATCTCGAAATATGTCCGTGAGGCCCCTTCCCTTGAGATAAATCTGCAAATATCTCGGAAACGAAGCGAGCTATGGCAAAATGCTAAGAGACCTTATTTGTAGAGAATTAAGTTTCCTACTTTTTATGTTCTATGATATTTTTTGATCAGATGCGTAGTTCTCGAGATATATCAGGATATTTAAAAGTTCCGAAACCGCACCAACATAATAGAGATACAGAAACACCGTGGCCCCTTTCTTTGAGATAACTGTGCACTAGTGCGAGCCGCAAATGCCACTTCCAGCTTAGCTGTGCAGAGGGAGAACAACAAGAAGAAGAAATATCTCGAAATATGTCCGTCAGGCCAGTTCCTTTGAGATGAATCTGCAAATATCTCGGAAACGAAGCGAGCTATGGCAAAATGTTAAGAGACGTTTTTTGTAGAGAATTATGTTTCCTACAATTTATGTTCTATGATATTTTTTGATCAGAAGCGTAGTTTTCGAGATATATCGAGATACTTAAAAGTTCCGAAGCCGCACCAACATAATAGAGATACAGAAACACCGTGGCCCCTTTCTTTGAGATAACTGTGCACTAGTGCGAGCCTCAAATGCCACTTCCAGCTTAGCTGTGCAGAAGAAGAACAACAAGAAGAAGAAATATCTCGAAATATGTCCGTCAGGCCCCTTCCCTTGAGATAAATCTGCAAATATCTCGGAAACGAAGCGAGCTATGGCAAAATGTTAAGAGACCTTTTTTGTAGAGAATTATGTTTCCTACTTTTTATGTTCTATGATATTTTTTGATCAGATGCGTAGTTCTTGAGATATATCAAGATATTTAAAAGTTCCGAAACCGCACCAACATAATAGAGATACAGAAACACCGTGGCCCCTTTCTTTGAGATAACTCTGCACTAGCGCGAGCCGCAAATGCCACTTCCAGCTTAGCTGTGCAGAAGAAGAACAACAAGAAGAAGAAATATCTCGAAATATGTCCGTTAGGCCCCTTCCCTTGAGATAAATCTGCAAATATCTCGGAAACGAAGCGAGCTATGGCAAAATGTTAAGAGACCTTTCTTGTAGAGAATTAAGTTTCCTACTTTTTATGTTCCATGATATTTTTTGATCAGAAGCGTAGTTTTCGAGATATATCGAGATATTTAAAAGTTCCGAAGCCGCACCACCATAATAGAGATACAGAAACACCGTGGCCCCTTTCTTTGAGATAACTCTGCACTAGTGCGAGCCGCAAATGCCACTTCCAGCTTAGCTGTGCAGAAGAAGAACAACAAGAAGAAGAAATATCTCGAAATATGTCCGTCAGGCCCCTTCCCTTGAAATAAATATGCAAATATCTCGGAAACGAAGCGAGCTATGGCAAAATGTTAAGAGACCTTTTTTGTAGAGAATTAAGTTTCCTACTTTTTATGTTCTGTGATATTTTTTGATCAGAAGCGTAGTTTTCGAGATATATCGAGATATTTAAAAGTTCCGAAGCCGCACCAACATAATAGAGATACAGAAACACCGTGGCCCCTTTCTTTGAGATAACTCTGCACTAGTGCGAGCCGCAAATGCCACTTCCAGCTTAGCTGTGCAGAAGAAGAACAACAAGAAGAAGAAATATCTCGAAATATGTCCGTCAGGCCCCTTCCCTTGAAATAAATATGCAAATATCTCGGAAACGAAGCGAGCTATGGCAAAATGTTAAGAGACCTTTTTTGTAGAGAATTAAGTTTCCTACTTTTTATGTTCTATGATATTTTTTGATCAGATGCGTAGTTCTCGAGATATATCAAGATATTTAAAAGTTCCGAAACCGCACCAACATAATAGAGACACAGAAACACCGTGGCCCCTTTCTTTGAGATAACTCTGCACTAGTGCGAGCCGCAAATGCCACTTCCAGCTTAGCTGTGCAGAAGAAGAACAACAAGAAGAAGAAATATCTCGAAATATGTCCGTTAGGCCCCTTCCCTTGAGATAAATCTGCAAATATCTCGGAAACGAAGCGAGCTATGGCAAAATGTTAAGAGACCTTTTTTGTAGAGAATTATGTTTCCTACAATTTATGTTCTATGATATTTTTCGATCAGAAGCGTAGTTTTCGAGATATATCGAGATATTTAAAAGTTCCGAAGCCGCACCAACATAATAGAGATACAGAAACACCGTGGCCCCTTTCTTTGAGATAACTCTGCACTAGTGCGAGCCGCAAATGCCACTTCCAGCTTAGCTGTGCAGAAGAAGAACAACAAGAAGAAGAAATATCTCGAAATATGTCCGTCAGGCCCCTTCCCTTGAAATAAATATGCAAATATCTCGGAAACGAAGCGAGCTATGGCAAAATGTTAAGAGACCTTTTTTGTAGAGAATTAAGTTTCCTACCTTTTATGTTCTATGATATTTTTTGATCAGATGCGTAGTTCTCGAGATATATCAAGATATTTAAAAGTTCCGAAGCCGCACCAACATAATAGAGATACAGAAACACCGTGGCCCCTTTCTTTGAGATAACTCTGCACTAGTGCGAGCCGCAAATGCCACTTCCAGCTTAGCTGTGCAGAAGAAGAACAACAAGAAGAAGAAATATCTCGAAATATGTCCGTTAGGCCCCCTCCCTTGAGATAAATCTGCAAATATCTCGGAAACGAAGCGAGCTATGGCAAAATGTTAAGAGACCTTTCTTGTAGAGAATTAAGTTTCCTACTTTTTATGTTCCATGATATTTTTTGATCAGAAGCGTAGTTTTCGAGATATATCGAGATATTTAAAAGTTCCGAAGCCGCACCACCATAATAGAGATACAGAAACACCGTGGCCCCTTTCTTTGAGATAACTCTGCACTAGTGCGAGCCGCAAATGCCACTTCCAGCTTAGCTGTGCAGAAGAAGAACAACAAGAAGAAGAAATATCTCGAAATATGTCCGTCAGGCCCCTTCCCTTGAAATAAATATGCAAATATCTCGGAAACGAAGCGAGCTATGGCAAAATGTTAAGAGACCTTTTTTGTAGAGAATTAAGTTTCCTACTTTTTATGTTCTGTGATATTTTTTGATCAGAAGCGTAGTTTTCGAGATATATCGAGATATTTAAAAGTTCCGAAGCCGCATCAACATAATAGAGATACAGAAACACCGTGGCCCCTCTCTTTGAGATAACTCTGCACTATTGCGAGCTGAAATGCCACTTCCAGCTTAGCTGTGCAGAAGAAGAACAACAAGAAGAAGAAATATCTCGAAATATGTCCGTCAGGCTCCTTCCCTTGAGATATATCTGCAAATATCTCGGAAACGAAGTGAGCTATGGCAAAATGTTGAGAGACCTTTTTTGTAGAGAATTATGTTTCCTACAATTTATGTTCTATGATATTTTTTGATCAGAAGCGTAGTTTTCGAGATATATCGAGATATTTAAAAGTTCCGAAGCCGCACCAACATAATAGAGATACAGAAACACCGTGGCCCATTTCTTTGAGATAACTGTGTACTAGTGCGAGCCGCAAATGCCACTTCCAGCTTAGCTGTGCAGAAGAAGAACAACAAGAAGAAGAAATATCTCGAAATATATCCGTCAGGCCCCTTCCCTTGAGATAAATCTGCAAATATCTCGGAAACGAAGCGAGCTATGGCAAAATGTTAAGAGACGTTTTTTGTAGAGAATTATGTTTCCTACAATTTATGTTCTATGATATTTTTTGATCAGAAGGGTAGTTTTCGAGATATATCGAGATATTTAAAAGTTCCGAAGCCGCACCAACATAATAGAGATACAGAAACACCGTGGCCCCTTTCTTTGAGATAACTGTGTACTATTGCGAGCCGCAAATGCCACTTCCAGCTTAGCTGTGCAGAAGAAGAACAACAAGAATAAGAAATATCTCGAAATATGTCCGTCAGGCCCCTTCCCTTGAGATAAATGTGCAAATATCTCGGAAACGAAGAGAGCTATGGCAAAATGTTGAGAGACCTTTTTTGTAGAGAATTAAGTTTCCTACTATTTATGTTGTATGATATTTTTTGATCAGATGCGTAGTTCTCGAGATATATCAAGATAGTTAAAAGTTCCGAAGCCGCACCAACATAATAGAGATACAGAAACACCGTGGCCCCTTTCTTTGAGATAACTCTGCACTATTGCGAGCCGCAAATGCCACTTCCAGCTTAGCTGTGCAGAAGAAGAACAACAAGAATAAGAAATATCTCGAAATATGTCCGTCAGGCCCCTTCCCTTGAGATAAATCTGCAAATATCTCGGAAACGAAGAGAGCTATGGCAAAATGTTGAGAGACCTTTTTTGTAGAGAATTAAGTTTCCTACTATTTATGTTGTATGATATTTTTTGATCAGATGCGTAGTTCTCGAGATATATCAAGATATTTAAAAGTTCCGAAGCCGCACCAACATAATAGAGATACAGAAACACCGTGGCCCCTTTCTTTGAGATAACTCTGCACTATTGCGAGCTGTAAATGCCACTTCCAGCTTAGCTGTGCAGAAGAAGAACAACAAGAAGAAGAAATATCTCGAAATATGTCCGTCAGGCCCCTTCCCTTGAGATATATCTGCAAATATCTCGGAAACGAAGCGAGCTATGGCAAAATGTTAAGAGACCTTTTTTGTAGAGAATTATGTTTCCTACAATTTATGTTGTATGATATTTTTTGATCAGAAGCGTAGTTTTCGAGATATATCGAGATATTTAAAAGTTCCGAAGCCGCACCAACATAATAGAGATACAGAAACACCGTGGCCCCTTTCTTTGAGATAACTCTGCACTAGTGCGAGCCGCAAATGCCACTTCCAGCTTAGCTGTGCAGAAGAAGAACAACAAGAAGAAGAAATATCTCGAAATATGTCCGTCAGGCCCCTTCCCTTGAGATAAATCTGCAAATATCTCGGAAACGAAGCGAGCTATGGCAAAATGTTAAGAGACCTTTTTTGTAGAGAATTAAGTTTCCTACTTTTTATGTTCTATGATATTTTTTGATCAGATGCGTAGTTCTCGAGATATATCAAGATATTTAAAAGTTCCGAAGCCGCACCAACATAATAGGGATACAGAAACACCGTGGCCCCTTTCTTTGAGATAACTCTGCACTAGTGCGAGCCGCAAATGCCACTTCCAGCTTAGCTGTGCAGAAGAAGAACAACAAGAAGAAGAAATATCTCGAAATATGTCCGTCAGGCCCCTTCCCTTGAGATAAATCTGCAAATATCTCGGAAACGAAGCGAGCTATCGCAAAATGTTAAGAGACCTTTTTTGTAGAGAATTATGTTTCCTACAATTTATGTTCTACGATATTTTTTGATCAGAAGTGTAGTTTTCGAGATATATCGAGATATTTAAAAGTTCCGAAGCCGCACCAACATAATAGAGATACAGAAACACCGTGGCCCCTTTCTTTGAGATAACTCTGCACTAGTGCGAGCTGCAAATGCCACTTCCAGCTTAGCTGTGCAGAAGAAGAACAACAAGAAGAAGAAATATCTCGAAATATGTCCGTCAGGCCCCTTCCCTTGAGATAAATCTGCAAATATCTCGGAAACGAAGCGAGCTATGGCAAAATGTTAAGAGACCTTTTTTGTAGAGAATTAAGTTTTCTACTTTTCATGTTCTATGATATTTTTTGATCAGATGCGTAGTTCTCGAGATATATCAAGATATTTAAAAGTTCCGAAGCCGCACCAACATAATAGAGATACAGAAACACCGTGGCCCCTTTCTTTGAGATAACTCTGCACTATTGCGAGCTGTAAATGCCACTTCCAGCTTAGCTGTGCAGAAGAAGAACAACAAGAAGAAGAAATATCTCGAAATATGTCCGTCAGGCCCCTTCCCTTGAGATATATCTGCAAATATCTCGGAAACGAAGCGAGCTATGGCAAAATGTTAAGAGACCTTTTTTGTAGAGAATTATGTTTCCTACAATTTATGTTCTATGATATTTTTTGATCAGAAGCGTAGTTTTCGAGATATATCGAGATATTTAAAAGTTCCGAAGCCGCACCAACATAATAGAGATACAGAAACACCGTGGCCCCTTTCTTTGAGATAACTCTGCACTATTGCGAGCTGTAAATGCCACTTCCAGCTTAGCTGTGCAGAAGAAGAACAACAAGAAGAAGAAATATCTCGAAATATGTCCGTCAGGCCCCTTCCCTTGAGATATATCTGCAAATGTCTCGGAAACGAAGCGAGCTATGGCAAAATGTTAAGAGACCTTTTTTGTAGAGAATTATGTTTCCTACAATTTATGTTCTATGATATTTTTTGATCAGAAGCGTAGTTTTCGAGATATATCGAGATATTTAAAAGTTCCGAAGCCGCACCAACATAATAGAGATACAGAAACACCGTGGCCCCTTTCTTTGAGATAACTCTGCACTAGTGCGAGCCGCAAATGCCACTTCCAGCTTAGCTGTGCAGAAGAAGAACAACAAGAAGAAGAAATATCTCGAAATATGTCCGTCAGGCCACTTCCCTTGAGATAAATCTGCAAATATCTCGGAAACGAAGCGAGCTATGGCAAAATGTTAAGAGACGTTTTTTGTAGAGAATTATGTTTCCTACAATTTATGTTCTATGATATTTTTTGATCAGAAGCGTAGTTTTCGAGATATATCGAGATATTTAAAAGTTCCGAAGCCGCACCAACATAATAGAGATACAGAAACACCGTGGCCCCTTTCTTTGAGATAACTCTGCACTAGTGCGAGCCGCAAATGCCACTTCCAGCTTAGCTGTGCAGAAGAAGAGCAACAAGAAGAAGAAATATCTCGAAATATGTCCGACAGGCCCCTTCCCTTGAGATAAATCTGCAAATATCTCGGAAACGAAGCGAGCTATGGCAAAATGTTAAGAGACCTTTTTTGTAGAGAATCAAGTTTCCTACTTTTTATGTTCTATGATATTTTTTGATCACATGCGTAGTTCTCGAGATATATCAAGATATTTAAAAGTTCCGAAGCCGCACCAACATAATAGGGATACAGAAACACCGTGGCCCCTTTCTTTGAGATAACTCTGCACTAGTGCGAGCCGCAAATGCCACTTCCAGCTTAGCTGTGCAGAAGGAGAACAACAAGAAGAAGAAATATCTCGAAATATGTCCGTCAGGCCCCTTCCCTTGAGATAAATCTGCAAATATCTCGGAAACGAAGCGAGCTATGGCAAAATGTTAAGAGACCTTTTTTGTAGAAAATCAAGTTTCCTACTTTTTATGTTCTATGATATTTTTTGATCAGATGCGTAGTTCTCGAGATATATCAAGATATTTAAAAGTTCCGAAGCCGCACCAACATAATAGAGATACAGAAACACCGTGGCCCCTTTCTTTGAGATAACTCTGCACTATTGCGAGCCCCAAATGCCACTTCCAGGTTAGCTGTGCAGAGGAAGAACAACAAGAAGAAGAAGTATCTCGAAATATGTCCGTCAGGCCCGTTCCTTTGAGCTGAATCTGCAAATATCTCGGAAACGACGCGAGCTATGGCAAAATGTTAAGATACGTTTTTTGTAGAGAATTATGTTTCCTACAATTTATGTTCTATGATATTTTTTGATCAGAAGCGTAGTTTTCGAGATATATCGAGATATTTAAAAGTTCCGAAGCCGCACCAACATAATAGAGATACAGAAACACCGTGGCCCCTTTCTTTGAGATAACTCTGCACTAGTGCGAGCCGCAAATGCCACTTCCAGCTTAGCTGTGCAGAAGAAGAACAACAAGAAGAAGAAATATCTCGAAATATGTCCGTCAGGCCCCTTCCCTTGAGATAAATCTGCAAATATCTCGGAAACGAAGCGAGCTATGGCAAAATGTTAAGAGACCTTTTTTGTAAAGAATTATGTTTCCTACAATTTATGTTCTATGATATTTTTTGATCAGAAGCGTAGTTTTCGAGATATATCGAGATATTTAAAAGTTCCGAAGCCGCTCCAACATAATAGAGATACAGAAACACCGTGGCCCCTTTGTTTGAGATAACTCTGCACTATTGCGACCTGCAAATGCCACTTCCAGCTCAGCTGTGCAGAAGAAGAACAACAAGAAGAAGAAATATCTCGAAATATGTCCGTCAGGCCCCTTCCCTTGAGATAAATCTGCAAATATCTCGGAAACGAAGCGAGCTATGGCAAAATGTTAAGAGACGTTTTTTGTAGAGAATTAAGTTTCCTACTTTTTATGTTCTATGATATTTTTTGATCAGATGCGTAGCTCTCGAGATATATCAAGATATTTAAAAGTTCCGAAGCTGCACCAACATAATGGAGGTACAGAAACACCGCGGCCTCTTTCTTTGAGATAACTCTGCACTATTGCGAGCTGCAAATGCCACTTCGAGCTTAGCTGTGCAGAAGAAGAACAACAAGAAGAAGAAATATCTCGAAATATGTCCGTCAGGCCCCTTCCCTTGAGATAAATCTGCAAATATCTCGGAAACGAAGCGAGCTATGGCAAAATGTTAAGAGACCTTTTTTGTAGAGAATTAAGTTTCCTACTTTTTATGTTCCACGATATTTTTTGATCAGATGCGTAGTTCTCGAGATATATCAAGATATTTAAAAGTTCCGAAGCCGCACCAACATAATAGAGATACAGAAACACCGTGGCCCCTTTCTTTGAGATAACTCTGCACTAGTGCGAGCCGCAAATGCCACTTCCAGCTTAGCTGTGCAGAAGGAGAACAACAAGAAGAAGAAATATCTCGAAATATGTCCGTCAGGCCCCTTCCCTTGAGATAAATCTGCAAATATCTCGGAAACGAAGCGAGCTATGGCAAAATGTTAAGAGACCTTTTTTGTAGAAAATCAAGTTTCCTACTTTTTATGTTCCACGATATTTTTTGATCAGATGCGTAGTTCTCGAGATATATCAAGATATTTAAAAGTTCCGAAGCCGCACCAACATAATAGAGATACAGAAACACCGTGGCCCCTTTCTTTGTGATAACTCTGCACTAGTGCGAGCCGCAAATGCCACTTCCAGCTTAGCTGTGCAGAAGAAGAACAACAAGAAGAAGAAATATCTCGAAATATGTCCGTCAGGCCCCTTCCCTTGAGATAAATCTGCAAATATCTCGGAAACGAAGCGAGGTATGGCAAAATGTTAAGAGACCTTTTTTGTAGAGAATTAAGTTTCCTACTTTTTATGTTCTATGATATTTTCTGATCAGATGCGTAGTTCTCGAGATATATCAAGATATTTAAAAGTTCCGAAGCCGCACCAACATAATAGAGATACAGAAACACCGTGGCTCCTTTCTTTGAGATAACTCTGCACTATTGCGAGCTGGAAATGCCACTTCCAGTTTAGCTGTGCAGAAGAAGAACAACAAGAAGAAGAAATATCTCGAAATATGTCCGTTAGGCCCCTTCCCTTGAGATAAATCTGCAAATATCTCGGAAACGACGCGAGCTATGGCAAAATGTTAAGAGACCTTTTTTGTAGAGAATTAAGTTTCCTACTTTTTATGTTCTATGATATTTTTTGATCAGATGCGTAGTTCTCGAGATATATCAAGATATTTAAAAGTTCCGAAGCCGCACCAACATAATAGAGATACAGAAACACCGTGGCCCCTTTCTTTGAGATAACTCTGCACTATTGCGAGCTGGAAATGCCACTTCCAGTTTAGCGGTGCAGAAGAAGAACAACAAGAAGAAGAAATATCTCGAAATATGTCCGTTAGGCCCCTTCCCTTGAGATAAATCTGCAAATATCTCGGAAACGAAGCGAGCTATGGCAAAATTTTAAGGGACCTTTTTTGTAGAGAATTAAGTTTCCTACTTTTTATGTAGTATGATATTTTTTGATCAGATGCGTAGTTCTCGAGATATATCAAGATATTTAAAAGTTCCGAAGCCGCACCAACATAATACAGATACAGAAACACCGTGGCCCCTTTCTTTGAGATAACTCTGCACTAGTGCGAGCCGCAAATGCCACTTCCAGCTTAGCTGTGCAGAAGAAGAACAACAAGAAGAAGAAATATCTCGAAATATGTCCGTCAGGCCCCTTTCCTTGAGATAAATCTGCAAATATCTCGGAAACGAAGCGAGCTATGGCAAAATGTTAAGAGACCTTTTTTGTAGAGAATTAAGTTTCCTACTTTTTATGTTCTATGATATTTTTTGATCAGATGCGTAGTTCTCGAGATATATCAAGATATTTAAAAGTTCCGAAGCCGCACCAACATAATAGAGATACAGAAACACCGTGGCCCCTTTCTTTGAGATAACTCTGCACTATTGCGAGCTGCAAATGCCACTTCCAGCTTAGCTGTGCAGAGGAAGAACAACAAGAAGAAGAAATATCTCGAAATATGTCCGTCAGGCCAGTTCCTTTGAGCTGAATCTCCAAATATCTCGGAAACGAAGCGAGCTATGGCAAAATGTTAAGAGACGTTTTTTGTAGAGAATTATGTTTCCTACAATTTATGTTCTATGATATTTTTTGATCAGAAGCGTAGTTTTCGAGATATATCGAGATACTTAAAAGTTCCGAAGCCGCACCAACATATTAGAGATACAGAAACACCGTGGCCCCTTTCTTTGAGATAACTGTGCACTAGTGCGAGCCGCAAATGCCACTTCCAGCTTAGCTGTGCAGAAGAAGAACAACAAGAAGAAGAAATATCTCGAAATATGTCCGTCAGGCCCCTTCCCTTGAGATAAATCTGCAAATATCTCGGAAACGAAGCGAGCTATGGCAAAATGTTAAGAGACCTTTTTTGTAGAGAATTATGTTTCCTACTTTTTATGTTCTATGATATTTTTTGATCAGACGCGTAGTTCTCGAGATATATAAAGATATTTAAAAGTTCCGAAGTCGCACCAACATAATACAGATACAGAAACACCGTGGCCCCTTTCTTTGAGATAACTCTGCAATAGTGCGAGCCGCAAATGCCACTTCCAGCTTAGCTGTGCAGAAGAAGAACAACAAGAAGAAGAAATATCTCGAAATATGTCCGTCAGGCCCCTTCCCTTGAGATAAATCTGCAAATATCTCGGAAACGAAGCGAGGTATGGCAAAATGTTAAGAGACCTTTTTTGTAGAGAATTAAGTTTCCTACTTTTTATGTTCTATGATATTTTCTGATCAGATGCGTAGTTCTCGAGATATATCAAGATATTTAAAAGTTCCGAAGCCGCACCAACATAATAGAGATACAGAAACACCGTGGCTCCTTTCTTTGAGATAACTCTGCACTATTGCGAGCTGGAAATGCCACTTCCAGTTTAGCTGTGCAGAAGAAGAACAACAAGAAGAAGAAATATCTCGAAATATGTCCGTTAGGCCCCTTCCCTTGAGATAAATCTGCAAATATCTCGGAAACGACGCGAGCTATGGCAAAATGTTAAGAGACCTTTTTTGTAGAGAATTAAGTTTCCTACTTTTTATGTTCTATGATATTTTTTGATCAGATGCGTAGTTCTCGAGATATATCAAGATATTTAAAAGTTCCGAAGCCGCACCAACATAATAGAGATACAGAAACACCGTGGCCCCTTTCTTTGAGATAACTCTGCACTATTGCGAGCTGGAAATGCCACTTCCAGTTTAGCGGTGCAGAAGAAGAACAACAAGAAGAAGAAATATCTCGAAATATGTCCGTTAGGCCCCTTCCCTTGAGATAAATCTGCAAATATCTCGGAAACGAAGCGAGCTATGGCAAAATGTTAAGAGACGTTTTTTGTAGAGAATTATGTTTCCTACAATTTATGTTCTATGATATTTTTTGATCAGAAGCGTAGTTTTCGAGATATATCGAGATATTTAAAAGTTCCGAAGCCGCACCAACATAATAGAGATACAGAAACACCGTGGCCCCTTTCTTTGAGATAACTCTGCACTAGTGCGAGCCGCAAATGCCACTTCCAGCTTAGCTGTGCAGAAGAAGAGCAACAAGAAGAAGAAATATCTCGAAATATGTCCGACAGGCCCCTTCCCTTGAGATAAATCTGCAAATATCTCGGAAACGAAGCGAGCTATGGCAAAATGTTAAGAGACCTTTTTTGTAGAGAATCAAGTTTCCTACTTTTTATGTTCTATGATATTTTTTGATCACATGCGTAGTTCTCGAGATATATCAAGATATTTAAAAGTTCCGAAGCCGCACCAACATAATAGGGATACAGAAACACCGTGGCCCCTTTCTTTGAGATAACTCTGCACTAGTGCGAGCCGCAAATGCCACTTCCAGCTTAGCTGTGCAGAAGGAGAACAACAAGAAGAAGAAATATCTCGAAATATGTCCGTCAGGCCCCTTCCCTTGAGATAAATCTGCAAATATCTCGGAAACGAAGCGAGCTATGGCAAAATGTTAAGAGACCTTTTTTGTAGAAAATCAAGTTTCCTACTTTTTATGTTCTATGATATTTTTTGATCAGATGCGTAGTTCTCGAGATATATCAAGATATTTAAAAGTTCCGAAGCCGCACCAACATAATAGAGATACAGAAACACCGTGGCCCCTTTCTTTGAGATAACTCTGCACTATTGCGAGCCCCAAATGCCACTTCCAGGTTAGCTGTGCAGAGGAAGAACAACAAGAAGAAGAAGTATCTCGAAATATGTCCGTCAGGCCCGTTCCTTTGAGCTGAATCTGCAAATATCTCGGAAACGACGCGAGCTATGGCAAAATGTTAAGATACGTTTTTTGTAGAGAATTATGTTTCCTACAATTTATGTTCTATGATATTTTTTGATCAGAAGCGTAGTTTTCGAGATATATCGAGATATTTAAAAGTTCCGAAGCCGCACCAACATAATAGAGATACAGAAACACCGTGGCCCCTTTCTTTGAGATAACTCTGCACTAGTGCGAGCCGCAAATGCCACTTCCAGCTTAGCTGTGCAGAAGAAGAACAACAAGAAGAAGAAATATCTCGAAATATGTCCGTCAGGCCCCTTCCCTTGAGATAAATCTGCAAATATCTCGGAAACGAAGCGAGCTATGGCAAAATGTTAAGAGACCTTTTTTGTAAAGAATTATGTTTCCTACAATTTATGTTCTATGATATTTTTTGATCAGAAGCGTAGTTTTCGAGATATATCGAGATATTTAAAAGTTCCGAAGCCGCTCCAACATAATAGAGATACAGAAACACCGTGGCCCCTTTGTTTGAGATAACTCTGCACTATTGCGACCTGCAAATGCCACTTCCAGCTCAGCTGTGCAGAAGAAGAACAACAAGAAGAAGAAATATCTCGAAATATGTCCGTCAGGCCCCTTCCCTTGAGATAAATCTGCAAATATCTCGGAAACGAAGCGAGCTATGGCAAAATGTTAAGAGACGTTTTTTGTAGAGAATTAAGTTTCCTACTTTTTATGTTCTATGATATTTTTTGATCAGATGCGTAGCTCTCGAGATATATCAAGATATTTAAAAGTTCCGAAGCTGCACCAACATAATGGAGGTACAGAAACACCGCGGCCTCTTTCTTTGAGATAACTCTGCACTATTGCGAGCTGCAAATGCCACTTCGAGCTTAGCTGTGCAGAAGAAGAACAACAAGAAGAAGAAATATCTCGAAATATGTCCGTCAGGCCCCTTCCCTTGAGATAAATCTGCAAATATCTCGGAAACGAAGCGAGCTATGGCAAAATGTTAAGAGACCTTTTTTGTAGAGAATTAAGTTTCCTACTTTTTATGTTCCACGATATTTTTTGATCAGATGCGTAGTTCTCGAGATATATCAAGATATTTAAAAGTTCCGAAGCCGCACCAACATAATAGAGATACAGAAACACCGTGGCCCCTTTCTTTGAGATAACTCTGCACTAGTGCGAGCCGCAAATGCCACTTCCAGCTTAGCTGTGCAGAAGAAGAACAACAAGAAGAAGAAATATCTCGAAATATGTCCGTCAGGCCCCTTCCCTTGAGATAAATCTGCAAATATCTCGGAAACGAAGCGAGGTATGGCAAAATGTTAAGAGACCTTTTTTGTAGAGAATTAAGTTTCCTACTTTTTATGTTCTATGATATTTTCTGATCAGATGCGTAGTTCTCGAGATATATCAAGATATTTAAAAGTTCCGAAGCCGCACCAACATAATAGAGATACAGAAACACCGTGGCTCCTTTCTTTGAGATAACTCTGCACTATTGCGAGCTGGAAATGCCACTTCCAGTTTAGCTGTGCAGAAGAAGAACAACAAGAAGAAGAAATATCTCGAAATATGTCCGTTAGGCCCCTTCCCTTGAGATAAATCTGCAAATATCTCGGAAACGACGCGAGCTATGGCAAAATGTTAAGAGACCTTTTTTGTAGAGAATTAAGTTTCCTACTTTTTATGTTCTATGATATTTTTTGATCAGATGCGTAGTTCTCGAGATATATCAAGATATTTAAAAGTTCCGAAGCCGCACCAACATAATAGAGATACAGAAACACCGTGGCCCCTTTCTTTGAGATAACTCTGCACTATTGCGAGCTGGAAATGCCACTTCCAGTTTAGCGGTGCAGAAGAAGAACAACAAGAAGAAGAAATATCTCGAAATATGTCCGTTAGGCCCCTTCCCTTGAGATAAATCTGCAAATATCTCGGAAACGAAGCGAGCTATGGCAAAATTTTAAGGGACCTTTTTTGTAGAGAATTAAGTTTCCTACTTTTTATGTAGTATGATATTTTTTGATCAGATGCGTAGTTCTCGAGATATATCAAGATATTTAAAAGTTCCGAAGCCGCACCAACATAATACAGATACAGAAACACCGTGGCCCCTTTCTTTGAGATAACTCTGCACTAGTGCGAGCCGCAAATGCCACTTCCAGCTTAGCTGTGCAGAAGAAGAACAACAAGAAGAAGAAATATCTCGAAATATGTCCGTCAGGCCCCTTTCCTTGAGATAAATCTGCAAATATCTCGGAAACGAAGCGAGCTATGGCAAAATGTTAAGAGACCTTTTTTGTAGAGAATTAAGTTTCCTACTTTTTATGTTCTATGATATTTTTTGATCAGATGCGTAGTTCTCGAGATATATCAAGATATTTAAAAGTTCCGAAGCCGCACCAACATAATAGAGATACAGAAACACCGTGGCCCCTTTCTTTGAGATAACTCTGCACTATTGCGAGCTGCAAATGCCACTTCCAGCTTAGCTGTGCAGAGGAAGAACAACAAGAAGAAGAAATATCTCGAAATATGTCCGTCAGGCCAGTTCCTTTGAGCTGAATCTCCAAATATCTCGGAAACGAAGCGAGCTATGGCAAAATGTTAAGAGACGTTTTTTGTAGAGAATTATGTTTCCTACAATTTATGTTCTATGATATTTTTTGATCAGAAGCGTAGTTTTCGAGATATATCGAGATACTTAAAAGTTCCGAAGCCGCACCAACATATTAGAGATACAGAAACACCGTGGCCCCTTTCTTTGAGATAACTGTGCACTAGTGCGAGCCGCAAATGCCACTTCCAGCTTAGCTGTGCAGAAGAAGAACAACAAGAAGAAGAAATATCTCGAAATATGTCCGTCAGGCCCCTTCCCTTGAGATAAATCTGCAAATATCTCGGAAACGAAGCGAGCTATGGCAAAATGTTAAGAGACCTTTTTTGTAGAGAATTATGTTTCCTACTTTTTATGTTCTATGATATTTTTTGATCAGACGCGTAGTTCTCGAGATATATAAAGATATTTAAAAGTTCCGAAGTCGCACCAACATAATACAGATACAGAAACACCGTGGCCCCTTTCTTTGAGATAACTCTGCAATAGTGCGAGCCGCAAATGCCACTTCCAGCTTAGCTGTGCAGAAGAAGAACAACAAGAAGAAGAAATATCTCGAAATATGTCCGTCAGGCCCCTTCCCTTGAGATAAATCTGCAAATATCTCGGAAACGAAGCGAGGTATGGCAAAATGTTAAGAGACCTTTTTTGTAGAGAATTAAGTTTCCTACTTTTTATGTTCTATGATATTTTCTGATCAGATGCGTAGTTCTCGAGATATATCAAGATATTTAAAAGTTCCGAAGCCGCACCAACATAATAGAGATACAGAAACACCGTGGCTCCTTTCTTTGAGATAACTCTGCACTATTGCGAGCTGGAAATGCCACTTCCAGTTTAGCTGTGCAGAAGAAGAACAACAAGAAGAAGAAATATCTCGAAATATGTCCGTTAGGCCCCTTCCCTTGAGATAAATCTGCAAATATCTCGGAAACGACGCGAGCTATGGCAAAATGTTAAGAGACCTTTTTTGTAGAGAATTAAGTTTCCTACTTTTTATGTTCTATGATATTTTTTGATCAGATGCGTAGTTCTCGAGATATATCAAGATATTTAAAAGTTCCGAAGCCGCACCAACATAATAGAGATACAGAAACACCGTGGCCCCTTTCTTTGAGATAACTCTGCACTATTGCGAGCTGGAAATGCCACTTCCAGTTTAGCGGTGCAGAAGAAGAACAACAAGAAGAAGAAATATCTCGAAATATGTCCGTTAGGCCCCTTCCCTTGAGATAAATCTGCAAATATCTCGGAAACGAAGCGAGCTATGGCAAAATTTTAAGGGACCTTTTTTGTAGAGAATTAAGTTTCCTACTTTTTATGTAGTATGATATTTTTTGATCAGATGCGTAGTTCTCGAGATATATCAAGATATTTAAAAGTTCCGAAGCCGCACCAACATAATACAGATACAGAAACACCGTGGCCCCTTTCTTTGAGATAACTCTGCACTAGTGCGAGCCGCAAATGCCACTTCCAGCTTAGCTGTGCAGAAGAAGAACAACAAGAAGAAGAAATATCTCGAAATATGTCCGTCAGGCCCCTTTCCTTGAGATAAATCTGCAAATATCTCGGAAACGAAGCGAGCTATGGCAAAATGTTAAGAGACCTTTTTTGTAGAGAATTAAGTTTCCTACTTTTTATGTTCTATGATATTTTTTGATCAGATGCGTAGTTCTCGAGATATATCAAGATATTTAAAAGTTCCGAAGCCGCACCAACATAATAGAGATACAGAAACACCGTGGCCCCTTTCTTTGAGATAACTCTGCACTATTGCGAGCTGCAAATGCCACTTCCAGCTTAGCTGTGCAGAGGAAGAACAACAAGAAGAAGAAATATCTCGAAATATGTCCGTCAGGCCAGTTCCTTTGAGCTGAATCTCCAAATATCTCGGAAACGAAGCGAGCTATGGCAAAATGTTAAGAGACGTTTTTTGTAGAGAATTATGTTTCCTACAATTTATGTTCTATGATATTTTTTGATCAGAAGCGTAGTTTTCGAGATATATCGAGATACTTAAAAGTTCCGAAGCCGCACCAACATATTAGAGATACAGAAACACCGTGGCCCCTTTCTTTGAGATAACTGTGCACTAGTGCGAGCCGCAAATGCCACTTCCAGCTTAGCTGTGCAGAAGAAGAACAACAAGAAGAAGAAATATCTCGAAATATGTCCGTCAGGCCCCTTCCCTTGAGATAAATCTGCAAATATCTCGGAAACGAAGCGAGCTATGGCAAAATGTTAAGAGACCTTTTTTGTAGAGAATTATGTTTCCTACTTTTTATGTTCTATGATATTTTTTGATCAGACGCGTAGTTCTCGAGATATATAAAGATATTTAAAAGTTCCGAAGTCGCACCAACATAATACAGATACAGAAACACCGTGGCCCCTTTCTTTGAGATAACTCTGCAATAGTGCGAGCCGCAAATGCCACTTCCAGCTTAGCTGTGCAGAAGAAGAACAACAAGAAGAAGAAATATCTCGAAATATGTCCGTCAGGCCCCTTCCCTTGAGATAAATCTGCAAATATCTCGGAAACGAAGCCAGCTATGGCAAAATGTTAAGAGACCTTTTTTGTAGAGAATTAAGTTTCCTACTTTTTATGTTCTATGATATTTTTTGATCAGATGCGTAGTTCTCGAGATATATCAAGATATTTAAAAGTTCCGAAGCCGCACCAACATAATAGAGATACAGAAACACCGTGGCCCCTTTCTTTGAGATAACTCTGCAATAGTGCGAGCCGCAAATGCCACTTCCAGCTTAGCTGTGCAGAAGAAGAACAACAAGAAGAAGAAATATCTCGAAATATGTCCGTCAGGCCCCTTCCCTTGAGATAAATCTGCAAATATCTCGGAAACGAAGCGAGCTATGGCAAAATGTTAAGAGACCTTTTTTGTAGCGAATTAAGTTTCCTACTTTTTATGTTGTATGATATTTTTTGATCAGATGCGTAGTTCTCGAGATATATCAAGATATTTAAAAGTTCCGAAGCCGCACCAACATAATAGAGATACAGAAACACCGTGGCTCCTTTCTTTGAGATAACTCTGCACTAGTGCGAGCCGCAAATGCCACTTCCAGCTTAGCTGTGCAGAAGAAGAACAACAAGAAGAAGAAATATCTCGAAATATGTCCGTCAGGCCCCTTCCCTTGAGATAAATCTGCAAATATCTCGGAACCGAAGCGAGCTATGGCAAAATGTTAAGAGACCTTTTTTGTAGAGAATTAAGTTTCCTACTTTTTATGTTCTATGATATTTTTTGATCAGATGCGTAGTTCTCGAGATATATCAAGATATTTAAAAGTTCCGAAGCCGCACCAACATAATAGAGATACAGAAACACCGTGGCTCCTTTCTTTGAGATAATTCTGCACTATTGCGAGCTGGAAATGCCACTTCCAGTTTAGCTGTGCAGAAGAAGAACAACAAGAAGAAGAAATATCTCGAAATATGTCCGTTAGGCCCCTTCCCTTGAGATAAATCTGCAAATATCTCGGAAACGAAGCGAGCTATGGCAAAATGTTAAGAGACCTTTTTTGTAGAGAATTAAGTTTCCTACTTTTTATGTTCTATGATATTTTTTGATCAGATGCGTAGTTCTCGAGATATATCAAGATATTTAAAAGTTCCGAAGCCGCACCAACATAATAGAGATACAGAAACACCGTGGCCCCTTTCTTTGAGATAACTCTGCTCTATTGCGAGCTGCAAATGCCACTTCCAGCTTAGCTGTGCAGAGGAAGAACAACAAGAAAAAGAAGTATCTCGAAATATGTCCGTCAGGCCCGTTCCTTTGAGCTGAATCTGCAAATATCTCGGAAACGAAGCGAGCTATGGCAAAATGTTAAGAGACCTTTTTTGTAGAGAATTATGTTTCCTACAATTTATGTTCTATGAGATTTTTCGATCAGAAGCGTAGTTTTCGAGATATATCGAGATATTTAAAAGTTCCGAAGCCGCACCAACATAATAGAGATACAGAAACACCGTGGCCCCTTTCTTTGAGATAACTCTGCACTAGTGCGAGCCGCAAATGCCACTTCCAGCTTAGCTGTGCAGAAGAAGAACAACAAGAAGAAGAAATATCTCGAAATATGTCCGACAGGCCCCTTCCCTTGAGATAAATCTACAAATATCTCGGAAACGAAGCGAGCTATGGCGAAATGTTGAGCGACCTTTTTTGTAGAGAATTAAGTTTCCTACTTTTTATCTTCTATGATATTTTTTGATCAGATGCGTAGCTCTCGAGATATATCAAGATATTTAAAAGTGCCGAAGCCGCACCAACATAATACAGATACAGAAACACCGTGGCCCCTTTCTTTGAGATAACTCTGCACTAGTGCGAGCCGCAAATGCCACTTCCAGCTTAGCTGTGCAGAAGAAGAACAACAAGAAGAAGAAATATCTCGAAATATGTCCGTCAGGCCCCTTCCCTTGAGATAAATCTGCAAATATCTCGGAAACGAAGCGAGCTATGGCAAAATGTTAAGAGACCTTTTTTGTAGAGAATTATGTTTCCTACTTTTTATGTTCTATGATATTTTTTGATCAGACGCGTAGTTCTCGAGATATATCAAGATAGTTAAAAGTTCCGAAGCCGCACCAACATAATAGAGATACAGAAACACCGTGGCCCCTTTCTTTGAGATAACTCTGCAATAGTGCGAGCCGCAAATGCCACTGCCAGCTTAGCTGTGCAGAAGAAGAACAACAAGAAGAAGAAATATCTCGAAATATGTCCGTTAGGCCCCTTCCCTTGAGATAAATCTGCAATTATCTCGGAAACGAAGCGAGCTATGGCAAAATGTTGAGAGACCTTTTTTGTAGAGAATTAAGTTTCTTACTTTTTATGTTCTATGATATTTTTTGATCAGATGCGTAGTTCTCGAGATATATCAAGATATTTAAAAGTTCCGAAGCCGCACCAACATAATAGAGATACAGAAACACCGTGGCTCCTTTCTTTGAGATAACTCTGCACTATTGCGAGCTGGAAATGCCACTTCCAGTTTAGCTGTGCAGAAGAAGAACAACAAGAAGAAGAAATATCTCGAAATATGTCCGTTAGGCCCCTTCCCTTGAGATAAATCTGCAAATATCTCGGAAACGAAGCGAGCTATGGCAAAATGTTAAGAGACGTTTTTTGTAGAGAATTATGTTTCCTACAATTTATGTTCTATGATATTTTTTGATCAGATGCGCAGTTCTCGAGATATATCAAGATATTTAAAAGTTCCGAAGCCGCACCAACATAATAGAGATACAGAAACACCGTGGCCCCTTTCTTTGAGATAACTCTGCACTAGTGCGAGCCGCAAATGCCACTTCCAGCTTAGCTGTGCAGAGGAAGAACAACAAGAAGAAGAAATATCTCGAAATATGTCCGTCAGGCCCCTTCCCTTGAGATAAATCTGCAAATATCTCGGAAACGAAGCGAGCTATGGCAAAATGTTAAGAGACCTTTTTTGTAGAGAATTATGTTCCCTACTTTTTATGTTCTATGATATTTTTTGATCACACGCGTAGTTCTCGAGATATATCAAGATATTTAAAAGTTCCGAAGCCGCACCAACATAATAGAGATACAGAAACACCGTGGCCCCTTTCTTTGAGATAACTCTGCACTATTGCGAGCTGTAAATGCCACTTCCAGCTTAGCTGTGCAGAAGAAGAACAACAAGAAGAAGAAATATCTCGAAATATGTCCGTTAGGCCCCTTCCCTTGAGATAAATCTGCAAATATCTCGGAAACGAAGCGAGCTATGGCAAAATGTTGTGAGACCTTTTTTGTAGAGAATTAAGTTTCCTACTTTTTATGTTCTATGATATTTTTTGATCAGATGCGTAGTTCTCGAGATATATCAAGATATTTAAAAGTTCCGAAGCCGCACCAACATAATAGAGATACAGTAAAACCGTGGCCCCTCTCTTTGAGATAACTCTGCACTATTGCGAGCTGCAAATGCCACTTCCAGCTTAGCTGTGCAGAAGAAGAACAACAAGAAGAAGAAATATCTCGAAATATGTCCGTCAGGCCCCTTCCCTTGAGATAAATCTGCAAATATCTCGGAAACGAAGCGAGCTATGGCAAAATGTTAAGAGACCTTTTTTGTAGAGAATTAAGTTTCCTACTTTTTATGTTCTATGATATTTTTTGATCAGATGCGTAGTTCTCGAGATATATCAAGATATTTAAAAGTTCCGAAGCCGCACCAACATAATAGAGATACAGAAACACCGTGGCTCCTTTCTTTGAGATAACTCTGCACTATTGCGAGCTGTAAATGCCACTTCCAGCTTAGCTGTGCAGAAGAAGAACAACAAGAAGAAGAAATATCTCGAAATATGTCCGTTAGGCCGCTTCCCTTGAGATATATCTGCAAATATCTCGGAAACGAAGCGAGCTATGGCAAAATGTTAAGAGACGTTTTTTGTAGAGAATTATGTTTCCTACAATTTATGTTCTATGATATTTTTCGATCAGAAGCGTAGTTTTCGAGATATATCGAGATATTTAAAAGTTCCGAAGCCGCACCAACATAATAGAGATACAGAAACACCGTGGCCCCTTTCTTTGAGATAACTCTGCACTAGTGCGAGCCGCAAATGCCACTTCCAGCTTAGCTGTGCAGAAGAAGAACAACAAGAAGAAGAAATATCTCGAAATATGTCCGTCAGGCCATTTCCCTTGAGATAAATCTGCAAATATCTCGGAAACGAAGCGAGCTATGGCAAAATGTTAAGAGACCTTTTTTGTAGAGAATTATGTTTCCTACTTTTTATGTTCTATGATATTTTTTGATCAGACGCGTAGCTCTCGAGATATATCAAGATATTTAAAAGTTCCGAAGCCGCACCAACATAATAGAGGTACAGAAACACCGTGGCCCCTTTCTTTGAGATAACTCTGCACTATTGCGAGCTGCAAATGCCACTTCCAGCTTAGCTGTGCAGAGGAAGAACAACAAGAAGAAGAAATATCTCGAAATATGTCCGTCAGGCCAGTTCCTTTGAGCTGAATCTGCAAATATCTCGGAAACGAAGCGAGCTATGGCAAAATGTTAAGAGACGTTTTTTGTAGAGAATTATGTTTCCTACAATTTATGTTCTATGATATTTTTCGATCAGAAGCGTAGTTTTCGAGATATATCGAGATATTTAAAAGTTCCGAAGCCGCACCAACATAATAGAGATACAGAAACACCGTGGCCCCTTTCTTTGAGATAACTCTGCACTAGTGCGAGCCGCAAATGCCACTTCCAGCTTAGCTGTGCAGAAGAAGAACAACAAGAAGAAGAAATATCTCGAAATATGTCCGTCAGGCCATTTCCCTTGAGATAAATCTGCAAATATCTCGGAAACGAAGCGAGCTATGGCAAAATGTTAAGAGACCTTTTTTGTAGAGAATTATGTTTCCTACTTTTTATGTTCTATGATATTTTTTGATCAGACGCGTAGCTCTCGAGATATATCAAGATATTTAAAAGTTCCGAAGCCGCACCAACATAATAGAGGTACAGAAACACCGTGGCCCCTTTCTTTGAGATAACTCTGCACTATTGCGAGCTGCAAATGCCACTTCCAGCTTAGCTGTGCAGAGGAAGAACAACAAGAAGAAGAAATATCTCGAAATATGTCCGTCAGGCCAGTTCCTTTGAGCTGAATCTGCAAATATCTCGGAAACGAAGCGAGCTATGGCAAAATGTTAAGAGACGTTTTTTGTAGAGAATTATGTTTCCTACAATTTATGTTCTATGATATTTTTTGATCAGAAGCGTAGTTTTCGAGATATATCGAGATATTTAAAAGTTCCGAAGCCGCACCAACATAATAGGGATACAGAAACACCGTGGCCCCTTTCTTTGAGATAACTCTGCACTAGTGCGAGCCGCAAATGTCACTTCCAGCTTAGCTGTGCAGAAGAAGAACAACAAGAAGAAGAAATATCTCGAAATATGTCCGTCAGGCCCCTTCCCTTGAGATAAATCTGCAAATATCTCGGAAACGAAGCGAGCTATGGCAAAATGTGAAGAGACCTTTTTTGTAGAGAATTAAGTTTCCTACTTTTTATGTTGTATGATATTTTTTGATCAGATGCGTAGTTCTCGAGATATATCAAGATATTTAAAAGTTCCGAAGCCGCACCAACATAATAGAGATACAGAAACACCGTGGCCCCTTTCTTTGAGATAACTCTGGACTATTGCGAGCTGGAAATGCCACTTCCAGTTTAGCTGTGCAGAAGAAGAACAACAAGAAGAAGAAATATCTCGAAATATGTCCGTTAGGCCCCTTCCCTTGAGATGAATCTGCAAATATCTCGGAAACGAAGCGAGCTATGGCAAAATGTTAAGAGACGTTTTTTGTAGAGAATTATGTTTCCTACAATTTATGTTCTATGATATTTTTTGATCAGAAGCGTAGTTTTCGAGATATATCGAGATATTTAAAAGTTCCGAAGCAGCACCAACATAATAGAGATACAGAAACACCGTGGCCCCTTTCTTTGAGATAACTCTGCACTAGTGCGAGCCGCAAATGCCACTTCCAGTTTAGCTGTGCAGAAGAAGAACAACAAGAAGAAGAAATATCTCGAAATATGTCCGTTAGGCCCCTTCCCTTGAGATAAATCTGCAAATATCTCGGAAACGAAGCGAGCTATCGCAAAATGTTAAGAGACCTTTTTTGTAGAGAATTAAGTTTCCTACTTTTTATGTTCTATGATATTTTTTGATCAGATGCGCAGTTCTCGAGATATATCAAGATATTTAAAAGTTCCGAAGCCGCACCAACATAATAGAGATACAGAAACACCGTGGCCCCTTTCTTTGAGATAACTGTGCACTAGTGCGAGCCGCAAATGCCACTTCCAGCTTAGCTGTGCAGAAGAAGAACAACAAGAAGAAGAAATATCTCGAAATATGTCCGTCAGGCCCCTTCCCTTGAGATAAATCTGCAAATATCTCGGAAACGAAGCGAGCTATGGCAAAATGTTAAGAGACCTTTTTTGTAGAGAATTATGTTCCCTACTTTTTATGTTCTATGATATTTTTTGATCACACGCGTAGTTCTCGAGATATATCAAGATATTTAAAAGTTCCGAAGCCGCACCAACATAATAGAGATACAGAAACACCGTGGCCCCTTTCTTTGAGATAACTCTGCACTAGTGCGAGCCGCAAATGCCACTTCCAGCTTAGCTGTGCAGAGGAAGAACAACAAGAAGAAGAAATATCTCGAAATATGTCCGTCAGGCCCCTTCCCTTGAGATAAATCTGCAAATATCTCGGAAACGAAGCGAGCTATGGCAAAATGTTAAGAGACCTTTTTTGTAGAGAATTATGTTCCCTACTTTTTATGTTCTATGATATTTTTTGATCACACGCGTAGTTCTCGAGATATATCAAGATATTTAAAAGTTCCGAAGCCGCACCAACATAATAGAGATACAGAAACACCGTGGCCCCTTTCTTTGAGATAACTCTGCACTATTGCGAGCTGTAAATGCCACTTCCAGCTTAGCTGTGCAGAAGAAGAACAACAAGAAGAAGAAATATCTCGAAATATGACCGTTAGGCCCCTTCCCTTGAGATAAATCTGCAAATATCTCGGAAACGAAGCGAGCTATGGCAAAATGTTGTGAGACCTTTTTTGTAGAGAATTAAGTTTCCTACTTTTTATGTTCTATGATATTTTTTGATCAGATGCGTAGTTCTCGAGATATATCAAGATATTTAAAAGTTCCGAAGCCGCACCAACATAATAGAGATACAGAAACACCGTGGCCCCTTTCTTTGAGATAACTCTGCACTATTGCGAGCTGCAAATGCCACTTCCAGCTTAGCTGTGCAGAGGAAGAACAACAAGAAGAAGAAATATCTCGAAATATGTCCGTCAGGCCAGTTCCTTTGAGCTGAATCTCCAAATATCTCGGAAACGAAGCGAGCTATGGCAAAATGTTAAGAGACGTTTTTTGTAGAGAATTATGTTTCCTACAATTTATGTTCTATGATATTTTTTGATCAGAAGCGTAGTTTTCGAGATATATCGAGATACTTAAAAGTTCCGAAGCCGCACCAACATATTAGAGATACAGAAACACCGTGGCCCCTTTCTTTGAGATAACTGTGCACTAGTGCGAGCCGCAAATGCCACTTCCAGCTTAGCTGTGCAGAAGAAGAACAACAAGAAGAAGAAATATCTCGAAATATGTCCGTCAGGCCCCTTCCCTTGAGATAAATCTGCAAATATCTCGGAAACGAAGCGAGCTATGGCAAAATGTTAAGAGACCTTTTTTGTAGAGAATTATGTTTCCTACTTTTTATGTTCTATGATATTTTTTGATCAGACGCGTAGTTCTCGAGATATATAAAGATATTTAAAAGTTCCGAAGTCGCACCAACATAATACAGATACAGAAACACCGTGGCCCCTTTCTTTGAGATAACTCTGCACTAGTGCGAGCCGCAAATGCCACTTCCAGCTTAGCTGTGCAGAAGAAGAACAACAAGAAGAAGAAATATCTCGAAATATGTCCGTCAGGCCCCTTTCCTTGAGATAAATCTGCAAATATCTCGGAAACGAAGCGAGCTATGGCAAAATGTTAAGAGACCTTTTTTGTAGAGAATTAAGTTTCCTACTTTTTATGTTCTATGATATTTTTTGATCAGATGCGTAGTTCTCGAGATATATCAAGATATTTAAAAGTTCCGAAGCCGCACCAACATAATAGAGATACAGAAACACCGTGGCCCCTTTCTTTGAGATAACTCTGCACTATTGCGAGCTGCAAATGCCACTTCCAGCTTAGCTGTGCAGAGGAAGAACAACAAGAAGAAGAAATATCTCGAAATATGTCCGTCAGGCCAGTTCCTTTGAGCTGAATCTCCAAATATCTCGGAAACGAAGCGAGCTATGGCAAAATGTTAAGAGACGTTTTTTGTAGAGAATTATGTTTCCTACAATTTATGTTCTATGATATTTTTTGATCAGAAGCGTAGTTTTCGAGATATATCGAGATACTTAAAAGTTCCGAAGCCGCACCAACATATTAGAGATACAGAAACACCGTGGCCCCTTTCTTTGAGATAACTGTGCACTAGTGCGAGCCGCAAATGCCACTTCCAGCTTAGCTGTGCAGAAGAAGAACAACAAGAAGAAGAAATATCTCGAAATATGTCCGTCAGGCCCCTTCCCTTGAGATAAATCTGCAAATATCTCGGAAACGAAGCGAGCTATGGCAAAATGTTAAGAGACCTTTTTTGTAGAGAATTATGTTTCCTACTTTTTATGTTCTATGATATTTTTTGATCAGACGCGTAGTTCTCGAGATATATAAAGATATTTAAAAGTTCCGAAGTCGCACCAACATAATACAGATACAGAAACACCGTGGCCCCTTTCTTTGAGATAACTCTGCAATAGTGCGAGCCGCAAATGCCACTTCCAGCTTAGCTGTGCAGAAGAAGAACAACAAGAAGAAGAAATATCTCGAAATATGTCCGTCAGGCCCCTTCCCTTGAGATAAATCTGCAAATATCTCGGAAACGAAGCCAGCTATGGCAAAATGTTAAGAGACCTTTTTTGTAGAGAATTAAGTTTCCTACTTTTTATGTTCTATGATATTTTTTGATCAGATGCGTAGTTCTCGAGATATATCAAGATATTTAAAAGTTCCGAAGCCGCACCAACATAATAGAGATACAGAAACACCGTGGCCCCTTTCTTTGAGATAACTCTGCAATAGTGCGAGCCGCAAATGCCACTTCCAGCTTAGCTGTGCAGAAGAAGAACAACAAGAAGAAGAAATATCTCGAAATATGTCCGTCAGGCCCCTTCCCTTGAGATAAATCTGCAAATATCTCGGAAACGAAGCGAGCTATGGCAAAATGTTAAGAGACCTTTTTTGTAGCGAATTAAGTTTCCTACTTTTTATGTTGTATGATATTTTTTGATCAGATGCGTAGTTCTCGAGATATATCAAGATATTTAAAAGTTCCGAAGCCGCACCAACATAATAGAGATACAGAAACACCGTGGCCCCTTTCTTTGAGATAACTCTGCACTAGTGCGAGCCGCAAATGCCACTTCCAGCTTAGCTGTGCAGAAGAAGAACAACAAGAAGAAGAAATATCTCGAAATATGTCCGTCAGGCCCCTTCCCTTGAGATAAATCTGCAAATATCTCGGAACCGAAGCGAGCTATGGCAAAATGTTAAGAGACCTTTTTTGTAGAGAATTAAGTTTCCTACTTTTTATGTTCTATGATATTTTTTGATCAGATGCGTAGTTCTCGAGATATATCAAGATATTTAAAAGTTCCGAAGCCGCACCAACATAATAGAGATACAGAAACACCGTGGCTCCTTTCTTTGAGATAATTCTGCACTATTGCGAGCTGGAAATGCCACTTCCAGTTTAGCTGTGCAGAAGAAGAACAACAAGAAGAAGAAATATCTCGAAATATGTCCGTTAGGCCCCTTCCCTTGAGATAAATCTGCAAATATCTCGGAAACGAAGCGAGCTATGGCAAAATGTTAAGAGACCTTTTTTGTAGAGAATTAAGTTTCCTACTTTTTATGTTCTATGATATTTTTTGATCAGATGCGTAGTTCTCGAGATATATCAAGATATTTAAAAGTTCCGAAGCCGCACCAACATAATAGAGATACAGAAACACCGTGGCCCCTTTCTTTGAGATAACTCTGCTCTATTGCGAGCTGCAAATGCCACTTCCAGCTTAGCTGTGCAGAGGAAGAACAACAAGAAAAAGAAGTATCTCGAAATATGTCCGTCAGGCCCGTTCCTTTGAGCTGAATCTGCAAATATCTCGGAAACGAAGCGAGCTATGGCAAAATGTTAAGAGACCTTTTTTGTAGAGAATTATGTTTCCTACAATTTATGTTCTATGAGATTTTTCGATCAGAAGCGTAGTTTTCGAGATATATCGAGATATTTAAAAGTTCCGAAGCCGCACCAACATAATAGAGATACAGAAACACCGTGGCCCCTTTCTTTGAGATAACTCTGCACTAGTGCGAGCCGCAAATGCCACTTCCAGCTTAGCTGTGCAGAAGAAGAACAACAAGAAGAAGAAATATCTCGAAATATGTCCGACAGGCCCCTTCCCTTGAGATAAATCTGCAAATATCTCGGAAACGAAGCGAGCTATGGCGAAATGTTGAGCGACCTTTTTTGTAGAGAATTAAGTTTCCTACTTTTTATCTTCTATGATATTTTTTGATCAGATGCGTAGCTCTCGAGATATATCAAGATATTTAAAAGTGCCGAAGCCGCACCAACATAATACAGATACAGAAACACCGTGGCCCCTTTCTTTGAGATAACTCTGCACTAGTGCGAGCCGCAAATGCCACTTCCAGCTTAGCTGTGCAGAAGAAGAACAACAAGAAGAAGAAATATCTCGAAATATGTCCGTCAGGCCCCTTCCCTTGAGATAAATCTGCAAATATCTCGGAAACGAAGCGAGCTATGGCAAAATGTTAAGAGACCTTTTTTGTAGAGAATTATGTTTCCTACTTTTTATGTTCTATGATATTTTTTGATCAGACGCGTAGTTCTCGAGATATATCAAGATATTTAAAAGTTCCGAAGCCGCACCAACATAATAGAGATACAGAAACACCGTGGCCCCTTTCTTTGAGATAACTCTGCAATAGTGCGAGCCGCAAATGCCACTGCCAGCTTAGCTGTGCAGAAGAAGAACAACAAGAAGAAGAAATATCTCGAAATATGTCCGTTAGGCCCCTTCCCTTGAGATAAATCTGCAATTATCTCGGAAACGAAGCGAGCTATGGCAAAATGTTGAGAGACCTTTTTTGTAGAGAATTAAGTTTCTTACTTTTTATGTTCTATGATATTTTTTGATCAGATGCGTAGTTCTCGAGATATATCAAGATATTTAAAAGTTCCGAAGCCGCACCAACATAATAGAGATACAGAAACACCGTGGCTCCTTTCTTTGAGATAACTCTGCACTATTGCGAGCTGGAAATGCCACTTCCAGTTTAGCTGTGCAGAAGAAGAACAACAAGAAGAAGAAATATCTCGAAATATGTCCGTTAGGCCCCTTCCCTTGAGATAAATCTGCAAATATCTCGGAAACGAAGCGAGCTATGGCAAAATGTTAAGAGACGTTTTTTGTAGAGAATTATGTTTCCTACAATTTATGTTCTATGATATTTTTTGATCAGATGCGCAGTTCTCGAGATATATCAAGATATTTAAAAGTTCCGAAGCCGCACCAACATAATAGAGATACAGAAACACCGTGGCCCCTTTCTTTGAGATAACTCTGCACTAGTGCGAGCCGCAAATGCCACTTCCAGCTTAGCTGTGCAGAGGAAGAACAACAAGAAGAAGAAATATCTCGAAATATGTCCGTCAGGCCCCTTCCCTTGAGATAAATCTGCAAATATCTCGGAAACGAAGCGAGCTATGGCAAAATGTTAAGAGACCTTTTTTGTAGAGAATTATGTTCCCTACTTTTTATGTTCTATGATATTTTTTGATCACACGCGTAGTTCTCGAGATATATCAAGATATTTAAAAGTTCCGAAGCCGCACCAACATAATAGAGATACAGAAACACCGTGGCCCCTTTCTTTGAGATAACTCTGCACTATTGCGAGCTGTAAATGCCACTTCCAGCTTAGCTGTGCAGAAGAAGAACAACAAGAAGAAGAAATATCTCGAAATATGTCCGTTAGGCCCCTTCCCTTGAGATAAATCTGCAAATATCTCGGAAACGAAGCGAGCTATGGCAAAATGTTGTGAGACCTTTTTTGTAGAGAATTAAGTTTCCTACTTTTTATGTTCTATGATATTTTTTGATCAGATGCGTAGTTCTCGAGATATATCAAGATATTTAAAAGTTCCGAAGCCGCACCAACATAATAGAGATACAGTAAAACCGTGGCCCCTCTCTTTGAGATAACTCTGCACTATTGCGAGCTGCAAATGCCACTTCCAGCTTAGCTGTGCAGAAGAAGAACAACAAGAAGAAGAAATATCTCGAAATATGTCCGTCAGGCCCCTTCCCTTGAGATAAATCTGCAAATATCTCGGAAACGAAGCGAGCTATGGCAAAATGTTAAGAGACCTTTTTTGTAGAGAATTAAGTTTCCTACTTCTTATGTTCTATGATATTTTTTGATCAGATGCGTAGTTCTCGAGATATATCAAGATATTTAAAAGTTCCGAAGCCGCACCAACATAATAGAGATACAGAAACACCGTGGCTCCTTTCTTTGAGATAACTCTGCACTATTGCGAGCTGTAAATGCCACTTCCAGCTTAGCTGTGCAGAAGAAGAACAACAAGAAGAAGAAATATCTCGAAATATGTCCGTTAGGCCGCTTCCCTTGAGATATATCTGCAAATGTCTCGGAAACGAAGCGAGCTATGGCAAAATGTTAAGAGACGTTTTTTGTAGAGAATTATGTTTCCTACAATTTATGTTCTATGATATTTTTCGATCAGAAGCGTAGTTTTCGAGATATATCGAGATATTTAAAAGTTCCGAAGCCGCACCAACATAATAGAGATACAGAAACACCGTGGCCCCTTTCTTTGAGATAACTCTGCACTAGTGCGAGCCGCAAATGCCACTTCCAGCTTAGCTGTGCAGAAGAAGAACAACAAGAAGAAGAAATATCTCGAAATATGTCCGTCAGGCCACTTCCCTTGAGATAAATCTGCAAATATCTCGGAAACGAAGCGAGCTATGGCAAAATGTTAAGAGACCTTTTTTGTAGAGAATTATGTTTCCTACTTTTTATGTTCTATAATATTTTTTGATCAGACGCGTAGCTCTCGAGATATATCAAGATATTTAAAAGTTCCGAAGCCGCACCAACATAATAGAGGTACAGAAACACCGTGGCCCCTTTCTTTGAGATAACTCTGCACTATTGCGAGCTGCAAATGCCACTTCCAGCTTAGCTGTGCAGAGGAAGAACAACAAGAAGAAGAAATATCTCGAAATATGTCCGTCAGGCCAGTTCCTTTGAGCTGAATCTGCAAATATCTCGGAAACGAAGCGAGCTATGGCAAAATGTTAAGAGACGTTTTTTGTAGAGAATTATGTTTCCTACAATTTATGTTCTATGATATTTTTTGATCAGAAGCGTAGTTTTCGAGATATATCGAGATATTTAAAAGTTCCGAAGCCGCACCAACATAATAGGGATACAGAAACACCGTGGCCCCTTTCTTTGAGATAACTCTGCACTAGTGCGAGCCGCAAATGTCACTTCCAGCTTAGCTGTGCAGAAGAAGAACAACAAGAAGAAGAAATATCTCGAAATATGTCCGTCAGGCCCCTTCCCTTGAGATAAATCTGCAAATATCTCGGAAACGAAGCGAGCTATGGCAAAATGTGAAGAGACCTTTTTTGTAGAGAATTAAGTTTCCTACTTTTTATGTTCTATGATATTTTTTGATCAGATGCGTAGTTCTCGAGATATATCAAGATATTTAAAAGTTCCGAAGCCGCACCAACATAATAGAGATACAGAAACACCGTGGCCCCTTTCTTTGAGATAACTCTGGACTATTGCGAGCTGGAAATGCCACTTCCAGTTTAGCTGTGCAGAAGAAGAACAACAAGAAGAAGAAATATCTCGAAATATGTCCGTTAGGCCCCTTCCCTTGAGATGAATCTGCAAATATCTCGGAAACGAAGCGAGCTATGGCAAAATGTTAAGAGACGTTTTTTGTAGAGAATTATGTTTCCTACAATTTATGTTCTATGATATTTTTTGATCAGAAGCGTAGTTTTCGAGATATATCGAGATATTTAAAAGTTCCGAAGCAGCACCAACATAATAGAGATACAGAAACACCGTGGCCCCTTTCTTTGAGATAACTCTGCACTAGTGCGAGCCGCAAATGCCACTTCCAGTTTAGCTGTGCAGAAGAAGAACAACAAGAAGAAGAAATATCTCGAAATATGTCCGTTAGGCCCCTTCCCTTGAGATAAATCTGCAAATATCTCGGAAACGAAGCGAGCTATCGCAAAATGTTAAGAGACCTTTTTTGTAGAGAATTAAGTTTCCTACTTTTTATGTTCTATGATATTTTTTGATCAGATGCGCAGTTCTCGAGATATATCAAGATATTTAAAAGTTCCGAAGCCGCACCAACATAATAGAGATACAGAAACACCGTGGCCCCTTTCTTTGAGATAACTGTGCACTAGTGCGAGCCGCAAATGCCACTTCCAGCTTAGCTGTGCAGAAGAAGAACAACAAGAAGAAGAAATATCTCGAAATATGTCCGTCAGGCCCCTTCCCTTGAGATAAATCTGCAAATATCTCGGAAACGAAGCGAGCTATGGCAAAATGTTAAGAGACCTTTTTTGTAGAGAATTATGTTCCCTACTTTTTATGTTCTATGATATTTTTTGATCACACGCGTAGTTCTCGAGATATATCAAGATATTTAAAAGTTCCGAAGCCGCACCAACATAATAGAGATACAGAAACACCGTGGCCCCTTTCTTTGAGATAACTCTGCACTAGTGCGAGCCGCAAATGCCACTTCCAGCTTAGCTGTGCAGAGGAAGAACAACAAGAAGAAGAAATATCTCGAAATATGTCCGTCAGGCCCCTTCCCTTGAGATAAATCTGCAAATATCTCGGAAACGAAGCGAGCTATGGCAAAATGTTAAGAGACCTTTTTTGTAGAGAATTATGTTCCCTACTTTTTATGTTCTATGATATTTTTTGATCACACGCGTAGTTCTCGAGATATATCAAGATATTTAAAAGTTCCGAAGCCGCACCAACATAATAGAGATACAGAAACACCGTGGCCCCTTTCTTTGAGATAACTCTGCACTATTGCGAGCTGTAAATGCCACTTCCAGCTTAGCTGTGCAGAAGAAGAACAACAAGAAGAAGAAATATCTCGAAATATGTCCGTTAGGCCCCTTCCCTTGAGATAAATCTGCAAATATCTCGGAAACGAAGCGAGCTATGGCAAAATGTTGTGAGACCTTTTTTGTAGAGAATTAAGTTTCCTACTTTTTATGTTCTATGATATTTTTTGATCAGCTGCGTAGTTCTCGAGATATATCAAGATATTTAAAAGTTCCGAAGCCGCACCAACATAATAGAGATACAGTAAAACCGTGGCCCCTCTCTTTGAGATAACTCTGCACTATTGCGAGCTGCAAATGCCACTTCCAGCTTAGCTGTGCAGAAGAAGAACAACAAGAAGAAGAAATATCTCGAAATATGTCCGTCAGGCCCCTTCCCTTGAGATAAATCTGCAAATATCTCGGAAACGAAGCGAGCTATGGCAAAATGTTAAGAGACCTTTTTTGTAGAGAATTATGTTCCCTACTTTTTATGTTCTATGATATTTTTTGATCACACGCGTAGTTCTCGAGATATATCAAGATATTTAAAAGTTCCGAAGCCGCACCAACATAATAGAGATACAGAAACACCGTGGCCCCTTTCTTTGAGATAACTCTGCACTATTGCGAGCTGTAAATGCCACTTCCAGCTTAGCTGTGCAGAAGAAGAACAACAAGAAGAAGAAATATCTCGAAATATGTCCGTTAGGCCCCTTCCCTTGAGATAAATCTGCAAATATCTCGGAAACGAAGCGAGCTATGGCAAAATGTTGTGAGACCTTTTTTGTAGAGAATTAAGTTTCCTACTTTTTATGTTCTATGATATTTTTTGATCAGATGCGTAGTTCTCGAGATATATCAAGATATTTAAAAGTTCCGAAGCCGCACCAACATAATAGAGATACAGTAAAACCGTGGCCCCTCTCTTTGAGATAACTCTGCACTATTGCGAGCTGCAAATGCCACTTCCAGCTTAGCTGTGCAGAAGAAGAACAACAAGAAGAAGAAATATCTCGAAATATGTCCGTCAGGCCCCTTCCCTTGAGATAAATCTGCAAATATCTCGGAAACGAAGCGAGCTATGGCAAAATGTTAAGAGACCTTATTTGTAGAGAATTAAGTTTCCTACTTTTTATGTTTTATGATATTTTTTGATCAGATGCGTAGTTCTCGAGATATATCAAGATATTTAAAAGATCCGAAACCGCACCAACATAATAGAGATACAGAAACACCGTGGCCCCTTTCTTTGAGATAACTCTGCACTATTGCGAGCTGTAAATGCCACTTCCAGCTTAGCTGTGCAGAAGAAGAACAACAAGAAGAAGAAATATCTCGAAATATGTCCGTTAGGCCCCTTCCCTTGAGATATATCTGCAAATATCTCGGAAACGAAGCGAGCTATGGCAAAATGTTAAGAGACGTTTTTTGTAGAGAATTATGTTTCCTACAATTTATGTTCTATGATATTTTTCGATCAGAAGCGTAGTTTTCGAGATATATCGAGATATTTAAAAGTTCCGAAGCCGCACCAACATAATAGAGATACAGAAACACCGTGGCCCCTTTCTTTGAGATAACTCTGCACTAGTGCGAGCCGCAAATGCCACTTCCAGCTTAGCTGTGCAGAAGAAGAACAACAAGAAGAAGAAATATCTCGAAATATGTCCGACAGGCCCCTTCCCTTGAGATAAATCTGCAAATATCTCGGAAACGAAGCGAGCTATGGCGAAATGTTAAGAGACCTTTTTTGTAGAGAATTAAGTTTCCTACTTTTTATCTTCTATGATATTTTTTGATCAGATGCGTAGTTCTCGAGATATATCAAGATATTTAAAAGTGCCGAAGCCGCACCAACATAATACAGATACAGAAACACCGTGGCCCCTTTCTTTGTGATAACTCTGCACTAGTGCGAGCCGCAAATGCCACTTCCAGCTTAGCTGTGCCGAAGAAGAACAACAAGAAGAAGAAATATCTCGAAATATGTCCGTCAGGCCCCTTCCCTTGAGATAAATCTGCAAATATCTCGGAAACGAAGCGAGCTATGGCAAAATGTTAAGAGACCTTTTTTGTAGAGAATTAAGTTTCCTACTTTTTATGTTCTATGATATTTTTTGATCAGATGCGTAGTTCTCGAGATATATCAAGATATTTAAAAGTTCCGAAGCCGCACCAACATAATAGAGATACAGAAACACCGTGGCTCCTTTCTTTGAGATAACTCTGCACTATTGCGAGCTGGAAATGCCACTTCCAGTTTAGCTGTGCAGAAGAAGAACAACAAGAAGAAGAAATATCTCGAAATATGTCCGTTAGGCCCCTTCCCTTGAGATAAATCTGCAAATATCTCGGAAACGAAGCGAGCTATCGCAAAATGTTAAGAGACCTTTTTTGTAGAGAATTAAGTTTCCTACTTTTTATGTTCTATGATATTTTTTGATCAGATGCGCAGTTCTCGAGATATATCAAGATATTTAAAAGTTCCGAAGCCGCACCAACATAATAGAGATACAGAAACACCGTGGCCCCTTTCTTTGAGATAACTGTGCACTAGTGCGAGCCGCAAATGCCACTTCCAGCTTAGCTGTGCAGAAGAAGAACAACAAGAAGAAGAAATATCTCGAAATATGTCCGTCAGGCCCCTTCCCTTGAGATAAATCTGCAAATATCTCGGAAACGAAGCGAGCTATGGCAAAATGTTAAGAGACCTTTTTTGTAGAGAATTATGTTCCCTACTTTTTATGTTCTATGATATTTTTTGATCACACGCGTAGTTCTCGAGATATATCAAGATATTTAAAAGTTCCGAAGCCGCACCAACATAATAGAGATACAGAAACACCGTGGCCCCTTTCTTTGAGATAACTCTGCACTATTGCGAGCTGTAAATGCCACTTCCAGCTTAGCTGTGCAGAAGAAGAACAACAAGAAGAAGAAATATCTCGAAATATGTCCGTTAGGCCCCTTCCCTTGAGATAAATCTGCAAATATCTCGGAAACGAAGCGAGCTATGGCAAAATGTTGTGAGACCTTTTTTGTAGCGAATTAAGTTTCCTACTTTTTATGTTCTATGATATTTTTTGATCAGATGCGTAGTTCTCGAGATATATCAAGATATTTAAAAGTTCCGAAGCCGCACCAACATAATAGAGATACAGTAAAACCGTGGCCCCTCTCTTTGAGATAACTCTGCACTATTGCGAGCTGCAAATGCCACTTCCAGCTTAGCTGTGCAGAAGAAGAACAACAAGAAGAAGAAATATCTCGAAATATGTCCGTCAGGCCCCTTCCCTTGAGATAAATCTGCAAATATCTCGGAAACGAAGCGAGCTATGGCAAAATGTTAAGAGACCTTTTTTGTAGAGAATTAAGTTTCCTACTTTTTATGTTCTATGATATTTTTTGATCAGATGCGTAGTTCTCGAGATATATCAAGATATTTAAAAGATCCGAAACCGCACCAACATAATAGAGATACAGAAACACCGTGGCCCCTTTCTTTGAGATAACTCTGCACTATTGCGAGCTGTAAATGCCACTTCCAGCTTAGCTGTGCAGAAGAAGAACAACAAGAAGAAGAAATATCTCGAAATATGTCCGTTAGGCCGCTTCCCTTGAGATATATCTGCAAATATCTCGGAAACGAAGCGAGCTATGGCAAAATGTTAAGAGACGTTTTTTGTAGAGAATTATGTTTCCTACAATTTATGTTCTATGATATTTTTCGATCAGAAGCGTAGTTTTCGAGATATATCGAGATATTTAAAAGTTCCGAAGCCGCACCAACATAATAGAGATACAGAAACACCGTGGCCCCTTTCTTTGAGATAACTCTGCACTAGTGCGAGCCGCAAATGCCACTTCCAGCTTAGCTGTGCAGAAGAAGAACAACAAGAAGAAGAAATATCTCGAAATATGTCCGACAGGCCCCTTCCCTTGAGATAAATCTGCAAATATCTCGGAAACGAAGCGAGCTATGGCGAAATGTTAAGAGACCTTTTTTGTAGAGAATTAAGTTTCCTACTTTTTATCTTCTATGATATTTTTTGATCAGATGCGCAGTTCTCGAGATATATCAAGATATTTAAAAGTTCCGAAGCCGCACCAACATAATAGAGATACAGAAACACCGTGGCCCCTTTCTTTGAGATAACTGTGCACTAGTGCGAGCCGCAAATGCCACTTCCAGCTTAGCTGTGCAGAAGAAGAACAACAAGAAGAAGAAATATCTCGAAATATGTCCGTCAGGCCCCTTCCCTTGAGATAAATCTGCAAATATCTCGGAAACGAAGCGAGCTATGGCAAAATGTTAAGAGACCTTTTTTGTAGAGAATTATGTTCCCCACTTTTTATGTTCTATGATATTTTTTGATCACACGCGTAGTTCTCGAGATATATCAAGATATTTAAAAGTTCCGAAGCCGCACCAACATAATAGAGATACAGAAACACCGTGGCCCCTTTCTTTGAGATAACTCTGCACTATTGCGAGCTGTAAATGCCACTTCCAGCTTAGCTGTGCAGAAGAAGAACAACAAGAAGAAGAAATATCTCGAAATATGTCCGTTAGGCCCCTTCCCTTGAGATAAATGTGCAAATATCTCGGAAACGAAGCGAGCTATGGCAAAATGTTGTGAGACCTTTTTTGTAGAGAATTAAGTTTCCTACTTTTTATGTTCTATGATATTTTTTGATCAGATGCGTAGTTCTCGAGATATATCAAGATATTTAAAAGTTCCGAAGCCGCACCAACATAATAGAGATACAGTAAAACCGTGGCCCCTCTCTTTGAGATAACTCTGCACTATTGCGAGCTGCAAATGCCACTTCCAGCTTAGCTGTGCAGGAGAAGAACAACAAGAAGAAGAAATATCTCGAAATATGTCCGTCAGGCCCCTTCCCTTGAGATAAATCTGCAAATATCTCGGAAACGAAGCGAGCCATGGCAAAATGTTAAGAGACCTTTTTTGTAGAGAATTAAGTTTCCTACTTTTTATGTTCTATGATATTTTTTGATCAGATGCGTAGTTCTCGAGATATATCAAGATATTTAAAAGTTCCGAAGCCGCACCAACATAATAGAGATACAGAAACACCGTGGCTCCTTTCTTTGAGATAACTCTGCACTATTGCGAGCTGGAAATGCCACTTCCAGTTTAGCTGTGCAGAAAAAGAACAACAAGAAGAAGAAATATCTCGAAATATGTTCGTTAGGCCCCTTCCCTTGAGATAAATCTGCAAATATCTCGGAAACGAAGCGAGCTATGGTAAAATGTTAAGAGACCTTTTTTGTAGAGAATTAAGTTTCCTACTTTTTATGTTCTATGATGTTTTTTGATCAGATGCGTAGTTCTCGAGATATATCAAGATATTTAAAAGTTCCGAAGCCGCACCAACATAATAGAGATACAGAAACACCGTGGCCCCTTTCTTTGAGATAACTCTGCACTATTGCGAGCTGTAAATGCCACTTCCAGCTTAGCTGCGCAGAAGAAGAACAACAAGAAGAAGAAATATCTCGAAATATGTCCGTCAGGCCCCTTCCCTTGAGATAAATCTGCAAATATCTCGGAAACGAAGCGAGCTATGGCAAAATGTTAAGAGACCTTATTTGTAGAGAATTAAGTTTCCTACTTTTTATGTTCTATGATATTTTTTGATCAGATGCGTAGTTCTCGAGATATATCAAGATATTTAAAAGATCCGAAACCGCACCAACATAATAGAGATACAGAAACACCGTGGCCCCTTTCTTTGAGATAACTCTGCACTATTGCGAGCTGTAAATGCCACTTCCAGCTTAGCTGTGCAGAAGAAGAACAACAAGAAGAAGAAGTATCTCGAAATATGTCCGTCAGGCCCCTTCCCTTGAGATATATCTGCAAATATCTCGGAAACGAAGCGAGCTATGGCAAAATGTTGAGAGACCTTTTTTGTAGAGAATTATGTTTCCTACAATTTATGTTCTATGATATTTTTTGATCAGAAGCGTAGTTTTCGAGATATATCGAGATATTTAAAAGTTCCGAAGCCGCGCCAACATAATAGAGATACAGAAACACCGTGGCCCCTTTCGTTGAGATAACTCTGCACTAGTGCGAGCCGCAAATGCCACTTCCAGCTTAGCTGTGCAGAAGAAGAACAACAAGAAGAAGAAATATCTCGAAATATGTCCGTCAGGCCCCTTCCCTTGAGATAAATCTGCAAATATCTCGGAAACGAAGCGAGCTATGGCAAAATGTTAAGAGACCTTTTTTGTAGAGAATTATGTTTCCTACTTTTTATGTTCTATGATATTTTTTGATCAGACGCGTAGTTCTCGAGATATATCAAGATATTTAAAAGTTCCGAAGCCGCACCAACATAATAGAGATACAGAAACACCGTGGCCCCTTTCTTTGAGATAACTCTGCACTAGTGCGAGCCGCAAATGCCACTTCCAGCTTAGCTGTGCAGAAGAAGAACAACAAGAAGAAGAAATATCTCGAAATATGTCCGACAGGCCCATTCCCTTGAGATAAATCTGCAAATATCTCGGAAACGAAGCGAGCTATGGCGAAATGTTAAGAGACCTTTTTTGTAGAGAATTAAGTTTCCTACTTTTTATCTTCTATGATATTTTTTGATCAGACGCGTAGTTCTCGAGATATATCAAGATATTTAAAAGTTCCGAAGCCGCACCAACATAATAGAGATACAGAAACACCGTGGCCCCTTTCTTTGAGATAACTCTGCACTAGTGCGAGCCGCAAATGCCACTTCCAGCTTAGCTGTGCAGAAGAAGAACAACAAGAAGAAGAAATATCTCGAAATATGTCCGACAGGCCCATTCCCTTGAGATAAATCTGCAAATATCTCGGAAACGAAGCGAGCTATGGCGAAATGTTAAGAGACCTTTTTTGTAGAGAATTATGTTCCCTACTTTTTATGTTCTATGATATTTTTTGATCACACGCGTAGTTCTCGAGATATATCAAGATATTTAAAAGTTCCGAAGCCGCACCAACATAATAGAGATACAGAAACACCGTGGCCCCTTTCTTTGAGATAACTCTGCACTATTGCGAGCTGTAAATGCTACTTCCAGCTTAGCTGTGCAGAAGAAGAACAACAAGAAGAAGAAATATCTCGAAATATGTCCGTTAGGCCCCTTCCCTTGAGATAAATCTGCAAATATCTCGGAAACGAAGCGAGCTATGGCAAAATGTTAAGAGAACTTTTTTGTAGAGAATTAAGTTTCCTACTTTTTATGTTCTATGATATTTTTTGATCAGATGCGTAGTTCTCGAGATATATCAAGATATTTAAAAGTTCCGAAGCCGCACCAACATAATAGAGATACAGAAACACCGTGGCCCCTTTCTTTGAGATAACTCTGCACTATTGCGAGCTGTAAATGCCACTTCCAGCTTAGCAGTGCAGAAGAAGAACAACAAGAAGAAGAAATATCTCGAAATATGTCCGTCAGGCCCCTTCCCTTGAGATATATCTGCAAATATCTCGGAAACGAAGCGAGCTATGGCAAAATGTTAACAGACCTTTTTTGTAGAGAATTAAGTTTCCTACTTTTTATCTTCTATGATATTTTTTGATCAGATGCGTAGTTCTCGAGATATATCAAGATATTTAAAAGTTCCGAAGCCGCACCAACATAATAGAGATACAGAAACACCGTGGCCCCTCTCTTTGAGATAACTCTGCACTATTGCGAGCTGGAAATGCCACTTCCAGTTTAGCTGTGCAGAAGAAGGACAACAAGAAGAAGAAATATCTCGAAATATGTCCGTTAGGCCCCTTCCCTTGAGATAAATCTGCAAATATCTCGGAAACGAAGCGACCTATGGCAAAATGTTAAGAGACCTTTTTTGTAGAGAATTAAGTTTCCTACTTTTTATGTTCTATGACATTTTTTGATCAGATGCGTAGTTCTCGAGATATATCAAGATATTTAAAAGTTCCGAAGCCGCACCAACATAATAGAGATACAGAAACACCGTGGCCCCTTTCTTTGAGATAACTCTGCACTATTGCGAGCTGTAAATGCCACTTCCAGCTTAGCTGTGCAGAAGAAGAACAACAAGAAGAAGAAATATCTCGAAATATGTCCGTCAGGCCCCTTCCCTTGAGATAAATCTGCAAATATCTCGGAAACGAAGCGAGCTATGGCAAAATGTTAAGAGACCTTTTTTGTAGAGAATTAAGTTTTCTACTTTTTATGTTCTATGATATTTTTTGATCAGATGCGTAGTTCTCGAGATATATCAAGATATTTAAAAGTTCCGAAGCCGCACCAACATAATAGAGATACAGAAACACCGTGGCCCCTTTCTTTGAGATAACTCTGCACTAGTGCGAGCTGCAAATGCCACTTCCAGCTTAGCTGTGCAGAAGAAGAACAACAAGAAGAAGAAATATCTCGAAATATGTCCGTCAGGCCCCTTCCCTTGAGATATATCTGCAAATATCTCGGAAACGAAGCGAGCTATGGCAAAATGTTAACAGACCTTTTTTGTAGAGAATTATGTTTTCTACAATTTATGTTCTATGATATTTTTTGATCAGAAGCGTAGTTTTCGAGATATATCGAGATATTTAAAAGTTCCGAAGCCGCGCCAACATAATAGAGATACAGAAACACCGTGGCCCCTTTCGTTGAGATAACTCTGCACTAGTGCGAGCCGCAAATGCCACTTCCAGCTTAGCTGTGCAGAAGAAGAACAACAAGAAGAAGAAATATCTCGAAATATGTCCGTCAGGCCCCTTCCCTTGAGATAAATCTGCAAATATCTCGGAAACGAAGCGAGCTATGGCAAAATGTTAAGAGACCTTTTTTGTAGAGAATTATGTTTCCTACTTTTTATGTTCTATGATATTTTTTGATCAGACGCGTAGTTCTCGAGATATATCAAGATATTTAAAAGTTCCGAAGCCGCACCAACATAATAGAGATACAGAAACACCGTGGCCCCTTTCTTTGAGATAACTCTGCACTAGTGCGAGCCGCAAATGCCACTTCCAGCTTAGCTGTGCAGAAGAAGAACAACAAGAAGAAGAAATATCTCGAAATATGTCCGACAGGCCCATTCCCTTGAGATAAATCTGCAAATATCTCGGAAACGAAGCGAGCTATGGCGAAATGTTAAGAGACCTTTTTTGTAGAGAATTAAGTTTCCTACTTTTTATCTTCTATGATATTTTTTGATCAGACGCGTAGTTCTCGAGATATATCAAGATATTTAAAAGTTCCGAAGCCGCACCAACATAATAGAGATACAGAAACACCGTGGCCCCTTTCTTTGAGATAACTCTGCACTAGTGCGAGCCGCAAATGCCACTTCCAGCTTAGCTGTGCAGAAGAAGAACAACAAGAAGAAGAAATATCTCGAAATATGTCCGACAGGCCCATTCCCTTGAGATAAATCTGCAAATATCTCGGAAACGAAGCGAGCTATGGCGAAATGTTAAGAGACCTTTTTTGTAGAGAATTAAGTTTCCTACTTTTTATCTTCTATGATATTTTTTGATCAGATGCGTAGTTCTCGAGATATATCAAGATATTTAAAAGTTCCGAAGCCGCACCAACATAATAGAGATACAGAAACACCGTGGCTCCTTTCTTTGAGATAACTCTGCACTATTGCGAGCTGGAAATGCCACTTCCAGTTTAGCTGTGCAGAAGAAGAACAACAA
Organism: Osmia lignaria lignaria; assembly: GCF_051020975.1. Lineage (NCBI taxonomy): Eukaryota > Metazoa > Arthropoda > Insecta > Hymenoptera > Megachilidae > Osmia > Osmia lignaria. The sequence goes on from NW_027478164.1 coordinate 3,977,022, forward strand.
GAAGAAGAAATATCTCGAAATATGTCCGTCAGGCCCCTTCCCTTGAGATAAATCTGCAAATATCTCGGAAACGAAGCGAGCTATCGCAAAATGTTAAGAGACCTTTTTTGTAGAGAATTAAGTTTCCTACTTTTTATGTTCTATGATATTTTTTGATCAGATGCGCAGTTCTCGAGATATATCAAGATATTTAAAAGTTCCGAAGCCGCACCAACATAATAGAGATACAGAAACACCGTGGCCCCTTTCTTTGAGATAACTGTGCACTAGTGCGAGCCGCAAATGCCACTTCCAGCTTAGCTGTGCAGAAGAAGAACAACAAGAAGAAGAAATATCTCGAAATATGTCCGTCAGGCCCCTTCCCTTGAGATAAATCTGCAAATATCTCGGAAACGAAGCGAGCTATGGCAAAATGTTAAGAGACCTTTTTTGTAGAGAATTATGTTCCCTACTTTTTATGTTCTATGATATTTTTTGATCACACGCGTAGTTCTCGAGATATATCAAGATATTTAAAAGTTCCGAAGCCGCACCAACATAATAGAGATACAGAAACACCGTGGCCCCTTTCTTTGAGATAACTCTGCACTATTGCGAGCTGTAAATGCTACTTCCAGCTTAGCTGTGCAGAAGAAGAACAACAAGAAGAAGAAATATCTCGAAATATGTCCGTTAGGCCCCTTCCCTTGAGATAAATCTGCAAATATCTCGGAAACGAAGCGAGCTATGGCAAAATGTTAAGAGAACTTTTTTGTAGAGAATTAAGTTTCCTACTTTTTATGTTCTATGATATTTTTTGATCAGATGCGTAGTTCTCGAGATATATCAAGATATTTAAAAGTTCCGAAGCCGCACCAACATAATAGAGATACAGAAACACCGTGGCCCCTTTCTTTGAGATAACTCTGCACTATTGCGAGCTGTAAATGCCACTTCCAGCTTAGCTGTGCAGAAGAAGAACAACAAGAAGAAGAAATATCTCGAAATATGTCCGTCAGGCCCCTTCCCTTGAGATATATCTGCAAATATCTCGGAAACGAAGCGAGCTATGGCAAAATGTTAACAGACCTTTTTTGTAGAGAATTAAGCTTCCTACTTTTTATCTTCTATGATATTTTTTGATCAGATGCGTAGTTCTCGAGATATATCAAGATATTTAAAAGTTCCGAAGCCGCACCAACATAATAGAGATACAGAAACACCGTGGCCCCTCTCTTTGAGATAACTCTGCACTATTGCGAGCTGGAAATGCCACTTCCAGTTTAGCTGTGCAGAAGAAGGACAACAAGAAGAAGAAATATCTCGAAATATGTCCGTTAGGCCCCTTCCCTTGAGATAAATCTGCAAATATCTCGGAAACGAAGCGACCTATGGCAAAATGTTAAGAGACCTTTTTTGTAGAGAATTAAGTTTCCTACTTTTTATGTTCTATGACATTTTTTGATCAGATGCGTAGTTCTCGAGATATATCAAGATATTTAAAAGTTCCGAAGCCGCACCAACATAATAGAGATACAGAAACACCGTGGCCCCTTTCTTTGAGATAACTCTGCACTATTGCGAGCTGTAAATGCCACTTCCAGCTTAGCTGTGCAGAAGAAGAACAACAAGAAGAAGAAATATCTCGAAATATGTCCGTCAGGCCCCTTCCCTTGAGATAAATCTGCAAATATCTCGGAAACGAAGCGAGCTATGGCAAAATGTTAAGAGACCTTTTTTGTAGAGAATTAAGTTTTCTACTTTTTATGTTCTATGATATTTTTTGATCAGATGCGTAGTTCTCGAGATATATCAAGATATTTAAAAGTTCCGAAGCCGCACCAACATAATAGAGATACAGAAACACCGTGGCCCCTTTCTTTGAGATAACTCTGCACTAGTGCGAGCTGCAAATGCCACTTCCAGCTTAGCTGTGCAGAAGAAGAACAACAAGAAGAAGAAGTATCTCGAAATATGTCCGTCAGGCCCGTTCCTTTGAGCTGAATCTGCAAATATCTCGCAAACGAAGCGAGCTATGGCAAAATGTTAAGAGACGTTTTTTGTACAGAATTATCTTTCCTACAATTTATGTTCTATGATATTTTTTGATCAGAAGCGTAGTTTTCGAGATATATCGAGATATTTAAAAGTTCCGAAGCCGCACCAACATAATAGAGATACAGAAACACCGTGGCCCCTTTCTTTGAGATAACTCTGCACTAGTGCGAGCCCCAAATGCCACTTCCAGCTTAGCTGTGCAGAAGAAGAACAACAAGAAGAAGAAATATCTCGAAATATGTCCGTCAGGCCCCTTCCCTTGAGATATATCTGCAAATATCTCGGAAACGAAGCGAGCTATGGCAAAATGTTAACAGACCTTTTTTGTAGAGAATTATGTTTTCTACAATTTATGTTCTATGATATTTTTTGATCAGAAGCGTAGTTTTCGAGATATATCGAGATATTTAAAAGTTCCGAAGCCGCACCAACATAATAGAGATACAGAAACACCGTGGCCCCTTTCTTTGAGATAACTCTGCACTAGTGCGAGCCGCAAATGCCACTTCCAGCTTAGCTGTGCAGAAGAAGAACAACAAGAAGAAGAAATATCTCGAAATATGTCCGTCAGGCCCCTTCCCTTGAGATAAATCTGCAAATATCTCGGAAACGAAGCGAGCTATGGCAAAATGTTAAGAGACCTTTTTTGTAGAGAATTAAGTTTCCTACTTTTTATGTTCTATGATATTTTTTGATCAGATGCGTAGTTCTCGAGATATATCAAGATATTTAAAAGTTCCGAAGCCGCACCAACATAATAGAGATACAGAAACACCGTGGCCCCTTTCTTTGAGATAACTCTGCACTATTGCGAGCTGTAAATGCCACTTCCAGCTTAGCTGTGCAGAAGAAGAACAACAAGAAGAAGAAATATCTCGAAATATGTCCGTCAGGCCCCTTCCCTTGAGATAATTCTGCAAATATCTCGGAAACGAAGCGAGCTATGGCAAAATGTTAAGAGACCTTTTTTGTAGAGAATTATGTTTCCTACAATTTATGTTCTATGATATTTTTTGATCAGAAGCGTAGTTTTCGAGATATATCGAGATATTTAAAAGTTCCGAAGCCGCACCAACATAATAGAGATACAGAAACACCGTGGCCCCTTTCTTTGAGATAACTCTGCACTAGTGCGAGCTGCAAATGCCACTTCCAGCTTAGCTGTGCAGAAGAAGAACAACAAGAAGAAGAAATATCTCGAAATATGTCCGTCAGGCCAGTTCCTTTGAGCTGAATCTGCAAATATCTCGGAAACGAAGCGAGCTATGGCAAAATGTTAAGAGACGTTTTTTGTAGGGAATTATGTTTCCTACAATTTATGTTCTATGATATTTTTTGATCAGAAGCGTAGTTTTCGAGATATATCGAGATATTTAAAAGTTCCGAAGACGCACCAACATAATAGAGATACAGAAACACCGTGGCCCCTTTCTTTGAGATAACTCTGCACTATTGCGAGCTGCAAATGCCACTTCCAGCTTAGCTGTGCAGAAGAACAACAACAAGAAGAAGAAATATCTCGAAATATGTCCGTCAGGCCCCTTCCCTTGAGATAAATCTGCAAATATCTCGGAAACGAAGCGAGCTATGGCAAAATGTTAAGAGACCTTTTTTGTAGAGAATTAAGTTTCCTACTTTTTATCTTCTATGATATTTTTTGATCAGATGCGTAGTTCTCGAGATATATCAAGATATTTAAAAGTTCCGAAGCCGCACCAACATAATAGAGATACAGAAACACCGTGGCCCCTCTCTTTGAGATAACTCTGCACTATTGCGAGCTGGAAATGCCACTTCCAGTTTAGCTGTGCAGAAGAAGGACAACAAGAAGAAGAAATATCTCGAAATATGTCCGTTAGGCCCCTTCCCTTGAGATAAATCTGCAAATATCTCGGAAACGAAGCGACCTATCGCAAAATGTTAAGAGACCTTTTTTGTAGAGAATTAAGTTTCCTACTTTTTATGTTCTATGATATTTTTTGATAAGATGCGTAGTTCTCGAGATATATCAAGATATTTAAAAGTTCCGAAGCCGCACCAACATAATAGAGATACAGAAACACCGTGGCCCCTTTCTTTGAGATAACTCTGCACTATTGCGAGCTGTAAATGCCACTTCCAGCTTAGCTGTGCAGAAGAAGAACAACAAGAAGAAGAAATATCTCGAAATATGTCCGTCAGGCCCCTTCCCTTGAGGTATATCTGCAAATATCTCGGAAACGAAGTGAGCTATGGCAAAATGTTATCAGACCTTTTTTGTAGAGAATTAAGTTTCCTACTTTTTATGTTCTATGATATTTTTTGATCAGATGCGTAGTTCTCGAGATATATCAAGATATTTAAAAGTTCCGAAGCCGCACCAACATAATAGAGATACAGAAACACCGTGGCCCCTTTCTTTGAGATAACTCTGCACTATTGCGAGCTGTAAATGCCACTTCCAGCTTAGCTGTGCAGAAGAAGAACAACAAGAAGAAGAAATATCTCGAAATATGTCCGTCAGGCCCCTTCCCTTGAGATATATCTGCAAATATCTCGGAAACGAAGTGAGCTATGGCAAAATGTTAACAGACCTTTTTTGTAGAGAATTATGTTTCCTACAATTTATGTTCTATGATATTTTTTGATCAGAAGCGTAGTTTTCGAGATATATCGAGATATTTAAAAGTTCCGAAGCCGCACCAACATAATAGAGATACAGAAACACCGTGGCCCCTTTCTTTGAGATAACTCTGCACTAGTGCGAGCCGCAAATGCCACTTCCAGCTTAGCTGTGCAGAGGAAGAACAACAAGAAGAAGAAATATCTCGAAATATTTCCGTTAGGCTCCTTCCCTTGAGATAAATCTGCAAATATCTCGGAAACGAAGCGACCTATGGCAAAATGTTCAGAGACCTTTTTTGTAGAGAATTAAGTTTCCTACTTTTTATGTTCTATGATATTTTTTGATCAGATGCGTAGTTCTCGAGATATATCAAGATATTTAAAAGTTCCGAAGCCGCACCAACATAATAGAGATACAGAAACACCGTGGCCCCTTTCTTTGAGATAACTCTGCACTATTGCGAGCTGTAAATGCCACTTCCAGCTTAGCTGTGCAGAAGAAGAACAACAAGAAGAAGAAATATCTCGAAATATGTCCGTCAGGCCCCTTCCCTTGAGATAAATCTGCAAATATCTCGGAAACGAAGCGAGCTATGGCAAAATGTTAAGAGACCTTTTTTGTAGAGAATTAAGTTTCCTACTTTTTATGTTCTATGATATTTTTTGATCAGATGCGTAGTTCTCGAGATATATCAAGATATTTAAAAGTTCCGAAGCCGCACCAACATAATAGAGATACAGAAACACCGTGGCCCCTTTCTTTGAGATAACTCTGCACTAGTGCGAGCCGCAAATGCCACTTCCAGCTTAGCTGTGTAGAAGAAGAACAACAAGAAGAAGAAATATCTCGAAATATGTCCGTCAGGCCCCTTCCCTTGAGATAAATCTGCAAATATCTCGGAAACCAAGCGAGCTATGGCAAAATGTTGAGAGACCTTTTTTGTAGAGAATTATCTTTCCTACAATTTATGTTCTATGATATTTTTTGATCAGATGCGTAGTTCTCGAGATATATCAAGATATTTAAAAGTTCCGAAGCCGCACCAACATAATAGAGATACAGAAACACCGTGGCCCCTTTCTTTGAGATAACTCTGCACTATTGCGAGCTGTAAATGCCACTTCCAGCTTAGCTGTGCAGAAGAAGATCAACAAGAAGAAGAAATATCTCGAAATATGTCCGTCAGGCCCCTTCCCTTGAGATATATCTGCAAATATCTCGGAAACGAAGTGAGCTATGGCAAAATGTTAACAGACCTTTTTTGTAGAGAATTATGTTTGCTACAATGTATGTTCTATGATATTTTTTGATCAGAAGCGTAGTTTTCGAGATATATCGAGATATTTAAAAGTTCCGAAGCCGCACCAACATAATAGAGATACAGAAACACCGTGGCCCCTTTCTTTGAGATAACTCTGCACTAGTGCGAGCCGCAAATGCCACTTCCAGCTTAGCTGTGCAGAAGAAGAACAACAAGAAGAAGAAATATCTCGAAATATGTCCGTCAGGCCCCTTCCCTTGAGATAAATCTGCAAATATCTCGGAAACCAAGCGAGCTATGGCAAAATGTTGAGAGACCTTTTTTGTAGAGAATTATCTTTCCTACAATTTATGTTCTATGATATTTTTTGATCAGATGCGTAGTTCTCGAGATATATCAAGATATTTAAAAGTTCCGAAGCCGCACCAACATAATAGAGATACAGAAACACCGTGGCCCCTTTCTTTGAGATAACTCTGCACTATTGCGAGCTGTAAATGCCACTTCCAGCTTAGCTGTGCAGAAGAAGAACAACAAGAAGAAGAAATATCTCGAAATATGTCCGTCAGGCCCCTTCCCTTGAGATAATTCTGCAAATATCTCGGAAACGAAGCGAGCTATGGCAAAATGTTAAGAGACTTTTTTTATAGAGAATTATGTTTCCTACAATTTATGTTCTATGATATTTTTTGATCAGAAGCGTAGTTTTCGAGATATATCGAGATATTTAAAAGTTCCGAAGCCGCACCAACATATTAGAGATACAGAAACACCGTGGCCCCTTTCTTTGAGATAACTCTGCACTAGTGCGAGCTGCAAATGCCACTTCCAGCTTAGCTGTGCAGAAGAAGAACAACAAGAAGAAGAAGTATCTCGAAATATGTCCGTCAGGCCCGTTCCTTTGAGCTGAATCTGCAAATATCTCGGAAACGAAGCGAGCTATGGCAAAATGTTAAGAGACGTTTTTTGTAGAGAATTATGTTTCCTACAATTTATGTTCTATGATATTTTTTGATCAGAAGCGTAGTTTTCGAGATATATCGAGATATTTAAAAGTTCCGAAGCCGCACCAACATAATAGAGATACAGAAACACCGTGGCCCCTTTCTTTGAGATAACTCTGCACTAGTGCGAGCCGCAAATGCCACTTCCAGCTTAGCTGTGCAGAGGAAGAACAACAAGAAGAAGAAATATCTCGAAATATGTCCGTCAGGCCAGTTCCTTTGAGCTGAATCTGCAAATATCTCGGAAACGAAACGAGCTATGGCAAAATGTTAAGAGACCTTTTTTGTAGAGAATTATGTTTCCTACAATTTATGTTCTATGATATTTTTTGATCAGAAGCGTAGTTTTCGAGATATATCGAGATATTTAAAAGTTCCGAAGACGCACCAACATAATAGAGATACAGAAACACCGTGGCCCCTTTCTTTGAGATAACTCTGCACTAGTGCGAGCCGCAAATGCCACTTCCAGCTTAGCTGTGCAGAAGAAGAACAACAAGAAGAAGAAATATCTCGAAATATGTCCGTCAGGCCCCTTCCCTTGGGATAAATATGCAAATATCTCGGAAACGAAGCGAGCTATGGCAAAATGTTAAGAGACCTTTTTTGTAGAGAATTAAGTTTCCTACTTTTTATGTTCTATGATATTTTTTGATCAGATGCGTAGTTCTCGAGATATATCAAGATATTTAAAAGTTCCGAAGCCGCACCAACATAATAGAGATACAGAAACACCGTGGCCCCTTTCTTTGAGAAAACTCTGCACTATTGCGAGCTGCAAATGCCACTTCCAGCTTAGCTGTGCAGAGGAAGAACAACAAGAAGAAGAAATATCTCGAAATATGTCCGTCAGGCCAGTTCCTTTGAGCTGAATCTGCAAATATCTCGGAAACGAAACGAGCTATGGCAAAATGTTAAGAGACGTTTTTTGTAGAGAATTATGTTTCCTACCATTTATGTTCTATGATATTTTTTGATCAGAAGCGTAGTTTTCGAGATATATCGAGATATTTAAAAGTTCCGAAGACGCACCATCATAATAGAGATACAGAAACACCGTGGCCCCTTTCTTTGAGATAACTCTGCACTAGTGCGAGCCGCAAGTGCCACTTCCAGCTTAGCTGTGCAGAAGAAGAACAACAAGAAGAAGAAATATCTCGAAATATGTCCGTCAGGCCCCTTCCCTTGAGATATATCTGCAAATATCTCGGAAACGAAGAGAGCTATGGCAAAATGTTAAGAGACCTTTTTTGTAGAGAATTAAGTTTCCTACTTTTCATGTTCTATGATATTTTTTGATCGGATGCGTAGTTCTCGAGATATATCAAGATATTTAAAAGTTCCGAAGCCGCACCAACATAATAGAGATACAGAAACACCGTGGCCCCTTTCTTTGAGATAACTCTGCACTATTGCGAGCTGTAAATGCCACTTCCAGCTTAGCTGTGCAGAAGAAGAACAACAAGAAGAAGAAATATCTCGAAATATGCCCGTCAGGCCCCTTCCCTTGAGATATATCTGCAAATATCTCGGAAACGAAGCGAGCTATGGCAAAATGTTAAGAGACCTTTTTTGTAGAGAATTATGTTTGCTACAATTTATGTTCTATGATATTTTTTGATCAGAAGCGTAGTTTTCGAGATATATCGAGATATTTAAAAGTTCCGAAGCCGCACCAACATAATAGAGATACAGAAACACCGTGGCCCCTTTCTTTGAGATAACTCTGCACTAGTGCGAGCCGCAAATGCCACTTCCAGCTTAGCTGTGTAGAAGAAGAACAACAAGAAGAAGAAATATCTCGAAATATGTCCGTCAGGCCCCTTCCCTTGAGATAAATATGCAAATATCTCGGAAACGAAGCGAGCTATGGCAAAATGTTAAGCGACCTTTTTTGTAGAGAATTAAGTTTCCTACTTTTTATGTTCTATGATATTTTTTGATCAGATGCGTAGTTCTCGAGATATATCAAGATATTTAAAAGTTCCGAAGCCGCACCAACATAATAGAGATACAGAAACACCGTGGCCCCTTTCTTTGAGATAACTCTGCACTATTGCGAGCTGTAAATGCCACTTCCAGCTTAGCTGTGCAGAAGAAGAACAACAAGAAGAAGAAATATCTCGAAATATGTCCGTCAGGCCCCTTCCCTTGAGATATATCTGCAAATATCTCGGAAACGAAGCGAGCTATGGCAAAATGTTAAGAGACCTTTTTTGTAGAGAATTATGTTTGCTACAATTTATGTTCTATGATATTTTTTGATCAGAAGCGTAGTTTTCGAGATATATCGAGATATTTAAAAGTTCCGAAGCCGCACCAACATAATAGAGATACAGAAACACCGTGGCCCCTTTCTTTGAGATAACTCTGCACTAGTGCGAGCCGCAAATGCCACTTCCAGCTTAGCTGTGTAGAAGAAGAACAACAAGAAGAAGAAATATCTCGAAATATGTCCGTCAGGCCCCTTCCCTTGAGATAAATATGCAAATATCTCGGAAACGAAGCGAGCTATGGCAAAATGTTAAGCGACCTTTTTTGTAGAGAATTAAGTTTCCTACTTTTTATGTTCTATGATATTTTTTGATCAGATGCGTAGTTCTCGAGATATATCAAGATATTTAAAAGTTCCGAAGCCGCACCAACATAATAGAGATACAGAAACACCGTGGCCCCTTTCTTTGAGATAACTCTGCACTATTGATAGCTGTAAATGCCACTTCCAGCTTAGCTGTGCAGAAGAAGAACAACAAGAAGAAGAAATATCTCGAAATATGTCCGTCAGGCCCCTTCCCTTGAGATATATCTGCAAATATCTCGGAAACGAAGCGAGCTATGGCAAAATGTTAAGAGACCTTTTTTGTAGAGAATTATGTTTGCTACAATTTATGTTCTATGATATTTTTTGATCAGAAGCGTAGTTTTCGAGATATATCGAGATATTTAAAAGTTCCGAAGCCGCACCAACATAATAGAGATACAGAAACACCGTGGCCCCTTTCTTTGAGATAACTCTGCACTAGTGCGAGCCGCAAATGCCACTTCCAGCTTAGCTGTGTAGAAGAAGAACAACAAGAAGAAGAAATATCTCGAAATATGTCCGTCAGGCCCCTTCCCTTGAGATAAATATGCAAATATCTCGGAAACGAAGCGAGCTATGGCAAAATGTTAAGCGACCTTTTTTGTAGAGAATTAAGTTTCCTACTTTTTATGTTCTATGATATTTTTTGATCAGATGCGTAGTTCTCGAGATATATCAAGATATTTAAAAGTTCCGAAGCCGCACCAACATAATAGAGATACAGAAACACCGTGGCCCCTTTCTTTGAGATAACTCTGCACTATTGCGAGCTGTAAATGCCACTTCCAGCTTAGCTGTGCAGAAGAAGAACAACAAGAAGAAGAAATATCTCGAAATATGTCCGTCAGGCCCCTTCCCTTGAGATATATCTGCAAATATCTCGGAAACGAAGTGAGCTATGGCAAAATGTTAACAGACCTTTTTTGTAGAGAATTATGTTTCCTACAATTTATGTTCTATGATATTTTTTGATCAGAAGCGTAGTTTTCGAGATATATCGAGATATTTAAAAGTTCCGAAGCCGCACCAACATAATAGAGATACAGAAACACCGTGGCCCCTTTCTTTGAGATAAATCTGCACTAGTGCGAGCCGCAAATGCCACTTCCAGCTTAGCTGTGCAGAAGAAGAACAACAAGAAGAAGAAATATCTCGAAATATGTCCGTCAGGCCCCTTCCCTTGAGATAAATCTGCAAATATCTCGGAAACGAAGCGAGCTATGGCAAAATGTTAAGAGACCTTTTTTGTAGACAATTAAGTTTCCTACTTTTTATGTTCTATGATATTTTTTGATCAGATGCGTAGTTTTCGAGACATATCGAGATATTTAAAAGTTCCGAAGCCGCACCAACATAATAGGGATACAGAAACACCGTGGCCCCTTTCTTTGAGATAACTCTGCACTAGTGCGAGCCGCAAATGCCACTTCCAGCTTAGCTGTGCAGAAGAAGAACAACAAGAAGAAGAAATATCTCGAAATATTTCCGTTAGGCTCCTTCCCTTGAGATAAATCTGCAAATATCTCGGAAACGAAGCGACCTATGGCAAAATGTTCAGAGACCTTTTTTGTAGAGAATTAAGTTTCCTACTTTTTATGTTCTATGATATTTTTTGATCAGATGCGTAGTTCTCGAGATATATCAAGATATTTAAAAGTTCCGAAGCCGCACCAACATAATAGAGATACAGAAACACCGTGGCCCCTTTCTTTGAGATAACTCTGCACTATTGCGAGCTGCAAATGCCACTTCCAGCTTAGCTGTGCAGAGGAAGAACAACAAGAAGAAGAAGTATCTCGAAATATGTCCGTCAGGCCCGTTCCTTTGAGCTGAATCTGCAAATATCTCGGAAACGAAGCGAGCTATGGCAAAATGTTAAGAGACGTTTTTTGTAGAGAATTATCTTTCCTACAATTTATGTTCTATGATATTTTTTGATCAGAAGCGTAGTTTTCGAGATATATCGAGATATTTAAAAGTTCCGAAGCCGCACCAACATAATAGAGATACAGAAACACCGTGGCCCCTTTCTTTGAGATAACTCTGCACTAGTGCGAGCCGCAAATGCCACTTCCAGCTTAGCTGTGCAGAAGAAGAACAACAAGAAGAAGAAATATCTCGAAATATGTCCGTCAGGCCCCTTCCCTTGAGATAAATCTGCAAATATCTCGGAAACCAAGCGAGCTATGGCAAAATGTTAAGAGACCTTTTTTGTAGAGAATTAAGTTTGCTACAATTTATGTTCTATGATATTTTTTGATCAGAAGCGTAGTTTTCGAGATATATCGAGATATTTAAAAGTTCCGAAGCCGCACCAACATAATAGAGATACAGAAACACCGTGGCCCCTTTCTTTGAGATAACTCTGCACTAGTGCGAGCCGCAAATGCCACTTCCAGCTTAGCTGTGCAGAAGAAGAACAACAAGAAGAAGAAATATCTCGAAATATGTCCGTCAGGCCCCTTCCCTTGAGATAAATCTGCAAATATCTCGGAAACGAAGCGAGCTATGGCAAAATGTTAAGAGACCTTTTTTGTAGAGAATTAAGTTTCCTACTTTTTATGTTCTATGATATTTTTTGATCAGATGCGTAGTTTTCGAGACATATCGAGATATTTAAAAGTTCCGAAGCCGCACCAACATAATAGGGATACAGAAACACCGTGGCCCCTTTCTTTGAGATAACTCTGCACTAGTGCGAGCCGCAAATGCCACTTCCAGCTTAGCTGTGCAGAAGAAGAACAACAAGAAGAAGAAATATCTCGAAATATTTCCGTTAGGCTCCTTCCCTTGAGATAAATCTGCAAATATCTCGGAAACGAAGCGACCTATGGCAAAATGTTCAGAGACCTTTTTTGTAGAGAATTAAGTTTCCTACTTTTTATGTTCTATGATATTTTTTGATCAGATGCGTAGTTCTCGAGATATATCAAGATATTTAAAAGTTCCGAAGCCGCACCAACATAATAGAGATACAGAAACACCGTGGCCCCTTTCTTTGAGATAACTCTGCACTATTGCGAGCTGTAAATGCCACTTCCAGCTTAGCTGTGCAGAAGAAGAACAACAAGAAGAAGAAATATCTCGAAATATGTCCGTCAGGCCCCTTCCCTTGAGATAATTCTGCAAATATCTCGGAAACGAAGCGAGCTATGGCAAAATGTTAAGAGACTTTTTTTATAGAGAATTATGTTTCCTACAATTTATGTTCTATGATATTTTTTGATCAGAAGCGTAGTTTTCGAGATATATCGAGATATTTAAAAGTTCCGAAGCCGCACCAACATATTAGAGATACAGAAACACCGTGGCCCCTTTCTTTGAGATAACTCTGCACTAGTGCGAGCTGCAAATGCCACTTCCAGCTTAGCTGTGCAGAAGAAGAACAACAAGAAGAAGAAGTATCTCGAAATATGTCCGTCAGGCCCGTTCCTTTGAGCTGAATCTGCAAATATCTCGGAAACGAAGCGAGCTATGCCAAAATGTTAAGAGACGTTTTTTGTAGAGAATTATGTTTCCTACAATTTATGTTCTATGATATTTTTTGATCAGAAGCGTAGTTTTCGAGATATATCGAGATATTTAAAAGTTCCGAAGCCGCACCAACATAATAGAGATACAGAAACACCGTGGCCCCTTTCTTTGAGATAACTCTGCACTAGTGCGAGCCGCAAATGCCACTTGCAGCTTAGCTGTGCAGAGGAAGAACAACAAGAAGAAGAAATATCTCGAAATATGTCCGTCAGGCCAGTTCCTTTGAGCTGAATCTGCAAATATCTCGGAAACGAAACGAGCTATGGCAAAATGTTAAGAGACCTTTTTTGTAGAGAATTATGTTTCCTACAATTTATGTTGTATGATATTTTTTGATCAGAAGCGTAGTTTTCGAGATATATCGAGATATTTAAAAGTTCCGAAGACGCACCAACATAATAGAGATACAGAAACACCGTGGCCCCTTTCTTTGAGATAACTCTGCACTAGTGCGAGCCGCAAATGCCACTTCCAGCTTAGCTGTGCAGAAGAAGAACAACAAGAAGAAGAAATATCTCGAAATATGTCCGTCAGGCCCCTTCCCTTGAGATATATCTGCAAATATCTCGGAAACGAAGAGAGCTATGGCAAAATGTTAAGAGACCTTTTTTGTAGAGAATTAAGTTTCCTACTTTTCATGTTCTATGATATTTTTTGATCGGATGCGTAGTTCTCGAGATATATCAAGATATTTAAAAGTTCCGAAGCCGCACCAACATAATAGAGATACAGAAACACCGTGGCCCCTTTCTTTGAGATAACTCTGCACTATTGCGAGCTGTAAATGCCACTTCCAGCTTAGCTGTGCAGAAGAAGAACAACAAGAAGAAGAAATATCTCGAAATATGCCCGTTAGGCCCCTTCCCTTGAGATATATCTGCAAATATCTCGGAAACGAAGCGAGCTATGGCAAAATGTTAAGAGACCTTTTTTGTAGAGAATTAAGTTTCCTACTTTTTATCTTCTATGATATTTTTTGATCAGATGCGTAGTTCTCGAGATATATTAAGATATTTAAAAGTTCCGAAGCCGCACCAACATAATAGAGATACAGAAACACCGTGGCCCCTTTCTTTGAGATAACTCTGCACTATTGCGAGCTGCAAATGCCACTTCCAGCTTAGCTGTGCAGAAGAAGAACAACAAGAAGAAGGAATATCTCGAAATATGTCCGTCAGGCCCCTTCCCTTGAGATAAATCTGCAAATATCTCGGAAACCAAGCGAGCTATGGCAAAATGTTTAGAGACCTTATTTGTAGAGAATTAAGTTTCCTACTTTTTATGTTCTACGATATTTTTTGATCAGATGCGTAGTTCTCGAGATATATCAAGATATTTAAAAGTTCCGAAGCCGCACCAACATAATAGAGATACAGAAACACCGTGGCCCCTTTCTTTGAGATAACTCTGCACTATTGCGAGCTGCAAATGCCACTTCCAGCTTAGCTGTGCAGAAGAAGAACAACAAGAATAAGAAATATTTCGAAATATGTCCGTCAGGCCCCTTCCCTTGAGATAAATCTGCAAATATCTCGGAAACCAAGCGAGCTACGGCAAAATGTTAAGAGACCTTTTTTGTAGAGAATTATGTTTCCTACAATTTACGTTCTCTGATATTTTTTGATCAGAAGCGTAGTTTTCGAGATATATCGAGATATTTAAAAGTTCCGAAGCCGCACCAACATAATAGAGATACAGAAACACCGTGGCCCCTTTCTTTGAGATAACTCTGCACTATTGCGACCTGCAAATGCCACTTCCAGCTTAGCTGTGCAGAAGAGGAACAACAAGAAGAAGAAATATCTCGGAATATGTCCGTCAGGCCCCTTCCCTTGAGCTAAATCTGCAAATATCTCGGAAACGATGCCAGCTATGGGAAAATGTTAAGAGACCTTTTTTGTAGAGAATTAAGTTTCCAACTTTTTATGTTCTATGATATTTTTCGATCAGAGGCGTAGTTCTCGAGATATATCAAGATATTTAAAAGTTCCGAAGCCGCACCAACATAATAGAGATACAGAAACACCGTGGCCCCTTTCTTTGAGATAACTCTGCACTATTGCGACCTGCAAATGCCACTTCCAGCTTAGCTGTGCAGAAGAAGAACAACAAGAATAAGAAATATTTCGAAATATGTCCGTCAGGCCCCTTCCCTTGAGATAAATCTGCAAATATCTCGGAAACGAAGCGAGCTATGGCAAAATGTTAAGAGACCATTTTTGTAGAGAATTAAGTTTCCTACTTTTTATGTTCTATGTTATTTTTTGATCAGATGCGTAGTTCTCGAGATATATCCTGATATTTAAAAGTTCCGAAGCGGCACCAACATAATAGAGATACAGAAACACCGTGGCCCCTTTCTTTGAGGTAACTCTGTACTATTGCGAGCTGCAAATGCCACTTCCAGGTTAGCTGTGCAGAAGAAGAACAACAAGAAGAAGGAATATCTCGAAATATGTCCGTCAGGCCCCTTCCCATGAGATAAATCTGCAAATATCTCGGAAACCAAGCGAGCTATGGCAAAATGTTTAGAGACCTTATTTGTAGAGAATTAAGTTTCCTACTTTTTATGTTCTACGGTATTTTTTGATCAGATGCGTAGTTCTCGAGATATATCAAGATATTTAAAAGTTCCGAAGCGGCACCAACATAATAGAGATACAGAAACACCGTGGCCCCTTTCTTTGAGGTAACTCTGTACTATTGCGAGCTGCAAATGCCACTTCCAGGTTAGCTGTGCAGAAGAAGAACAACAAGAAGAAGGAATATCTCGAAATATGTCCGTCAGGCCCCTTCCCATGAGATAAATCTGCAAATATCTCGGAAACCAAGCGAGCTATGGCAAAATGTTTAGAGACCTTATTTGTAGAGAATTAAGTTTCCTACTTTTTATGTTCTACGGTATTTTTTGATCAGATGCGTAGTTCTCGAGATATATCAAGATATTTAAAAGTTCCGAAGCCGCACCAACATAATAGAGATACAGAAACACCGTGGCCCCTCTCTTTGAGATAACTCTGCACTATTGCGCGCTGCAAATGCCACTTCCAGCTTAGCTGTGCAGAAGAAGAACAACAAGAAGAAGAAATATCTCGAAATATGTCCGTCAGGCCCCTTCCCTTGAGATAAATCTGCAAATATCTCGGAAACGAAGCGAGCTACGGCAAAATGTTAAGAGACCTTTTTTGTAGAAAATTAGGTTTCCTACTTTTTATGTTCTATGATATTTTTTGATCAGATGCGTAGTTCTCGAGATATATCAAGATATTTGAAAGTTCCGAAGCCGCACCAACATAATAGAGATACAGAAACACCGTGGCCCCTTTCTTTGAGATAACTCTGCACTATTGCGAGCGGCAAATGCCACTTCCAGCTTAGCTGTGCAGAAGAAGAACAACAAGAAGAAGAAATATCTGGAAATATGTCCGTCAGGCCCCTTCCCTTGAGATAAATCTGCAAATATCTCGGAAACGAAGCGAGCTACGGCAAAATGATAAGAGACCTTTTTTGTAGAAAATTAGGATTCCTACTTTTTATGTTCTATGATATTTTTTGAACAGATGCGTAGTTCTCGAGATATATCAAGATATTTAAAAGTTCCGAAGCCGCACCAACATAATAGAGATACAGAAACACCGTGGCCCCTTTCTTTGAGATAACTCTGCACTATTGCGCGCTGCAAATGCCACTTCCAGCTTAGCTGTGCAGAAGAAGAACAACAAGAAGAAGAAATATCTCGAAATATGTCCGTCAGGCCCCTTCCCTTGAGATAAATCTGCAAATATCTCGGAAACGAAGCGAGCTATGGCAAAATGTTAAGAGACCTTTTCTGTAGAGAATTAAGTTTCCTACTTTTTATGTTCTATGATATTTTTTGATCAGATGCGTAGTTCTCGAGATATATCAAGATATTTAAAAGCTCCGAAGCTGCACCAACATAATAGAGGTACAGAAACACCGTGGCCCCTTTCTTTGAGATAACTCTGCACTATTGCGCGCTGCAAATGCCACTTCCAGCTTAGCTGTGCAGAAGAAGAACAACAAGAAGAAGAAATATCTCGAAATATGTCCGTCAGGCCCCTTCCCTTGAGATAAATCTGCAAATATCTCGGAAACGAAGCGAGCTATGGCAAAATGTTAAGAGACCTTTTCTGTAGAGAATTAAGTTTCCTACTTTTTATGTTCTATGATATTTTTTGATCAGATGCGTAGTTCTCGAGATATATCAAGATATTTAAAAGCTCCGAAGCTGCACCAACATAATAGAGGTACAGAAACACCGTGGCCCCTTTCTTTGAGATAACTCTGCACTATTGCGAGCTGCAAATGCCACTTCCAGCTTAGCTGTGCAGAAGAAGAACAACAAGAAGAAGAAATATCTCGAAATATGTCCGTCAGGACCCTTCCCTTGAGATAAATCTGCAAATATCTCGGAAACGAAGCGAGCTATTGCAAAACGTTAAGAGACCTTTTTTGTAGAGAATTAAGTTTCCTACTTTTTATGTTCTATGATATTTTTTGATCAGATGCGTAGTTTTCGAGATATATCGATTTATTTAAAAGTTCCGAAGCCGCCCCAACATAATAGAGATACAGAAACACCGTGGCCCCTTTCTTTGAGATAACTCTGCACTATTGCGAGCTGCAGATGCCACTTCCAGCTTAGCTGTGCAGAGGAAGAACAACAAGAAGAAAAAATATCTCGAAATATGTCCGTCAGGCCAGTTCCTTTGAGCTGAATCTGCAAATATCTCGGAAACGAAGCGAACTATGGCAAAATGTTAAGAGACGTTTTTTGTAGAGAATTATGTTTCCTACAATTTACGTTCTATGATATTTTTTGATCAGAAGCGTAGTTTTCGAGATATATCGAGATATTTAAAAGTTCCGAAGACGCACCAACATAATAGAGATATAGAAACACCGTGGCCCCTTTCTTTGAGATAACTCTGCGCTATTGCGAGCTGGAAATGCCACTTCCAGTTTAGCTGTGCAGAAGAAGAACAACAAGAAGAGGAAATATCTCGAAATATGTCCGTCAGGCCCCTTCCCTTGAGATATATCTGCAAATATCTCGGAAACGAAACGAGCTATGGCAAAATGTTAAGAGACCTTTTTTGTAGAGAATTATGTTTCCTACAATTTATGTTGTATGATATTTTTTAATCAGAAGCGTAGTTTTCGAGATATATCGAGATATTTAAAAGATCCGAAGCCGCACCAACATAATAGAGATACCGAAACACCGTGGCCCCTTTCTTTGAGATAACCCTGCACTAGTGCGAGCCGCAAATGCCACTTCCAGCTTAGCTGTGCAGAAGAAGAACAACAAGAAGAAGAAATATCTCGAAATATGTCCGTCAGGCCCCTTCCCTTGAGATATATCTGCAAATATCTCGGAAACGAAGCGAGCCATGGCAAAATGTTAAGAGACCGTTTTTGTAGAGAATTAAGTTTCCTACTTTTTATGTTCTATGATATTTTTTGATCAGACGCGTAGTTCTCGAGATATATCGCGATATTTAAAAGTTCCGAAGCCGGACCAACATAATAGAGATACAGAAACACCGTGGCCCCTTTCTTTGAGATAACTCTGCACTATTGCGAGCTGCAAATGCCACTTCCAGCTAAGCTGTGCAGAAGAAGAACAACAAGAAGAAGAAATATCTCGAAATATGTCCGTCAGGCCCCTTCCCTTGAGATAAATCTGCAAATATCTCGGAAACGAAGCGAGCTATGGCAAAATGTTAAGAGACCTTATTTGTAGAGAATTAAGTTTCCTACTTTTTATGTTGTATGATATTATTTGATCAGATGCGTAGTTCTCGAGATATATCAAGATATTTAAAAGTTCCGAAGCCGCACCAACATAATAGAGATACAGAAACACCGTGGCCCCTTTCTTTCAGATAACTCTGCACTATTGCGAGCTGGAAATGCCACTTCCTGTTTAGCTGTGCAGAAGAAGAACAACAAGAAGAAGAAATATCCCGAAATATGTCCGTTAGGCCCCTTCCCTTGAGATAAATCTGCATATATCTCGGAAACGAAGCGAGCTATGGCAAAATGTTAAGAGACCTTTTTGGTAGAGAATGTAGTTTTCTACTTTTTATGTTCTATGATATTTTTTGATCAGATGCGTAGTTCTCGAGATATATCAAGATATTTAAAAGTTCCGAAGCCGCACCAACATAATAGAGATACAGAAACACCGTGGCCCCTTTCTTTCAGATAACTCTGCACTATTGCGAGCTGGAAATGCCACTTCCTGTTTAGCTGTGCAGAAGAAGAACAACAAGAAGAAGAAATATCCCGAAATATGTCCGTCAGGCCCCTTCCCTTGAGATAAATCTGCAAATATCTCGGAAACGAAGCGAGCTATGGCAAAATGTTAGGAGACCTTTTTTGTTGAGAATTAAGTTTCCTACTTTTTATGTTCCATGATATTTTTTGATCAGATGCGTAGTTCTCGAGATATATCAAGATATTTAAAAGTTCCGAAGCCGCACCAACATAATAGAGATACAGAAACACCGTGGCCCCTTTCTTTGAGATAACTCTGCACTATTGCGAGCTGTAAATGCCACGTCCAGCTTAGCTGTGCAGAAGAAGAACAACAAGGAGAAGAAATATCTCGAAATATGTCCGTCAGGCCCCTTCCCTCGAGATAAATCTGCAAATATCTCGGAAACGAAGCGAGCTACGGAAAAATGTTAAGAGACCTTTTTTGTAGAGAATTAAGTTTCCTACTTTTTATGTTCTATGATATTTTTTGATCGGATGCGTAGTTCTCGAGATATATCAAGATATTTAAAAGTTCCGAAGCCGCACCAACATAATAGAGATTCAGAAACACCGTGGCCCCTTTCTTTGAGATAACTCTGCACTATTGCGAGCTGCAAATGCCACTTCCAGCTTAGCTGTGCAGAAGAAGAACAACAAGAAGAAGAAATATCTCGAAATATGTCCGTCAGACCCCTTCCCTTGAGATAAATCTGCAAATATCTCGGAAACGAAGCGAGCTATGGCAAAATGTTAAGAGACCTTTTTTGTAGAGAATTATGTTTCCCACAATTTACGTTCTATGATATTTTTTGATCAGAAGCGTAGTTTTCGAGATATATCGAGATATTTAAAAGATCCGAAGCCGCACCAACATAATAGAGATACAGAAACACCGTGGCCCCTTTCTTCGAGATAACTCTGCACTATTGCGAGCTGCAAATGCCACTTCCAGCTTAGCTGTGCAGAAGAAGACCAACAAGAAGAAGAAATATCTCGAAATATGTCCGTCAGGCCCCTTCCCTTGAGATAAATCTGCAAATATCTCGGAAACGAAGCAAGCTATGGCAAAATGTTAAGAGACCTTATTTGTGGAGAATTAAGTTTCCTACTTTTTATGTTCTATGATATTATTTGATCAGATGCGTAGTTCTCGAGATATATCAAGATATTTAAAAGTTCCGAAGCCGCACCAACATAATAGAGATACAGAAACACCGTGGCCCCTTTCTTTGAGATAACTCTGCACTATTGCGAGCTGCAAATGCCACTTCCAGCTTAGCTGTGCAGAAGAAGAACAACAAGAAGAAGAAATATCTCGAAATATGTCCGTCAGGCCCCTTCCCTTGAGATAAATCTGCAAATATCTCGGAAACGAAGCGAGCTATGGCAAAATGTTAAGAGACCTTTTTTGTAGAGAATTATGTTTCCTACAATTTATGTTCTATGATATTTTTTGATCAGAAGCGTAGTTTTCGAGATATATCGAGATATTTAAAAGATCCGAAGCTGCACCAACATAATAGAGATACAGAAACACCGTGGCCCCTTTCTTTGAGATAACTCTGCACTAGTGCGAGCCGCAAATGCCGCTTCCAGCTTAGCTGTGCAGAAGAAGAACAACAAGAAGAAGAAATATCTCGAAATATGTCCGTCAGGCCCCTTCCCTCGAGATAAATCTGCAAATATCTCGGAAACAAAGCGAGCTATGGCAAAATGTTAAGAGACCTTTTTTGTAGAGAATTAAGTTTCTCACAATTTAGGTTCTACGATATTTTTTGATCAGAAGCGTAGTTTTCGAGATATATCGAGATATTTAAAAGATCCGAAGCCGCACCAACATAATAGAGATACAGAAACACCGTGGCCCCTTTCTTTGAGATAACTCTGCACCATTGCGAGCTGCAAATGCCACTTCCAGCTTAGCTGTGCAGAAGAAGACCAACAAGAAGAAGAAATATCTCGAAATATGTCCGTCAGGCCCCTTCCCTTGAGCCAAATCTGCAAATATCTCGGAAACGAAGCGAGCTATGGCAAAATGTTAAGAGACCTTATTTGTAGAGAATTAAGTTTCCTACTTTTTATGTTGTATGATATTATTTGATCAGATGCGTAGTTTTCGAGATATATCAAGATATTTAAAAGTTCCGAAGCCGCACCAACATAATAGAGATACAGAAACACCGTGGCCCCTTTCTTTCAGATAACTCTGCACTATTGCGAGCTGGAAATGCCACTTCCTGTTTAGCTGTGCAGAAGAAGAACAACAAGAAGAAGAAATGTCCCGAAATATGTCCGTCAGGCCCCTTCCCTTGAGATAAATCTGCATATATCTCGGAAACGAAGCGAGCTATGGCAAAATGTTAAGAGACCTTTTTGGTAGAGAATGAAGTTTCCTACTTTTTATGTTCTACGATATTTTTTGATCAGATGCGTAGTTCTCGAGATATATCAAGATATTTAAAAGTTCCGAAGCCGCACCAACATAATAGAGATACAGAAACACCGTGGCCCCTTTCTTTGAGATAACTCGGCACTACTGCGAGCTGGAAATGCCACTTCCAGTTTAGCTGTGCAGAAGAAGAACAACAAGAAGAAGAAATATCTCGAAATATGTCCGTCAGGCCCCTTCCCTTGAGATAAATCTGCAAGTATCTTCGAAACGAAGCGAGCTATGGCAAAATGTTAAGAGACCTTTTTTGTAGAGAATTAAGTTTCCTACTTTTTATGTTCTATGATATTTTTTGATCAGATGCGTAGTTCTCGAGATATATCAAGATATTTAAAAGTTCCGAAGCCGCACCAACATAATAGAGATACAGAAACACCGTGGGCCCTTTCTTTGAGATAACTCTGCACTATTGCGAGCTGCAAATGCCACTTCCAGCTTAGCTGTGCAGAAGAAGAACAACAAGAAGAAGAAATATCTCGAAATATGTCCGTCAGGCCCCTTCCCTTGAGATAAATCTGCAAATATCTCGGAAACGAAGCGAGCTATGGCAAAATGTTAAGAGACCTTTTTTGTAGAGAATTATGTTTCCCACAATTTACGTTCTATGATATTTTTTGATCAGAAGCGTAGTTTTCGAGATATATCGAGATATTTAAAAGATCCGAAGCCGCACCAACATAATAGAGATACAGAAACACCGTGGCCCCTTTCTTTGAGATAACTCTGCACTAGTGCGAGCCGCAAATGCCGCTTCCAGCTTAGCTGTGCAGAAGAAGAACAACAAGAAGAAGAAATATCTCGAAATATGTCCGTCAGGCCCCTTCCCTCGAGATAAATCTGCAAATATCTTGGAAACGAAGCGAGCTATGGCAAAATGTTAAGAGACCTTTTTTGTAGAGATTTAAGTTTCCTACTTTTTATGTTCTATGATATTTTTTGATCGGATACGTAGTTCTCGAGATATATCAAGATATTCAAAAGTTCCGAAGCCGCACCAACATAATAGAGATACAGAAACACCGTGGCCCCTTTCTTTGAGATAACTCTGCACTATTGCGAGCTGCAAATGCCACTTCCAGCTTAGCTGTGCAGAAGAAGAACAACAAAAAGAAGAAATATCTCGAAATATGTCCGTCAGGCCCCTTCCCTTGAGATAAATCTGCAAATATCTCAGAAACGAAGCGAGCTATGGCAAAATGTTAAGAGACCTCTTTTGTAGAGAATTAAGTTTCCTACTTTTTATGTTCTATGATATTTTTCGATCAGATGCGTAGTTCTCGAGATATATCAAGATATTTAAAAGTTCCGAAGCCGCACCAACATAATAGAGATACAGACACACCGTGGCCCCTTTCTTTGAGATAACTCTGTACTATTGCGAGCTGCAAATACCACTTCCAGCTTAGCTGTGCAGAAGAAGAACAACAAGAAGAAGAAATATCTCGAAATATGTCCGTCAGGCCCCTTCCCTTGAGATATATCTGCAAATATCTCGGAAACGAAGCGAGCTATGGCAAAATGTTAAGAGACCTTTTTTGTAGAGAATTATGTTTCGTACAATTTATGTTCTATGATATTTTTTGGTGAGAATCGTAGTTTTCGAGATATATCGAGATATTTAAAAGTTCCAAAGCCGCACCAACATAATAGAGATACAGAAACACCGTGGCCGCTTTCTTTGAGATAACTCTGCACTATTGCGAGCTGCAAATGCCACTTCCAGCTTAGCTGTGCAGAAGAAGAACAACAAGAAGAAGACATATCTCGAAATATGTCCGTCAGGCCCCTTCCCTTGAGATATATCTGCAAATATCTCGGAAACGAAGCGAGCTATGGCAAAATGTTAAGAGACCTTTTTTGTAGAGAATTATGTTTCCTACAATTTATGTTCTATGATATTTATTGATCAGAAGCGTAGTTTTCGAGATATATCGAGATATTTAAAAGTTCCAAAGCCGCACCAACATAATAGAGATACAGAAACACCGTGGCCCCTTTCTTTGAGATAACTCTGCACTATTGCGAGCTGCAAATGCCACTTCCAGCTTAGCTGTGCAGAGGAAGAACAACAAGAAGAAGAAATATCTCGAAATATGTCCGTCAGGCCAGTTCCTTTGAGCTGAATCTGCAAATATCTCGGAAACGAAGCGAGCTATGGCAAAATGTTAAGAGACGTTTTTTGTAGAGAATTATGTTTCCTACAATTTATGTTCTATGATATTTTTTGATCAGAAGCGTAGTTTTCGAGATATATTGAGATATTTAAAAGTTCCGAAGCCGCACCAACATAATAGGGATACAGAAACACCGTGGCCCCTTTCTTTGAGATAACTCTGCAGTATTGCGAGCTGTAAATGCCACTTCCAGCTTAGCTGTGCAGAAGAAGAACAACAAGAAGAAGAAATATCTCGAAATATGTCCGTCAGGCCCCTTCCCTTGAGATAAATCTGCAAATATCTCGGAAACGAAGAGAGCTATGGCAAAATGTTAAGAGACCTTTTTTGTAGAGAATTAAGTTTCCTACTTTTTATGTTCTATCATATTTTTTGATCTGATGCGTAGTTCTCGAGATATATCAAGATATTTAAACGTTCCGAAGCCGCACCAACATAATAGAGATACAGAAACACCGTGGCCCCTTTCTTTGAGATAACTCTGCACTATTGCGAGCTGTAAATGCCACTTCCAGCTTAGCTGTGCAGAAGAAGAACAACAAGAAGAAGAAATATCTCGAAATATGTCCGTCAGGCCCCTTCCCTTGAGATATATCTGCAAATATCTCGGAAACGAAGCGAGCTATGGCAAAATGTTAAGAGACCTTTTTTGTAGAGAATTATGTTTCCTACAATCTATGTTCTATGATATTTTTTGATCAGAAGCGTAGTTTTCGAGATATATCGAGATATTTAAAAGTTCCGAGGCCGCACCAACATAATAGAGATACAGAAACACCGTGGCCCCTTTCGTTGAGATAACTCTGCACTAGTGCGAGCCGCAAATGCCACTTCCAGCTTAGCTGTGCAGAAGAAGAACAACAAGAAGGAGAAATATCTCGAAATATGTCCGTCAGGCCCCTTCCCTTGAGATAAATCTGCAAATATCTCGGAAACGAAGCGAGCTATGGCAAAATGTTAAGAGACGTTTTTTGTAGAGAATTATGTTTCCTACAATTTATGTTCTATGATATTTTTTGATCAGAAGCGTAGTTTTCGAGATATATCGAGATATTTAAAAGTTCCGAAGCCGCACCAACATAATAGAGATACAGAAACACCGTGGCCCCTTTCGTTGAGATAACTCTGCACTAGTGCGAGCCGCAAATGCCACTTCCAGCTTAGCTGTGCAGAAGAAGAACAACAAGAAGAAGAAATATCTCGAAATATGTCCGCCAGGCCCCTTCCCTTGAGATAAATCTGCAAATATCTCGGAAACGAAGCGAGCTATGGCCAATTGTTAAGAGACCTTTTTTGTAGAGAATTAAGTTTCCTACTTTTTATGTTCTATGATATTTTTTGATCGGATGCGTAGTTCTCGAGATATATCAAGATATTTAAAAGTTCCGAAGCCGCACCAACATAATAGGGATACAGAAACACCGTGGCCCCTTTCTTTGAGATAACTCTGCACTATTGCGAGCTGTAAATGCCACTTCCAGCTTAGCTGTGCAGAAGAAGAACAACAAGAAGAAGACATATCTCGAAATATGTCCGTCAGGCCCCTTCCCTTGAGATATATCTGCAAATATCTCGGAAACGAAGCGAGCTATGGCAAAATGTTAAGAGACCTTTTTTGTAGAGAATTATGTTTCCTACAATTTATGTTCTATGATATTTTTTGATCAGAAGCGTAGTTTTCGAGATATATCGAGATATTTAAAAGTTCCAAAGCCGCACCAACATAATACAGATACAGAAACACCGTGGCCCCTTTCTTTGAGATAACTCTGCACTATTGCGAACTGCAAATGCCACTTCCAGCTTAGCTGTGCAGAGGAAGAACAACAAGAAGAAGAAATATCTCGAAATATGTCCGTCAGGCCAGTTCCCTTGAGATAAATCTGCAAATATCTCGGAAACGAAGAGAGCTATGGCAAAATGTTAAGAGACCTTTTTTGTAGAGAATTAAGTTTCCTACTTTTTATGTTCTATGATATTTTTTGATCTGATGCGTAGTTCTCGAGATATATCAAGATATTTAAAAGTTCCGAAGCCGCACCAACATAATAGAGATACAGAAACACCGTGGCCCCTTTCTTTGAGATAACTCTGCACTATTGCAAGCCGCAAATGCCACTTCCAGCTTAGCTGTGCAGAAGAAGAACAACAAGAAGAAGAAATATCTCGAAATATGTCCGTCAGGCCCCTTCCCTTGAGATAAATCTGCAAATATCTCGGAAACGAAGCGAGCTATGGCAAAATGTTGAGAGACCTTTTTTGTAGAGAATTAAGTTTCCTACTTTTTATGTTCTATGATATTTTTTGATCTGATGCGTAGTTCTCGAGATATATCAAGATATTTAAAAGTTCCGAAGCCGCACCAACATAATAGAGATACAGAAACACCGTGGCCCCTTTCTTTGAGATAACTCTGCACTATTGCGAGCTGTAAATGCCACTTCCAGCTTAGCTGTGCAGAAGAAGAACAACAAGAAGAAGACATATCTCGAAATATGTCCGTCAGGCCCCTTCCCTTGAGATAAATCTGCAAATATCTCGGAAACGAAGAGAGCTATGGCAAAATGTTAAGAGACCTTTTTTGTAGAGAATTAAGTTTCCTACTTTTTATGTTCTATGATATTTTTTGATCTGATGCGTAGTTCTCGAGATATATCAAGATATTTAAAAGTTCCGAAGCCGCACCAACATAATAGAGATACAGAAACACCGTGGCCCCTTTCTTTGAGATAACTCTGCACTATTGCGAGCCGCAAATGCCACTTCCAGCTTAGCTGTGCAGAAGAAGAACAACAAGAAGAAGAAATATCTCGAAATATGTCCGTCAGGCCCCTTCACTTGAGATAAATCTGCAAATATCTCGGAAACGAAGCGAGCTATGGCAAAATGTTGAGAGACCTTTTTTGTAGAGAATTAAGTTTCCTACTTTTTATGTTCTATGATATTTTTTGATCTGATGCGTAGTTCTCGAGATATATCAAGATATTTAAAAGTTCCGAAGCCGCACGAACATAATAGAGATACAGAAACACCGTGGCCCCTTTCTTTGAGATAACTCTGCACTATTGCGAGCTGTAAATGCCACTTCCAGCTTAGCTGTGCAGAAGAAGAACAACAAGAAGAAGACATATCTCGAAATATGTCCGTCAGGCCCCTTCCCTTGAGATATATCTGCAAATATCTCGGAAACGAAGCGAGCTATGGCAAAATGTTAAGAGACCTTTTTTGTAGAGAATTATGTTTCGTACAATTTATGTTCTATGATATTTTTTGGTGAGAAGCGTAGTTTTCGAGATATATCGAGATATTTAAAAGTTCCAAAGCCGCACCAACATAATAGAGATACAGAAACACCGTGGCCCCTTTCTTTGAGATAACTCTGCACTAGTGCGAGCCGCAAATGCCACTTCCAGCTTAGCTGTGCAGAAGAAGAACAACAAGAAGAAGAAATATCTCGAAATATGTCCGTCAGGCCCCTTCCCTTGAGATAAATCTGCAAATATCTCGGAAACGAAGCGAGCTATGGCAAAATGTTGAGAGACCTTTTTTGTAGAGAATTAAGTTTCCTACTTTTTATGTTCTATGATATTTTTTGATCTGATGCGTAGTTCTCGAGATATATCAAGATATTTAAAAGTTCCGAAGCCGCACCAACATAATAGAGATACAGAAACACCGTGGCCCCTTTCTTTGAGATAACTCTGCACTATTGCGAGCCGCAAATGCCACTTCCAGCTTAGCTGTGCAGAAGAAGAACAACAAGAAGAAGAAATATCTCGAAATATGTCCGTCAGGCCCCTTCCCTTGAGATAAATCTGCAAATATCTCGGAAACGAAGCGAGCTATGGCCAATTGTTAAGAGACCTTTTTTGTAGAGAATTAAGTTTCCTACTTTTTATGTTCTATGATATTTTTTGATCAGATGCGTAGTTCTCGAGATATATCAAGATATTTAAAAGTTCCGAAGCCGCACCAACATAATAGGGATACAGAAACACCGTGGCCCCTTTCTTTGAGATAACTCTGCACTATTGCGAGCTGTAAATGCCACTTCCAGCTTAGCTGTGCAGAAGAAGAACAACAAGAAGAAGACATATCTCGAAATATGTCCGTCAGGCCCCTTCCCTTGAGATATATCTGCAAATATCTCGGAAACGAAGCGAGCTATGGCAAAATGTTAAGAGACCTTTTTTGTAGAGAATTATGTTTCCTACAATTTATGTTCTATGATATTTTTTGATCAGAAGCGTAGTTTTCGAGATATATCGAGATATTTAAAAGTTCCAAAGCCGCACCAACATAATAGAGATACAGAAACACCGTGGCCCCTTTCTTTGAGATAACTCTGCACTATTGCGAACTGCAAATGCCACTTCCAGCTTA
This sequence comes from Osmia lignaria lignaria, assembly GCF_051020975.1. NCBI lineage: Eukaryota > Metazoa > Arthropoda > Insecta > Hymenoptera > Megachilidae > Osmia > Osmia lignaria. The sequence continues at coordinate 4,005,335 of NW_027478164.1, forward strand.
GCTGTGCAGAGGAAGAACAACAAGAAGAAGAAATATCTCGAAATATGTCCGTCAGGCCAGTTCCCTTGAGATAAATCTGCAAATATCTCGGAAACGAAGAGAGCTATGGCAAAATGTTAAGAGACCTTTTTTGTAGAGAATTAAGTTTCCTACTTTTTATGTTCTATGATATTTTTTGATCTGATGCGTAGTTCTCGAGATATATCAAGATATTTAAAAGTTCCGAAGCCGCACCAACATAATAGAGATACAGAAACACCGTGGCCCCTTTCTTTGAGATAACTCTGCACTATTGCGAGCCGCAAATGCCACTTCCAGCTTAGCTGTGCAGAAGAAGAACAACAAGAAGAAGAAATATCTCGAAATATGTCCGTCAGGCCCCTTCCCTTGAGATAAATCTGCAAATATCTCGGAAACGAAGCGAGCTATGGCAAAATGTTGAGAGACCTTTTTTGTAGAGAATTAAGTTTCCTACTTTTTATGTTCTATGATATTTTTTGATCTGATGCGTAGTTCTCGAGATATATCAAGATATTTAAAAGTTCCGAAGCCGCACCAACATAATAGAGATACAGAAACACCGTGGCCCCTTTCTTTGAGATAACTCTGCACTATTGCGAGCTGTAAATGCCACTTCCAGCTTAGCTGTGCAGAAGAAGAACAACAAGAAGAAGACATATCTCGAAATATGTCCGTCAGGCCCCTTCCCTTGAGATATATCTGCAAATATCTCGGAAACGAAGCGAGCTATGGCAAAATGTTAAGAGACCTTTTTTGTAGAGAATTATGTTTCCTACAATTTATGTTCTATGATATTTTTTGATCAGAAGCGTAGTTTTCGAGATATATCGAGATATTTAAAAGTTCCGAAGCCGCACCAACATAATAGAGATACAGAAACACCCTGGCCCCTTTCTTTGAGATAACTCTGCACTAGTGCGAGCCGCAAATGCCACTTCCAGCTTAGCTGTGCAGAAGAAGAACAACAAGAAGAAGAAATATCTCGAAATATGTCCGTCAGGCCCCTTCCCTTGAGATAAATCTGCAAATATCTCGGAAACGAAGCGAGCTATGGCAAAATGTTGAGAGACCTTTTTTGTAGAGAATTAAGTTTCCTACGTTTTATGTTCTATGATATTTTTTGATCAGATGCGTAGTTCTCGAGATATATCAAGATATTTAAAAGTTCCGAAGCCGCACCAACATAATAGAGATACAGAAACACCGTGGCCCCTTTCTTTGAGATAACTCTGCACTATTGCGAGCTGCAAATGCCACTTCCAGCTTAGCTGTGCAGAAGAAGAACATCAAGAAGAAGAAATATCTCGAAATATGTCCGTCAGGCCCCTTCCCTTGAGATAAATCTGCAAATATCTCGGAAACGAAGAGAGCTATGGCAAAATGTTAAGAGACCTTTTTTGTAGAGAATTAAGTTTCCTACTTTTTATGTTCTATGATATTTTTTGATCTGATGCGTAGTTCTCGAGATATATCAAGATATTTAAAAGTTCCGAAGCCGCACCAACATAATAGAGATACAGAAACACCGTGGCCCCTTTCTTTGAGATAACTCTGCACTATTGCGAGCCGCAAATGCCACTTCCAGCTTAGCTGTGCAGAAGAAGAACAACAAGAAGAAGAAATATCTCGAAATATGTCCGTCAGGCCCCTTCCCTTGAGATAAATCTGCAAATATCTCGGAAACGAAGCGAGCTATGGCAAAATGTGGAGAGACCTTTTTTGTAGAGAATTAAGTTTCCTACTTTTTATGTTCTATGATATTTTTTGATCTGATGCGTAGTTCTCGAGATATATCAAGATATTTAAAAGTTCCGAAGCCGCACCAACATAATAGAGATACAGAAACACCGTGGCCCCTTTCTTTGAGATAACTCTGCACTATTGCGAGCCGCAAATGCCACTTCCAGCTTAGCTGTGCAGAAGAAGAACAACAAGAAGAAGAAATATCTCGAAATATGTCCGTCAGGCCAGTTCCCTTGAGATAAATCTGCAAATATCTCGGAAACGAAGCGAGCTATGGCAAAATGTTGAGAGACCTTTTTTGTAGAGAATTAAGTTTCCTACTTTTTATGTTCTATGATATTTTTTGATCTGATGCGTAGTTCTCGAGATATATCAAGATATTTAAAAGTTCCGAAGCCGCACCAACATAATAGAGATACAGAAACACCGTGGCCCCTTTCTTTGAGATAACTCTGCACTATTGCGAGCTGTAAATGCCACTTCCAGCTTAGCTGTGCAGAAGAAGAACAACAAGAAGAAGACATATCTCGAAATATGTCCGTCAGGCCCCTTCCCTTGAGATAAATCTGCAAATATCTCGGAAACGAAGAGAGCTATGGCAAAATGTTAAGAGACCTTTTTTGTAGAGAATTAAGTTTCCTACTTTTTATGTTCTATGATATTTTTTGATCTGATGCGTAGTTCTCGAGATATATCAAGATATTTAAAAGTTCCGAAGCCGCACCAACATAATAGAGATACAGAAACACCGTGGCCCCTTTCTTTGAGATAACTCTGCACTATTGCGAGCCGCAAATGCCACTTCCAGCTTAGCTGTGCAGAAGAAGAACAACAAGAAGAAGAAATATCTCGAAATATGTCCGTCAGGCCCCTTCACTTGAGATAAATCTGCAAATATCTCGGAAACGAAGCGAGCTATGGCAAAATGTTGAGAGACCTTTTTTGTAGAGAATTAAGTTTCCTACTTTTTATGTTCTATGATATTTTTTGATCTGATGCGTAGTTCTCGAGATATATCAAGATATTTAAAAGTTCCGAAGCCGCACGAACATAATAGAGATACAGAAACACCGTGGCCCCTTTCTTTGAGATAACTCTGCACTATTGCGAGCTGTAAATGCCACTTCCAGCTTAGCTGTGCAGAAGAAGAACAACAAGAAGAAGACATATCTCGAAATATGTCCGTCAGGCCCCTTCCCTTGAGATATATCTGCAAATATCTCGGAAACGAAGCGAGCTATGGCAAAATGTTAAGAGACCTTTTTTGTAGAGAATTATGTTTCCTACAATTTATGTTCTATGATATTTTTTGATCAGAAGCGTAGTTTTCGAGATATATCGAGATATTTAAAAGTTCCAAAGCCGCACCAACATAATAGAGATACAGAAACACCGTGGCCCCTTTCTTTGAGATAACTCTGCACTATTGCGAACTGCAAATGCCACTTCCAGCTTAGCTGTGCAGAGGAAGAACAACAAGAAGAAGAAATATCTCGAAATATGTCCGTCAGGCCAGTTCCCTTGAGATAAATCTGCAAATATCTCGGAAACGAAGAGAGCTATGGCAAAATGTTAAGAGACCTTTTTTGTAGAGAATTAAGTTTCCTACTTTTTATGTTCTATGATATTTTTTGATCTGATGCGTAGTTCTCGAGATATATCAAGATATTTAAAAGTTCCGAAGCCGCACCAACATAATAGAGATACAGAAACACCGTGGCCCCTTTCTTTGAGATAACTCTGCACTATTGCGAGCCGCAAATGCCACTTCCAGCTTAGCTGTGCAGAAGAAGAACAACAAGAAGAAGAAATATCTCGAAATATGTCCGTCAGGCCCCTTCCCTTGAGATAAATCTGCAAATATCTCGGAAACGAAGCGAGCTATGGCAAAATGTTGAGAGACCTTTTTTGTAGAGAATTAAGTTTCCTACTTTTTATGTTCTATGATATTTTTTGATCTGATGCGTAGTTCTCGAGATATATCAAGATATTTAAAAGTTCCGAAGCCGCACCAACATAATAGAGATACAGAAACACCGTGGCCCCTTTCTTTGAGATAACTCTGCACTATTGCGAGCTGTAAATGCCACTTCCAGCTTAGCTGTGCAGAAGAAGAACAACAAGAAGAAGACATATCTCGAAATATGTCCGTCAGGCCCCTTCCCTTGAGATATATCTGCAAATATCTCGGAAACGAAGCGAGCTATGGCAAAATGTTAAGAGACCTTTTTTGTAGAGAATTATGTTTCCTACAATTTATGTTCTATGATATTTTTTGATCAGAAGCGTAGTTTTCGAGATATATCGAGATATTTAAAAGTTCCGAAGCCGCACCAACATAATAGAGATACAGAAACACCGTGGCCCCTTTCTTTGAGATAACTCTGCACTAGTGCGAGCCGCAAATGCCACTTCCAGCTTAGCTGTGCAGAAGAAGAACAACAAGAAGAAGAAATATCTCGAAATATGTCCGTCAGGCCCCTTCCCTTGAGATAAATCTGCAAATATCTCGGAAACGAAGCGAGCTATGGCAAAATGTTGAGAGACCTTTTTTGTAGAGAATTAAGTTTCCTACGTTTTATGTTCTATGATATTTTTTGATCAGATGCGTAGTTCTCGAGATATATCAAGATATTTAAAAGTTCCGAAGCCGCACCAACATAATAGAGATACAGAAACACCGTGGCCCCTTTCTTTGAGATAACTCTGCACTATTGCGAGCTGCAAATGCCACTTCCAGCTTAGCTGTGCAGAAGAAGAACATCAAGAAGAAGAAATATCTCGAAATATGTCCGTCAGGCCCCTTCCCTTGAGATAAATCTGCAAATATCTCGGAAACGAAGAGAGCTATGGCAAAATGTTAAGAGACCTTTTTTGTAGAGAATTAAGTTTCCTACTTTTTATGTTCTATGATATTTTTTGATCTGATGCGTAGTTCTCGAGTTATATCAAGATATTTAAAAGTTCCGAAGCCGCACGAACATAATAGAGATACAGAAACACCGTGGCCCCTTTCTTTGAGATAACTCTGCACTATTGCGAGCTGTAAATGCCACTTCCAGCTTAGCTGTGCAGAAGAAGAACAACAAGAAGAAGACATATCTCGAAATATGTCCGTCAGGCCCCTTCCCTTGAGATATATCTGCAAATATCTCGGAAACGAAGCGAGCTATGGCAAAATGTTAAGAGACCTTTTTTGTAGAGAATTATGTTTCGTACAATTTATGTTCTATGATATTTTTTGGTGAGAAGCGTAGTTTTCGAGATATATCGAGATATTTAAAAGTTCCGAAGCCGCACGAACATAATAGAGATACAGAAACACCGTGGCCCCTTTCTTTGAGATAACTCTGCACTAGTGCGAGCCGCAAATGCCACTTCCAGCTTAGCTGTGCAGAAGAAGAACAACAAGAAGAAGAAATATCTCGAAATATGTCCGTCAGGCCCCTTCCCTTGAGATAAATCTGCAAATATCTCGGAAACGAAGCGAGCTATGGCAAAATGTTGAGAGACCTTTTTTGTAGAGAATTAAGTTTCCTACGTTTTATGTTCTATGATATTTTTTGATCAGATGCGTAGTTCTCGAGATATATCAAGATATTTAAAAGTTCCGAAGCCGCACCAACATAATAGAGATACAGAAACACCGTGGCCCCTTTCTTTGAGATAACTCTGCACTATTGCGAGCTGCAAATGCCACTTCCAGCTTAGCTGTGCAGAAGAAGAACATCAAGAAGAAGAAATATCTCGAAATATGTCCGTCAGGCCCCTTCCCTTGAGATAAATCTGCAAATATCTCGGAAACGAAGAGAGCTATGGCAAAATGTTAAGAGACCTTTTTTGTAGAGAATTAAGTTTCCTACTTTTTATGTTCTATGATATTTTTTGATCTGATGCGTAGTTCTCGAGATATATCAAGATATTTAAAAGTTCCGAAGCCGCACCAACATAATAGAGATACAGAAACACCGTGGCCCCTTTCTTTGAGATAACTCTGCACTATTGCGAGCCGCAAATGCCACTTCCAGCTTAGCTGTGCAGAAGAAGAACAACAAGAAGAAGAAATATCTCGAAATATGTCCGTCAGGCCCCTTCCCTTGAGATAAATCTGCAAATATCTCGGAAACGAAGCGAGCTATGGCCAATTGTTAAGAGACCTTTTTTGTAGAGAATTAAGTTTCCTACTTTTTATGTTCTATGATATTTTTTGATCAGATGCGTAGTTCTCGAGATATATCAAGATATTTAAAAGTTCCGAAGCCGCACCAACATAATAGGGATACAGAAACACCGTGGCCCCTTTCTTTGAGATAACTCTGCACTATTGCGAGCTGTAAATGCCACTTCCAGCTTAGCTGTGCAGAAGAAGAACAACAAGAAGAAGACATATCTCGAAATATGTCCGTCAGGCCCCTTCCCTTGAGATATATCTGCAAATATCTCGGAAACGAAGCGAGCTATGGCAAAATGTTAAGAGACCTTTTTTGTAGAGAATTATGTTTCCTACAATTTATGTTCTATGATATTTTTTGATCAGAAGCGTAGTTTTCGAGATATATCGAGATATTTAAAAGTTCCAAAGCCGCACCAACATAATAGAGATACAGAAACACCGTGGCCCCTTTCTTTGAGATAACTCTGCACTATTGCGAACTGCAAATGCCACTTCCAGCTTAGCTGTGCAGAGGAAGAACAACAAGAAGAAGAAATATCTCGAAATATGTCCGTCAGGCCAGTTCCCTTGAGATAAATCTGCAAATATCTCGGAAACGAAGAGAGCTATGGCAAAATGTTAAGAGACCTTTTTTGTAGAGAATTAAGTTTCCTACTTTTTATGTTCTATGATATTTTTTGATCTGATGCGTAGTTCTCGAGATATATCAAGATATTTAAAAGTTCCGAAGCCGCACCAACATAATAGAGATACAGAAACACCGTGGCCCCTTTCTTTGAGATAACTCTGCACTATTGCGAGCCGCAAATGCCACTTCCAGCTTAGCTGTGCAGAAGAAGAACAACAAGAAGAAGAAATATCTCGAAATATGTCCGTCAGGCCCCTTCCCTTGAGATAAATCTGCAAATATCTCGGAAACGAAGCGAGCTATGGCAAAATGTTGAGAGACCTTTTTTGTAGAGAATTAAGTTTCCTACTTTTTATGTTCTATGATATTTTTTGATCTGATGCGTAGTTCTCGAGATATATCAAGATATTTAAAAGTTCCGAAGCCGCACCAACATAATAGAGATACAGAAACACCGTGGCCCCTTTCTTTGAGATAACTCTGCACTATTGCGAGCTGTAAATGCCACTTCCAGCTTAGCTGTGCAGAAGAAGAACAACAAGAAGAAGACATATCTCGAAATATGTCCGTCAGGCCCCTTCCCTTGAGATATATCTGCAAATATCTCGGAAACGAAGCGAGCTATGGCAAAATGTTAAGAGACCTTTTTTGTAGAGAATTATGTTTCCTACAATTTATGTTCTATGATATTTTTTGATCAGAAGCGTAGTTTTCGAGATATATCGAGATATTTAAAAGTTCCGAAGCCGCACCAACATAATAGAGATACAGAAACACCGTGGCCCCTTTCTTTGAGATAACTCTGCACTAGTGCGAGCCGCAAATGCCACTTCCAGCTTAGCTGTGCAGAAGAAGAACAACAAGAAGAAGAAATATCTCGAAATATGTCCGTCAGGCCCCTTCCCTTGAGATAAATCTGCAAATATCTCGGAAACGAAGCGAGCTATGGCAAAATGTTGAGAGACCTTTTTTGTAGAGAATTAAGTTTCCTACGTTTTATGTTCTATGATATTTTTTGATCAGATGCGTAGTTCTCGAGATATATCAAGATATTTAAAAGTTCCGAAGCCGCACCAACATAATAGAGATACAGAAACACCGTGGCCCCTTTCTTTGAGATAACTCTGCACTATTGCGAGCTGCAAATGCCACTTCCAGCTTAGCTGTGCAGAAGAAGAACATCAAGAAGAAGAAATATCTCGAAATATGTCCGTCAGGCCCCTTCCCTTGAGATAAATCTGCAAATATCTCGGAAACGAAGAGAGCTATGGCAAAATGTTAAGAGACCTTTTTTGTAGAGAATTAAGTTTCCTACTTTTTATGTTCTATGATATTTTTTGATCTGATGCGTAGTTCTCGAGATATATCAAGATATTTAAAAGTTCCGAAGCCGCACGAACATAATAGAGATACAGAAACACCGTGGCCCCTTTCTTTGAGATAACTCTGCACTATTGCGAGCTGTAAATGCCACTTCCAGCTTAGCTGTGCAGAAGAAGAACAACAAGAAGAAGACATATCTCGAAATATGTCCGTCAGGCCCCTTCCCTTGAGATATATCTGCAAATATCTCGGAAACGAAGCGAGCTATGGCAAAATGTTAAGAGACCTTTTTTGTAGAGAATTATGTTTCGTACAATTTATGTTCTATGATATTTTTTGGTGAGAAGCGTAGTTTTCGAGATATATCGAGATATTTAAAAGTTCCGAAGCCGCACGAACATAATAGAGATACAGAAACACCGTGGCCCCTTTCTTTGAGATAACTCTGCACTAGTGCGAGCCGCAAATGCCACTTCCAGCTTAGCTGTGCAGAAGAAGAACAACAAGAAGAAGAAATATCTCGAAATATGTCCGTCAGGCCCCTTCCCTTGAGATAAATCTGCAAATATCTCGGAAACGAAGCGAGCTATGGCAAAATGTTGAGAGACCTTTTTTGTAGAGAATTAAGTTTCCTACGTTTTATGTTCTATGATATTTTTTGATCAGATGCGTAGTTCTCGAGATATATCAAGATATTTAAAAGTTCCGAAGCCGCACCAACATAATAGAGATACAGAAACACCGTGGCCCCTTTCTTTGAGATAACTCTGCACTATTGCGAGCTGCAAATGCCACTTCCAGCTTAGCTGTGCAGAAGAAGAACATCAAGAAGAAGAAATATCTCGAAATATGTCCGTCAGGCCCCTTCCCTTGAGATAAATCTGCAAATATCTCGGAAACGAAGAGAGCTATGGCAAAATGTTAAGAGACCTTTTTTGTAGAGAATTAAGTTTCCTACTTTTTATGTTCTATGATATTTTTTGATCTGATGCGTAGTTCTCGAGATATATCAAGATATTTAAAAGTTCCGAAGCCGCACCAACATAATAGAGATACAGAAACACCGTGGCCCCTTTCTTTGAGATAACTCTGCACTATTGCGAGCCGCAAATGCCACTTCCAGCTTAGCTGTGCAGAAGAAGAACAACAAGAAGAAGAAATATCTCGAAATATGTCCGTCAGGCCCCTTCCCTTGAGATAAATCTGCAAATATCTCGGAAACGAAGCGAGCTATGGCCAATTGTTAAGAGACCTTTTTTGTAGAGAATTAAGTTTCCTACTTTTTATGTTCTATGATATTTTTTGATCAGATGCGTAGTTCTCGAGATATATCAAGATATTTAAAAGTTCCGAAGCCGCACCAACATAATAGGGATACAGAAACACCGTGGCCCCTTTCTTTGAGATAACTCTGCACTATTGCGAGCTGTAAATGCCACTTCCAGCTTAGCTGTGCAGAAGAAGAACAACAAGAAGAAGACATATCTCGAAATATGTCCGTCAGGCCCCTTCCCTTGAGATATATCTGCAAATATCTCGGAAACGAAGCGAGCTATGGCAAAATGTTAAGAGACCTTTTTTGTAGAGAATTATGTTTCCTACAATTTATGTTCTATGATATTTTTTGATCAGAAGCGTAGTTTTCGAGATATATCGAGATATTTAAAAGTTCCAAAGCCGCACCAACATAATAGAGATACAGAAACACCGTGGCCCCTTTCTTTGAGATAACTCTGCACTATTGCGAACTGCAAATGCCACTTCCAGCTTAGCTGTGCAGAGGAAGAACAACAAGAAGAAGAAATATCTCGAAATATGTCCGTCAGGCCAGTTCCCTTGAGATAAATCTGCAAATATCTCGGAAACGAAGAGAGCTATGGCAAAATGTTAAGAGACCTTTTTTGTAGAGAATTAAGTTTCCTACTTTTTATGTTCTATGATATTTTTTGATCTGATGCGTAGTTCTCGAGATATATCAAGATATTTAAAAGTTCCGAAGCCGCACCAACATAATAGAGATACAGAAACACCGTGGCCCCTTTCTTTGAGATAACTCTGCACTATTGCGAGCCGCAAATGCCACTTCCAGCTTAGCTGTGCAGAAGAAGAACAACAAGAAGAAGAAATATCTCGAAATATGTCCGTCAGGCCCCTTCCCTTGAGATAAATCTGCAAATATCTCGGAAACGAAGCGAGCTATGGCAAAATGTTGAGAGACCTTTTTTGTAGAGAATTAAGTTTCCTACTTTTTATGTTCTATGATATTTTTTGATCTGATGCGTAGTTCTCGAGATATATCAAGATATTTAAAAGTTCCGAAGCCGCACCAACATAATAGAGATACAGAAACACCGTGGCCCCTTTCTTTGAGATAACTCTGCACTATTGCGAGCTGTAAATGCCACTTCCAGCTTAGCTGTGCAGAAGAAGAACAACAAGAAGAAGACATATCTCGAAATATGTCCGTCAGGCCCCTTCCCTTGAGATATATCTGCAAATATCTCGGAAACGAAGCGAGCTATGGCAAAATGTTAAGAGACCTTTTTTGTAGAGAATTATGTTTCCTACAATTTATGTTCTATGATATTTTTTGATCAGAAGCGTAGTTTTCGAGATATATCGAGATATTTAAAAGTTCCGAAGCCGCACCAACATAATAGAGATACAGAAACACCGTGGCCCCTTTCTTTGAGATAACTCTGCACTAGTGCGAGCCGCAAATGCCACTTCCAGCTTAGCTGTGCAGAAGAAGAACAACAAGAAGAAGAAATATCTCGAAATATGTCCGTCAGGCCCCTTCCCTTGAGATAAATCTGCAAATATCTCGGAAACGAAGCGAGCTATGGCAAAATGTTGAGAGACCTTTTTTGTAGAGAATTAAGTTTCCTACGTTTTATGTTCTATGATATTTTTTGATCAGATGCGTAGTTCTCGAGATATATCAAGATATTTAAAAGTTCCGAAGCCGCACCAACATAATAGAGATACAGAAACACCGTGGCCCCTTTCTTTGAGATAACTCTGCACTATTGCGAGCTGCAAATGCCACTTCCAGCTTAGCTGTGCAGAAGAAGAACATCAAGAAGAAGAAATATCTCGAAATATGTCCGTCAGGCCCCTTCCCTTGAGATAAATCTGCAAATATCTCGGAAACGAAGAGAGCTATGGCAAAATGTTAAGAGACCTTTTTTGTAGAGAATTAAGTTTCCTACTTTTTATGTTCTATGATATTTTTTGATCTGATGCGTAGTTCTCGAGATATATCAAGATATTTAAAAGTTCCGAAGCCGCACCAACATAATAGAGATACAGAAACACCGTGGCCCCTTTCTTTGAGATAACTCTGCACTATTGCGAGCCGCAAATGCCACTTCCAGCTTAGCTGTGCAGAAGAAGAACAACAAGAAGAAGAAATATCTCGAAATATGTCCGTCAGGCCCCTTCCCTTGAGATAAATCTGCAAATATCTCGGAAACGAAGCGAGCTATGGCAAAATGTGGAGAGACCTTTTTTGTAGAGAATTAAGTTTCCTACTTTTTATGTTCTATGATATTTTTTGATCTGATGCGTAGTTCTCGAGATATATCAAGATATTTAAAAGTTCCGAAGCCGCACCAACATAATAGAGATACAGAAACACCGTGGCCCCTTTCTTTGAGATAACTCTGCACTATTGCGAGCCGCAAATGCCACTTCCAGCTTAGCTGTGCAGAAGAAGAACAACAAGAAGAAGAAATATCTCGAAATATGTCCGTCAGGCCAGTTCCCTTGAGATAAATCTGCAAATATCTCGGAAACGAAGAGAGCTATGGCAAAATGTTAAGAGACCTTTTTTGTAGAGAATTAAGTTTCCTACTTTTTATGTTCTATGATATTTTTTGATCTGATGCGTAGTTCTCGAGATATATCAAGATATTTCAAAGTTCCGAAGCCGCACCAACATAATAGAGATACAGAAACACCGTGGCCCCTTTCTTTGAGATAACTCTGCACTATTGCGAGCCGCAAATGCCACTTCCAGCTTAGCTGTGCAGAAGAAGAACAACAAGAAGAAGAAATATCTCGAAATATGTCCGTCAGGCCCCTTCCCTTGAGATAAATCTGCAAATATCTCGGAAACGAAGCGAGCTATGGCAAAATGTTGAGAGACCTTTTTTGTAGAGAATTAAGTTTCCTACTTTTTATGTTGTATGATATTTTTTGATCTGATGCGTAGTTCTCGAGATATATCAAGATATTTAAAAGTTCCGAAGCCGCACCAACATAATAGGGATACAGAAACACCGTGGCCCCTTTCTTTGAGATAACTCTGCACTATTGCGAGCTGTAAATGCCACTTCCAGCTTAGCTGTGCAGAAGAAGAACAACAAGAAGAAGACATATCTCGAAATATGTCCGTCAGGCCCCTTCCCTTGAGATATATCTGCAAATATCTCGGAAACGAAGCGAGCTATGGCAAAATGTTAAGAGACCTTTTTTGTAGAGAATTATGTTTCCTACAATTTATGTTCTATGATATTTTTTGATCTGATGCGTAGTTCTCGAGATATATCAAGATATTTAAAAGTTCCGAAGCCGCACCAACATAATAGAGATACAGAAACACCGTGGCCCCTTTCTTTGAGATAACTCTGCACTATTGCGAGCTGTAAATGCCACTTCCAGCTTAGCTGTGCAGAAGAAGAACAACAAGAAGAAGACATATCTCGAAATATGTCCGTCAGGCCCCTTCCCTTGAGATAAATCTGCAAATATCTCGGAAACGAAGAGAGCTATGGCAAAATGTTAAGAGACCTTTTTTGTAGAGAATTAAGTTTCCTACTTTTTATGTTCTATGATATTTTTTGATCTGATGCGTAGTTCTCGAGATATATCAAGATATTTAAAAGTTCCGAAGCCGCACCAACATAATAGAGATACAGAAACACCGTGGCCCCTTTCTTTGAGATAACTCTGCACTATTGCGAGCCGCAAATGCCACTTCCAGCTTAGCTGTGCAGAAGAAGAACAACAAGAAGAAGAAATATCTCGAAATATGTCCGTCAGGCCCCTTCCCTTGAGATAAATCTGCAAATATCTCGGAAACGAAGCGAGCTATGGCAAAATGTTGAGAGACCTTTTTTGTAGAGAATTAAGTTTCCTACTTTTTATGTTCTATGATATTTTTTGATCTGATGCGTAGTTCTCGAGATATATCAAGATATTTAAAAGTTCCGAAGCCGCACCAACATAATAGAGATACAGAAACACCGTGGCCCCTCCTTTGAGATAACTCTGCACTATTGCGAGCTGTAAATGCCACTTCCAGCTTAGCTGTGCAGAAGAAGAACAACAAGAAGAAGACATATCTCGAAATATGTCCGTCAGGCCCCTTCCCTTGAGATATATCTGCAAATATCTCGGAAACGAAGCGAGCTATGGCAAAATGTTAAGAGACCTTTTTTGTAGAGAATTATGTTTCCTACAATTTATGTTCTATGATATTTTTTGATCAGAAGCGTAGTTTTCGAGATATATCGAGATATTTAAAAGTTCCGAAGCCGCACCAACATAATAGAGATACAGAAACACCGTGGCCCCTTTCTTTGAGATAACTCTGCACTAGTGCGAGCCGCAAATGCCACTTCCAGCTTAGCTGTGCAGAAGAAGAACAACAAGAAGAAGAAATATCTCGAAATATGTCCGTCAGGCCCCTTCCCTTGAGATAAATCTGCAAATATCTCGGAAACGAAGCGAGCTATGGCAAAATGTTGAGAGACCTTTTTTGTAGAGAATTAAGTTTCCTACGTTTTATGTTCTATGATATTTTTTGATCAGATGCGTAGTTCTCGAGATATATCAAGATATTTAAAAGTTCCGAAGCCGCACCAACATAATAGAGATACAGAAACACCGTGGCCCCTTTCTTTGAGATAACTCTGCACTATTGCGAGCTGCAAATGCCACTTCCAGCTTAGCTGTGCAGAAGAAGAACATCAAGAAGAAGAAATATCTCGAAATATGTCCGTCAGGCCCCTTCCCTTGAGATAAATCTGCAAATATCTCGGAAACGAAGAGAGCTATGGCAAAATGTTAAGAGACCTTTTTTGTAGAGAATTAAGTTTCCTACTTTTTATGTTCTATGATATTTTTTGATCTGATGCGTAGTTCTCGAGATATATCAAGATATTTAAAAGTTCCGAAGCCGCACCAACATAATAGAGATACAGAAACACCGTGGCCCCTTTCTTTGAGATAACTCTGCACTATTGCGAGCCGCAAATGCCACTTCCAGCTTAGCTGTGCAGAAGAAGAACAACAAGAAGAAGAAATATCTCGAAATATGTCCGTCAGGCCCCTTCCCTTGAGATAAATCTGCAAATATCTCGGAAACGAAGCGAGCTATGGCAAAATGTGGAGAGACCTTTTTTGTAGAGAATTAAGTTTCCTACTTTTTATGTTCTATGATATTTTTTGATCTGATGCGTAGTTCTCGAGATATATCAAGATATTTAAAAGTTCCGAAGCCGCACCAACATAATAGAGATACAGAAACACCGTGGCCCCTTTCTTTGAGATAACTCTGCACTATTGCGAGCCGCAAATGCCACTTCCAGCTTAGCTGTGCAGAAGAAGAACAACAAGAAGAAGAAATATCTCGAAATATGTCCGTCAGGCCAGTTCCCTTGAGATAAATCTGCAAATATCTCGGAAACGAAGAGAGCTATGGCAAAATGTTAAGAGACCTTTTTTGTAGAGAATTAAGTTTCCTACTTTTTATGTTCTATGATATTTTTTGATCTGATGCGTAGTTCTCGAGATATATCAAGATATTTAAAAGTTCCGAAGCCGCACCAACATAATAGAGATACAGAAACACCGTGGCCCCTTTCTTTGAGATAACTCTGCACTATTGCGAGCCGCAAATGCCACTTCCAGCTTAGCTGTGCAGAAGAAGAACAACAAGAAGAAGAAATATCTCGAAATATGTCCGTCAGGCCCCTTCCCTTGAGATAAATCTGCAAATATCTCGGAAACGAAGCGAGCTATGGCAAAATGTTGAGAGACCTTTTTTGTAGAGAATTAAGTTTCCTACTTTTTATGTTGTATGATATTTTTTGATCTGATGCGTAGTTCTCGAGATATATCAAGATATTTAAAAGTTCCGAAGCCGCACCAACATAATAGAGATACAGAAACACCGTGGCCCCTTTCTTTGAGATAACTCTGCACTATTGCGAGCTGTAAATGCCACTTCCAGCTTAGCTGTGCAGAAGAAGAGCAACAAGAAGAAGACATATCTCGAAATATGTCCGTCAGGCCCCTTCCCTTGAGATATATCTGCAAATATCTCGGAAACGAAGCGAGCTATGGCAAAATGTTAAGAGACCTTTTTTGTAGAGAATTATGTTTCCTACAATTTATGTTCTATGATATTTTTTGATCAGAAGCGTAGTTTTCGAGATATATCGAGATATTTAAAAGTTCCGAAGCCGCACCAACATAATAGAGATACAGAAACACCGTGGCCCCTTTCTTTGAGATAACTCTGCACTAGTGCGAGCCGCAAATGCCACTTCCAGCTTAGCTGTGCAGAAGAAGAACAACAAGAAGAAGAAATATCTCGAAATATGTCCGTCAGGCCCCTTCCCTTGAGATAAATCTGCAAATATCTCGGAAACGAAGCGAGCTATGGCAAAATGTTGAGAGACCTTTTTTGTAGAGAATTAAGTTTCCTACTTTTTATGTTCTATGATATTTTTTGATCTGATGCGTAGTTCTCGAGATATATCAAGATATTTAAAAGTTCCGAAGCCGCACCAACATAATAGAGATACAGAAACACCGTGGCCCCTCCTTTGAGATAACTCTGCACTATTGCGAGCTGTAAATGCCACTTCCAGCTTAGCTGTGCAGAAGAAGAACAACAAGAAGAAGACATATCTCGAAATATGTCCGTCAGGCCCCTTCCCTTGAGATATATCTGCAAATATCTCGGAAACGAAGCGAGCTATGGCAAAATGTTAAGAGACCTTTTTTGTAGAGAATTATGTTTCCTACAATTTATGTTCTATGATATTTTTTGATCAGAAGCGTAGTTTTCGAGATATATCGAGATATTTAAAAGTTCCGAAGCCGCACCAACATAATAGAGATACAGAAACACCGTGGCCCCTTTCTTTGAGATAACTCTGCACTAGTGCGAGCCGCAAATGCCACTTCCAGCTTAGCTGTGCAGAAGAAGAACAACAAGAAGAAGAAATATCTCGAAATATGTCCGTCAGGCCCCTTCCCTTGAGATAAATCTGCAAATATCTCGGAAACGAAGCGAGCTATGGCAAAATGTTGAGAGACCTTTTTTGTAGAGAATTAAGTTTCCTACGTTTTATGTTCTATGATATTTTTTGATCAGATGCGTAGTTCTCGAGATATATCAAGATATTTAAAAGTTCCGAAGCCGCACCAACATAATAGAGATACAGAAACACCGTGGCCCCTTTCTTTGAGATAACTCTGCACTATTGCGAGCTGCAAATGCCACTTCCAGCTTAGCTGTGCAGAAGAAGAACATCAAGAAGAAGAAATATCTCGAAATATGTCCGTCAGGCCCCTTCCCTTGAGATAAATCTGCAAATATCTCGGAAACGAAGAGAGCTATGGCAAAATGTTAAGAGACCTTTTTTGTAGAGAATTAAGTTTCCTACTTTTTATGTTCTATGATATTTTTTGATCTGATGCGTAGTTCTCGAGATATATCAAGATATTTAAAAGTTCCGAAGCCGCACCAACATAATAGAGATACAGAAACACCGTGGCCCCTTTCTTTGAGATAACTCTGCACTATTGCGAGCCGCAAATGCCACTTCCAGCTTAGCTGTGCAGAAGAAGAACAACAAGAAGAAGAAATATCTCGAAATATGTCCGTCAGGCCCCTTCCCTTGAGATAAATCTGCAAATATCTCGGAAACGAAGCGAGCTATGGCAAAATGTGGAGAGACCTTTTTTGTAGAGAATTAAGTTTCCTACTTTTTATGTTCTATGATATTTTTTGATCTGATGCGTAGTTCTCGAGATATATCAAGATATTTAAAAGTTCCGAAGCCGCACCAACATAATAGAGATACAGAAACACCGTGGCCCCTTTCTTTGAGATAACTCTGCACTATTGCGAGCCGCAAATGCCACTTCCAGCTTAGCTGTGCAGAAGAAGAACAACAAGAAGAAGAAATATCTCGAAATATGTCCGTCAGGCCAGTTCCCTTGAGATAAATCTGCAAATATCTCGGAAACGAAGAGAGCTATGGCAAAATGTTAAGAGACCTTTTTTGTAGAGAATTAAGTTTCCTACTTTTTATGTTCTATGATATTTTTTGATCTGATGCGTAGTTCTCGAGATATATCAAGATATTTAAAAGTTCCGAAGCCGCACCAACATAATAGAGATACAGAAACACCGTGGCCCCTTTCTTTGAGATAACTCTGCACTATTGCGAGCCGCAAATGCCACTTCCAGCTTAGCTGTGCAGAAGAAGAACAACAAGAAGAAGAAATATCTCGAAATATGTCCGTCAGGCCCCTTCCCTTGAGATAAATCTGCAAATATCTCGGAAACGAAGCGAGCTATGGCAAAATGTTGAGAGACCTTTTTTGTAGAGAATTAAGTTTCCTACTTTTTATGTTGTATGATATTTTTTGATCTGATGCGTAGTTCTCGAGATATATCAAGATATTTAAAAGTTCCGAAGCCGCACCAACATAATAGAGATACAGAAACACCGTGGCCCCTTTCTTTGAGATAACTCTGCACTATTGCGAGCTGTAAATGCCACTTCCAGCTTAGCTGTGCAGAAGAAGAGCAACAAGAAGAAGACATATCTCGAAATATGTCCGTCAGGCCCCTTCCCTTGAGATATATCTGCAAATATCTCGGAAACGAAGCGAGCTATGGCAAAATGTTAAGAGACCTTTTTTGTAGAGAATTATGTTTCCTACAATTTATGTTCTATGATATTTTTTGATCAGAAGCGTAGTTTTCGAGATATATCGAGATATTTAAAAGTTCCGAAGCCGCACCAACATAATAGAGATACAGAAACACCGTGGCCCCTTTCTTTGAGATAACTCTGCACTAGTGCGAGCCGCAAATGCCACTTCCAGCTTAGCTGTGCAGAAGAAGAACAACAAGAAGAAGAAATATCTCGAAATATGTCCGTCAGGCCCCTTCCCTTGAGATAAATCTGCAAATATCTCGGAAACGAAGCGAGCTATGGCAAAATGTTGAGAGACCTTTTTTGTAGAGAATTAAGTTTCCTACGTTTTATGTTCTATGATATTTTTTGATCAGATGCATAGTTCTCGAGATATATCAAGATATTTAAAAGTTCCGAAGCCGCACCAACATAATAGAGATACAGAAACACCGTGGCCCCTTTCTTTGAGATAACTCTGCACTATTGCGAGCTGCAAATGCCACTTCCAGCTTAGCTGTGCAGAAGAAGAACATCAAGAAGAAGAAATATCTCGAAATATGTCCGTCAGGCCCCTTCCCTTGAGATAAATCTGCAAATATCTCGGAAACGAAGCGAGCTATGGCAAAATGTTGAGAGACCTTTTTTGTAGAGAATTAAGTTTCCTACTTTTTATGTTCTATGATATTTTTTGATCTGATGCGTAGTTCTCGAGATATATCAAGATATTTAAAAGTTCCGAAGCCGCACCAACATAATAGAGATACAGAAACACCGTGGCCCCTTTCTTTGAGATAACTCTGCACTATTGCGAGCTGTAAATGCCACTTCCAGCTTAGCTGTGCAGAAGAAGAACAACAAGAAGAAGACATATCTCGAAATATGTCCGTCAGGCCCCTTCCCTTGAGATATATCTGCAAATATCTCGGAAACGAAGCGAGCTATGGCAAAATGTTAAGAGACCTTTTTTGTAGAGAATTATGTTTCCTACAATTTATGTTCTATGATATTTTTTGATCAGAAGCGTAGTTTTCGAGATATATCGAGATATTTAAAAGTTCCGAAGCCGCACCAACATAATAGAGATACAGAAACACCGTGGCCCCTTTCTTTGAGATAACTCTGCACTATTGCGAGCCGCAAATGCCACTTCCAGCTTAGCTGTGCAGAAGAAGAACAACAAGAAGAAGAAATATCTCGAAATATGTCCGTCAGGCCCCTTCCCTTGAGATAAATCTGCAAATATCTCGGAAACGAAACGAGCTATGGCAAAATGTTAAGAGACCTTTTTTGTAGAGAATTATGTTTCCTACAATTTATGTTCTATGATATTTTTTGATCAGAAGCGTAGTTTTCGAGATATATCGAGATATTTAAAAGTTCCGAAGCCGCACCAACATAATAGAGATACAGAAACACCGTGGCCCCTTTCTTTGAGATAACTCTGCACTAGTGCGAGCCGCAAATGCCACTTCCAGCTTAGCTGTGCAGAAGAAGAACAACAAGAAGAAGAAATATCTCGAAATATGTCCGTCAGGCCCCTTCCCTTGAGATAAATCTGCAAATATCTCGGAAACGAAGCGAGCTATGGCAAAATGTTGAGAGACCTTTTTTGTAGAGAATTAAGTTTCCTACGTTTTATGTTCTATGATATTTTTTGATCAGATGCGTAGTTCTCGAGATATATCAAGATATTTAAAAGTTCCGAAGCCGCACCAACATAATAGAGATACAGAAACACCGTGGCCCCTTTCTTTGAGATAACTCTGCACTATTGCGAGCTGCAAATGCCACTTCCAGCTTAGCTGTGCAGAAGAAGAACATCAAGAAGAAGAAATATCTCGAAATATGTCCGTCAGGCCCCTTCCCTTGAGATAAATCTGCAAATATCTCGGAAACGAAGAGAGCTATGGCAAAATGTTAAGAGACCTTTTTTGTAGAGAATTAAGTTTCCTACTTTTTATGTTCTATGATATTTTTTGATCTGATGCGTAGTTCTCGAGATATATCAAGATATTTAAAAGTTCCGAAGCCGCACCAACATAATAGAGATACAGAAACACCGTGGCCCCTTTCTTTGAGATAACTCTGCACTATTGCGAGCCGCAAATGCCACTTCCAGCTTAGCTGTGCAGAAGAAGAACAACAAGAAGAAGAAATATCTCGAAATATGTCCGTCAGGCCCCTTCCCTTGAGATAAATCTGCAAATATCTCGGAAACGAAGCGAGCTATGGCAAAATGTGGAGAGACCTTTTTTGTAGAGAATTAAGTTTCCTACTTTTTATGTTCTATGATATTTTTTGATCTGATGCGTAGTTCTCGAGATATATCAAGATATTTAAAAGTTCCGAAGCCGCACCAACATAATAGAGATACAGAAACACCGTGGCCCCTTTCTTTGAGATAACTCTGCACTATTGCGAGCCGCAAATGCCACTTCCAGCTTAGCTGTGCAGAAGAAGAACAACAAGAAGAAGAAATATCTCGAAATATGTCCGTCAGGCCAGTTCCCTTGAGATAAATCTGCAAATATCTCGGAAACGAAGAGAGCTATGGCAAAATGTTAAGAGACCTTTTTTGTAGAGAATTAAGTTTCCTACTTTTTATGTTCTATGATATTTTTTGATCTGATGCGTAGTTCTCGAGATATATCAAGATATTTAAAAGTTCCGAAGCCGCACCAACATAATAGAGATACAGAAACACCGTGGCCCCTTTCTTTGAGATAACTCTGCACTATTGCGAGCCGCAAATGCCACTTCCAGCTTAGCTGTGCAGAAGAAGAACAACAAGAAGAAGAAATATCTCGAAATATGTCCGTCAGGCCCCTTCCCTTGAGATAAATCTGCAAATATCTCGGAAACGAAGCGAGCTATGGCAAAATGTTGAGAGACCTTTTTTGTAGAGAATTAAGTTTCCTACTTTTTATGTTCTATGATATTTTTTGATCTGATGCGTAGTTCTCGAGATATATCAAGATATTTAAAAGTTCCGAAGCCGCACCAACATAATAGAGATACAGAAACACCGTGGCCCCTTTCTTTGAGATAACTCTGCACTATTGCGAGCTGTAAATGCCACTTCCAGCTTAGCTGTGCAGAAGAAGAACAACAAGAAGAAGACATATCTCGAAATATGTCCGTCAGGCCCCTTCCCTTGAGATATATCTGCAAATATCTCGGAAACGAAGCGAGCTATGGCAAAATGTTAAGAGACCTTTTTTGTAGAGAATTATGTTTCCTACAATTTATGTTCTATGATATTTTTTGATCAGAAGCGTAGTTTTCGAGATATATCGAGATATTTAAAAGTTCCGAAGCCGCACCAACATAATAGAGATACAGAAACACCGTGGCCCCTTTCTTTGAGATAACTCTGCACTAGTGCGAGCCGCAAATGCCACTTCCAGCTTAGCTGTGCAGAAGAAGAACAACAAGAAGAAGAAATATCTCGAAATATGTCCGTCAGGCCCCTTCCCTTGAGATAAATCTGCAAATATCTCGGAAACGAAGCGAGCTATGGCAAAATGTTGAGAGACCTTTTTTGTAGAGAATTAAGTTTCCTACGTTTTATGTTCTATGATATTTTTTGATCAGATGCGTAGTTCTCGAGATATATCAAGATATTTAAAAGTTCCGAAGCCGCACCAACATAATAGAGATACAGAAACACCGTGGCCCCTTTCTTTGAGATAACTCTGCACTATTGCGAGCTGCAAATGCCACTTCCAGCTTAGCTGTGCAGAAGAAGAACATCAAGAAGAAGAAATATCTCGAAATATGTCCGTCAGGCCCCTTCCCTTGAGATAAATCTGCAAATATCTCGGAAACGAAGAGAGCTATGGCAAAATGTTAAGAGACCTTTTGTGTAGAGAATTAAGTTTCCTACTTTTTATGTTCTATGATATTTTTTGATCTGATGCGTAGTTCTCGAGATATATCAAGATATTTAAAAGTTCCGAAGCCGCACCAACATAATAGAGATACAGAAACACCGTGGCCCCTTTCTTTGAGATAACTCTGCACTATTGCGAGCCGCAAATGCCACTTCCAGCTTAGCTGTGCAGAAGAAGAACAACAAGAAGAAGAAATATCTCGAAATATGTCCGTCAGGCCCCTTCCCTTGAGATAAATCTGCAAATATCTCGGAAACGAAGCGAGCTATGGCAAAATGTTGAGAGACCTTTTTTGTAGAGAATTAAGTTTCCTACTTTTTATGTTCTATGATATTTTTTGATCTGATGCGTAGTTCTCGAGATATATCAAGATATTTAAAAGTTCCGAAGCCGCACCAACATAATAGAGATACAGAAACACCGTGGCCCCTTTCTTTGAGATAACTCTGCACTATTGCGAGCTGTAAATGCCACTTCCAGCTTAGCTGTGCAGAAGAAGAACAACAAGAAGAAGACATATCTCGAAATATGTCCGTCAGGCCCCTTCCCTTGAGATATATCTGCAAATATCTCGGAAACGAAGCGAGCTATGGCAAAATGTTAAGAGACCTTTTTTGTAGAGAATTATGTTTCCTACAATTTATGTTCTATGATATTTTTTGATCAGAAGCGTAGTTTTCGAGATATATCGAGATATTTAAAAGTTCCGAAGCCGCACCAACATAATAGGGATACAGAAACACCGTGGCCCCTTTCTTTGAGATAACTCTGCACTAGTGCGAGCCGCAAATGCCACTTCCAGCTTAGCTGTGCAGAAGAAGAACAACAAGAAGAAGAAATATCTCGAAATATGTCCGTCAGGCCCCTTCCCTTGAGATAAATCTGCAAATATCTCGGAAACGAAGCGAGCTATGGCCAATTGTTAAGAGACCTTTTTTGTAGAGAATTAAGTTTCCTACTTTTTATGTTCTATGATATTTTTTGATCAGATGCGTAGTTCTCGAGATATATCAAGATATTTAAAAGTTCCGAAGCCGCACCAACATAATAGGGATACAGAAACACCGTGGCCCCTTTCTTTGAGATAACTCTGCACTAGTGCGAGCCGCAAATGCCACTTCCAGCTTAGCTGTGCAGAAGAAGAACAACAAGAAGAAGAAATATCTCGAAATATGTCCGTCAGGCCCCTTCCCTTGAGATAAATCTGCAAATATCTCGGAAACGAAGCGAGCTATGGCAAAATGTTGAGAGACCTTTTTTGTAGAGAATTAAGTTTCCTACGTTTTATGTTCTATGATATTTTTTGATCAGATGCGTAGTTCTCGAGATATATCAAGATATTTAAAAGTTCCGAAGCCGCACCAACATAATAGAGATACAGAAACACCGTGGCCCCTTTCTTTGAGATAACTCTGCACTATTGCGAGCTGCAAATGCCACTTCCAGCTTAGCTGTGCAGAAGAAGAACATCAAGAAGAAGAAATATCTCGAAATATGTCCGTCAGGCCCCTTCCCTTGAGATAAATCTGCAAATATCTCGGAAACGAAGAGAGCTATGGCAAAATGTTAAGAGACCTTTTTTGTAGAGAATTAAGTTTCCTACTTTTTATGTTCTATGATATTTTTTGATCTGATGCGTAGTTCTCGAGATATATCAAGATATTTAAAAGTTCCGAAGCCGCACCAACATAATAGAGATACAGAAACACCGTGGCCCCTTTCTTTGAGATAACTCTGCACTATTGCGAGCCGCAAATGCCACTTCCAGCTTAGCTGTGCAGAAGAAGAACAACAAGAAGAAGAAATATCTCGAAATATGTCCGTCAGGCCCCTTCCCTTGAGATAAATCTGCAAATATCTCGGAAACGAAGCGAGCTATGGCAAAATGTGGAGAGACCTTTTTTGTAGAGAATTAAGTTTCCTACTTTTTATGTTCTATGATATTTTTTGATCTGATGCGTAGTTCTCGAGATATATCAAGATATTTAAAAGTTCCGAAGCCGCACCAACATAATAGAGATACAGAAACACCGTGGCCCCTTTCTTTGAGATAACTCTGCACTATTGCGAGCCGCAAATGCCACTTCCAGCTTAGCTGTGCAGAAGAAGAACAACAAGAAGAAGAAATATCTCGAAATATGTCCGTCAGGCCAGTTCCCTTGAGATAAATCTGCAAATATCTCGGAAACGAAGAGAGCTATGGCAAAATGTTAAGAGACCTTTTTTGTAGAGAATTAAGTTTCCTACTTTTTATGTTCTATGATATTTTTTGATCTGATGCGTAGTTCTCGAGATATATCAAGATATTTAAAAGTTCCGAAGCCGCACCAACATAATAGAGATACAGAAACACCGTGGCCCCTTTCTTTGAGATAACTCTGCACTATTGCGAGCCGCAAATGCCACTTCCAGCTTAGCTGTGCAGAAGAAGAACAACAAGAAGAAGAAATATCTCGAAATATGTCCGTCAGGCCCCTTCCCTTGAGATAAATCTGCAAATATCTCGGAAACGAAGCGAGCTATGGCAAAATGTTGAGAGACCTTTTTTGTAGAGAATTAAGTTTCCTACTTTTTATGTTCTATGATATTTTTTGATCTGATGCGTAGTTCTCGAGATATATCAAGATATTTAAAAGTTCCGAAGCCGCACCAACATAATAGAGATACAGAAACACCGTGGCCCCTTTCTTTGAGATAACTCTGCACTATTGCGAGCTGTAAATGCCACTTCCAGCTTAGCTGTGCAGAAGAAGAACAACAAGAAGAAGACATATCTCGAAATATGTCCGTCAGGCCCCTTCCCTTGAGATATATCTGCAAATATCTCGGAAACGAAGCGAGCTATGGCAAAATGTTAAGAGACCTTTTTTGTAGAGAATTATGTTTCCTACAATTTATGTTCTATGATATTTTTTGATCAGAAGCGTAGTTTTCGAGATATATCGAGATATTTAAAAGTTCCGAAGCCGCACCAACATAATAGAGATACAGAAACACCGTGGCCCCTTTCTTTGAGATAACTCTGCACTAGTGCGAGCCGCAAATGCCACTTCCAGCTTAGCTGTGCAGAAGAAGAACAACAAGAAGAAGAAATATCTCGAAATATGTCCGTCAGGCCCCTTCCCTTGAGATAAATCTGCAAATATCTCGGAAACGAAGCGAGCTATGGCAAAATGTTGAGAGACCTTTTTTGTAGAGAATTAAGTTTCCTACGTTTTATGTTCTATGATATTTTTTGATCAGATGCGTAGTTCTCGAGATATATCAAGATATTTAAAAGTTCCGAAGCCGCACCAACATAATAGAGATACAGAAACACCGTGGCCCCTTTCTTTGAGATAACTCTGCACTATTGCGAGCTGCAAATGCCACTTCCAGCTTAGCTGTGCAGAAGAAGAACATCAAGAAGAAGAAATATCTCGAAATATGTCCGTCAGGCCCCTTCCCTTGAGATAAATCTGCAAATATCTCGGAAACGAAGAGAGCTATGGCAAAATGTTAAGAGACCTTTTGTGTAGAGAATTAAGTTTCCTACTTTTTATGTTCTATGATATTTTTTGATCTGATGCGTAGTTCTCGAGATATATCAAGATATTTAAAAGTTCCGAAGCCGCACCAACATAATAGAGATACAGAAACACCGTGGCCCCTTTCTTTGAGATAACTCTGCACTATTGCGAGCCGCAAATGCCACTTCCAGCTTAGCTGTGCAGAAGAAGAACAACAAGAAGAAGAAATATCTCGAAATATGTCCGTCAGGCCCCTTCCCTTGAGATAAATCTGCAAATATCTCGGAAACGAAGCGAGCTATGGCAAAATGTTGAGAGACCTTTTTTGTAGAGAATTAAGTTTCCTACTTTTTATGTTCTATGATATTTTTTGATCTGATGCGTAGTTCTCGAGATATATCAAGATATTTAAAAGTTCCGAAGCCGCACCAACATAATAGAGATACAGAAACACCGTGGCCCCTTTCTTTGAGATAACTCTGCACTATTGCGAGCTGTAAATGCCACTTCCAGCTTAGCTGTGCAGAAGAAGAACAACAAGAAGAAGACATATCTCGAAATATGTCCGTCAGGCCCCTTCCCTTGAGATATATCTGCAAATATCTCGGAAACGAAGCGAGCTATGGCAAAATGTTAAGAGACCTTTTTTGTAGAGAATTATGTTTCCTACAATTTATGTTCTATGATATTTTTTGATCAGAAGCGTAGTTTTCGAGATATATCGAGATATTTAAAAGTTCCGAAGCCGCACCAACATAATAGGGATACAGAAACACCGTGGCCCCTTTCTTTGAGATAACTCTGCACTAGTGCGAGCCGCAAATGCCACTTCCAGCTTAGCTGTGCAGAAGAAGAACAACAAGAAGAAGAAATATCTCGAAATATGTCCGTCAGGCCCCTTCCCTTGAGATAAATCTGCAAATATCTCGGAAACGAAGCGAGCTATGGCCAATTGTTAAGAGACCTTTTTTGTAGAGAATTAAGTTTCCTACTTTTTATGTTCTATGATATTTTTTGATCAGATGCGTAGTTCTCGAGATATATCAAGATATTTAAAAGTTCCGAAGCCGCACCAACATAATAGGGATACAGAAACACCGTGGCCCCTTTCTTTGAGATAACTCTGCACTAGTGCGAGCCGCAAATGCCACTTCCAGCTTAGCTGTGCAGAAGAAGAACAACAAGAAGAAGAAATATCTCGAAATATGTCCGTCAGGCCCCTTCCCTTGAGATATATCTGCAAATATCTCGGAAACGAAGCGAGCTATGGCAAAATGTTAAGAGACCTTTTTTGTAGAGAATTATGTTTCGTACAATTTATGTTCTATGATATTTTTTGGTGAGAAGCGTAGTTTTCGAGATATATCGAGATATTTAAAAGTTCCAAAGCCGCACCAACATAATAGAGATACAGAAACACCGTGGCCCCTTTCTTTGAGATAACTCTGCACTAGTCCGAGCCGCAAATGCCACTTCCAGCTTAGCTGTGCAGAAGAAGAACAACAAGAAGAAGAAATATCTCGAAATATGTCCGTCAGGCCCCTTCCCTTGAGATAAATCTGCAAATATCTCGGAAACGAAGCGAGCTATGGCAAAATGTTAAGAGACCTTTTTTGTGGAGAATTATGTTTCCTACAATTTATGTTCTATGATATTTTTTGATCAGAAGCGTAGTTTTCGAGATATATCGAGATATTTAAAAGTTCCAAAGCCGCACCAACATAATAGAGATACAGAAACACCGTGGCCCCTTTCTTTGAGATAACTCTGCACTATTGCGAGCTGCAAATGCCACTTCCAGCTTAGCTGTGCAGAGGAAGAACAACAAGAAGAAGAAATATCTCGAAATATGTCCGTCAGGCCAGTTCCTTTGAGCTGAATCTGCAAATATCTCGGAAACGAAGCGATCTATGGCAAAATGTTAAGAGACGTTTTTTGTAGAGAATTATGTTTCCTACAATTTATGTTCTATGATATTTTTTGATCAGAAGAGTAGTTTTCGAGATATATCGAGATATTTAAAAGTTCCGAAGCCGCACCAACATAATAGGGATACAGAAACACCGTGGCCCCTTTCTTTGAGATAACTCTGCAGTATTGCGAGCTGTAAATGCCACTTCCAGCTTAGCTGTGCAGAAGAAGAACAACAAGAAGAAGAAATATCTCGAAATATGTCCGTCAGGCCCCTTCCCTTGAGATAAATCTGCAAATATCTCGGAAACGAAGAGAGCTATGGCAAAATGTTAAGAGACCTTTTTTGTAGAGAATTAAGTTTCCTACGTTTTATGTTCTATCATATTTTTTGATCTGATGCGTAGTTCTCGAGATATATCAAGATATTTAAAAGTTCCGAAGCCGCACCAACATAATAGGGATACAGAAACACCGTGGCCCCTTTCTTTGAGATAACTCTGCACTAGTGCGAGCCGCAAATGCCACTTCCAGCTTAGCTGTGCAGAAGAAGAACAACAAGAAGAAGAAATATCTCGAAATATGTCCGTCAGGGCCCTTCCCTTGAGATATATCTGCAAATATCTCGGAAACGAAGCGAGCTATGGCAAAATGTTAAGAGACCTCTTTGGAGAGAATTAAGTTTCCTACTTTTTATGTTCTATGATATTTTTTGATCAGATGCGTAGTTCTCGAGATATATCAAGATATTTAAAAGTTCCGAAGCCGCACCAACATAATAGATATACAGAAACACCGTGGCCCCTTTCTTTGAGATGACTCTGCACTATTGCGAGCTGTAAATGCCACTTCCAGCTTAGCGGTGCAGAAGAAGAACAACAAGAAGAAGAAATATCTCGAAATATGTCCGTCAGGCCAGTTCCTTTGAGCTGAATCTGCAAATATCTCGGAAACGAAGCGAGCTATGGCAAAATGTTAAGAGACGTTTTTTGTAGAGAATTATGTTTCCTACGATTTATGTTCTATGATATTTTTTGATCAGAAGCGTAGTTTTCGAGATGTATCGAGATATTTAAAAGTTCCGAAGCCGCACCAACATAATAGGGATACAGAAACACCGTGGCCCCTTTCTTTGAGATAACTCTGCAGTATTGCGAGCTGTAAATGCCACTTCCAGCTTAGCTGTGCAGAAGAAGAACAACAAGAAGAAGAAATATCTCGAAATATGTCCGTCAGGCCCCTTCCCTTGAGATATATCTGCAAATATCTCGGAAACGAAGCGAGCTATGGCAAAATGTTAAGAGACCTTTTTTGTAGAGAATTATGTTTCGTACAATTTATCTTCTATGATATTTTTTGGTGAGAAGCGTAGTTCTCGAGATATATCGAGATATTTAAAAGTTCCAAAGCCGCACCAACATAATAGAGATACAGAAACACCGTGGCCCCTTTCTTTGAGATAACTCTGCACTAGTGCGAGCCGCAAATGCCACTTCCAGCTTAGCTGTGCAGAAGAAGAACATAAAGAAGAAGAAATATCTCGAAATATGTCCGTCAGGCCCCTTCCCTTGAGATAAATCTGCAAATATCTCGGAAACGAAGCGAGCTATGGCAAAATGTTGAGAGACCTTTTTTGTAGAGAATTAAGTTTCCTACGTTTTATGTTCTATGATATTTTTTGATCAGATGCGTAGTTCTCGAGATATATCAAGATATTTAAAAGTTCCGAAGCCGCACCAACATAATAGAGATACAGAAACACCGTGGCCCCTTTCTTTGAGATAACTCTGCACTATTGCGAGCTGCAAATGCCACTTCCAGCTTAGCTGTGCAGAAGAAGAACATCAAGAAGAAGAAATATCTCGAAATATGTCCGTCAGGCCCCTTCCCTTGAGATAAATCTGCAAATATCTCGGAAACGAAGAGAGCTATGGCAAAATGTTAAGAGACCTTTTTTGTAGAGAATTAAGTTTCCTACTTTTTATGTTCTATGATATTTTTTGATCTGATGCGTAGTTCTCGAGATATATCAAGATATTTAAAAGTTCCAAAGCCGCACCAACATAATAGAGATACAGAAACACCGTGGCCCCTTTCTTTGAGATAACTCTGCACTATTGCGAGCTGCAAATGCCACTTCCAGCTTAGCTGTGCAGAAGAAGAACATCAAGAAGAAGAAATATCTCGAAATATGTCCGTCAGGCCCCTTCCCTTGAGATATATCTGCAAATATCTCGGAAACGAAGAGAGCTATGGCAAAATGTTAAGAGACCTTTTTTGTAGAGAATTAAGTTTCCTACTTTTTATGTTCTATGATATTTTTTGATCAGAAGCGTAGTATTCGAGATATATCGAGATATTTAAAAGTTCCAAAGCCGCACCAACATAATAGAGATACAGAAACACCGTGGCCCCTTTCTTTGAGATAACTCTGCACTATTGCGAGCTGCAAATGCCACTTCCAGCTTAGCTGTGCAGAGGAAGAACAACAAGAAGAAGAAATATCTCGAAATATGTCCGTCAGGCCAGTTCCTTTGAGCTGAATCTGCAAATATCTCGGAAACGAAGCGAGCTATGGCAAAATGTTAAGAGACGTTTTTTGTAGAGAATTATGTTTCCTACAATTTATGTTCTATGATATTTTTTGATCAGAAGCGTAGTTTTCGAGATGTATCGAGATATTTAAAAGTTCCGAAGCCGCACCAACATAATAGGGATACAGAAACACCGTGGCCCCTTTCTTTGAGATAACTCTGCAGTATTGCGAGCTGTAAATGCCACTTCCAGCTTAGCTGTGCAGAAGAAGAACAACAAGAAGAAGAAATATCTCGAAATATGTCCGTCAGGCCCCTTCCCTTGAGATATATCTGCAAATATCTCGGAAACGAAGCGAGCTATGGCAAAATGTTAAGAGACCTTTTTTGTAGAGAATTAAGTTTCCTACTTTTTATGTTCTATGATATTTTTTGGTCAGATGCGTAGTTCTCGAGATATATCAAGATATTTAAAAGTTCCGAAGCCGCACCAACATAATAGAGATACAGAAACACCGTGGCCCCTCTCTTTGAGATAACTCTGCACTACTGCGAGCTGGAAATGCCACTTCCAGTTTAGCTGTGCAGAAGAAGAACAACAAGAAGAAGAAATATCTCGAAATATGTCCGTTAGGCCCCTTCCCTTGAGATAAATCTGCAAATATCTCGGAAACGAAGCGAGCTATGGCAAAATGTTAAGAGACCTCTTTTGTAGAGAATTAAGCTTCCTACTTTTTATGTTCTATGATATTTTTTGATCAGATGCGTAGTTCTCGAGATGTATCAAGATATTTAAAAGTTCCGAAGCCGCACCAACATAATAGAGATACAGAAACACCGTGGCCCCTTTCTTTGAGATAACTCTGCACTATTGCGCGCTGTAAATGCCACTTCCAGCTTAGCTGTGCAGAAGAAGAACAACAAGAAGAAGAAATATCTCGAAATATGTCCGTCAGGCCCCTTCCCTTGAGATAAATCTGCAAATATCTCGGAAACGAAGCGAGCTATGGCAAAATGTTAAGAGACCTTTTTTGTAGAGAATTAAGTTTCCCACGTTTTATGTTCTATGATATTTTTTGATCAGATGCGTAGTTCTCGAGATATATCAAGATATCTAAAAGTTCCGAAGCCGCACCAACATAATAGAGATACAGAAACACCGTGGCCCCTTTCTTTGAGATAACTCTGCACTATTGCGAGCTGCAAATGCCACTTCCAGCTTAGCTGTGCAGAAGAAGAACAACAAGAAGAAGAAATATCTCGAAATATGTCCGTCAGGCCCCTTCCCTTGAGATAAATCTGCAAATATCTCGGAAACGAAGCGAGCTATGGGAAAATGTTAAGAGACCTTTTTTGTAGAGAATTAAGTTTCCTACTTTTTATGTTGTATGATATTTTTTGATCAGTTGCGTAGTTCTCGGGATATATCAAGATATCTAAAAGTTCCGAAGCCGCACCAACATAATAGAGATACAGAAACACCGTGGCCCCTTTCTTTGAGATAACTCTGCACTAGTGCGAGCCGCAAATGCCACTTCCAGCTTAGCTGTGCAGAAGAAGAACAACAAGAAGAAGAAATATCTCGAAATATGTCCGTCAGGCCCCTTCCCTTGAGATAAATCTGCAAATATCTCGGAAACGAAGCGAGCGATGGCAAAATGTTAAGAGACCTTTTTTGTAGAGAATTAAGTTTCCTACTTTTTATGTTCTATGATATTTTTTGATCAGATGCGTAGTTCTCGAGATATATCAAGATATCTAAAAGTTCCGAAGCCGCACCAACATAATAGAGATACAGAAACACCGTGGCCCCTTTCTTTGAGATAACTCTGCACTATTGCGAGCTGCAAATGCCACTTCCAGCTTAGCTGTGCAGAAGAAGAACAACAAGAAGAAGAAATATCTCGAAATATGTCCGTCAGGCCCCTTCCCTTGAGATAAATCTGCAAATATCTCGGAAACGAAGAGAGCTATGGCAAAATGTTAAGAGACCTTTTTTGTAGAGAATTAAGTTTCCTACTTTTTATGTTCTATGATATTTTTTGATTAGATGCGTAGTTCTCGAGATATATCAAGATATTTAAAAGTTCCGAAGCCGCACCAACATAATAGAGATACAGAAACACCGTGGCCCCTTTCTTTCAGATAACTATGCACTATTGCGAGCTGCAAATGCCACTTCCAGCTTAGCTGTGCAGAAGAACAACAAGAAGAAGAAATATCTCGAAATATGTCCGTCAGGCCCCTTCCCTTGAGATAAATCTGCAAATATCTCGGAAACGAAGAGAGCTATGGCAAAATGTTAAGAGACCTTTTTTGTAGAGAATTAGGTTTCCTACAATTTATGTTCTATGATATTTTTTGATCAGAAGCGTAGTTTTCGAGATATATCGAGATATTTAAAAGTTCCGAAGCCGCACCAACATAATAGAGATACAGAAACACCGTGGCCCCTTTCGTTGAGATAACTCTGCACTAGTGCGAGCCGCAAATGCCACTTCCAGCTTAGCTGTGCAGAAGAAGAACAACAAGAAGAAGAAATATCTCGAAATATGTCCGTCAGGCCCCTTCCCTTGAGATAAATCTGCAAATATCTCGGAAACGAAGCGAGCTATGGCAAAATGTTAAGAGACCTTTTTTGCAGAGAATTAAGTTTCCTACTTTTTATGTTCTATGATATTTTTTGATCAGATGCGTAGTTCTCGAGATATATCAAGATATCTAAAAGTTCCGAAGCCGCACCAACATAATAGAGATACAGAAACACCGTGGCCCCTTTCGTTGAGATAACTCTGCACTAGTGCGAGCCGCAAATGCCACTTCCAGCTTAGCTGTGCAGAAGAAGAACAACAAGAAGAAGAAATATCTCGAAATATGTCCGTCAGGCCCCTTCCCTTGAGATAAATCTGCAAATATCTCGGAAACGAAGCGAGCTATAGCAAAATGTTAAGAGACCTTTTTTGTAGAGAATTAAGTTTCCTACTATTTATGTTCTATGATATTTTTGGATCAGATGCGTAGTTCTCGAGATATATCAAGATATTTAAAAGTTCCGAAGCCGCACCAACATAATAGAGATACAGAAACACCGTGGCCCCTTTCTTTGAGATAACTCTGCACTAGAGCGAGCCGCAAATGCCACTTCCAGCTTAGCTGTGCAGAAGAAGAACAACAAGAAGAAGAAATATCTCGAAATATGTCCGTCAGGCCACTTCCCTTGAGATAAATCTGCAAATATCTCGGAAACGAAGCGAGCTATGGCAAAATGTTAAGAGACGTTTTTTGTAGAGAATTATGTTTCCTACAATTTATGTTGTATGATATTTTTTGATCAGAAGCGTAGTTTTCGAGATATATCGAGGTATTTAAAAGTTCCGAAGCCGCACCAACACAATAGGGATACAGAAACACCGTGGCCCCTTTCTTTGAGATAACTCTGCACTAGTGCGAGCTGTAAATGCCACTTCCAGCTTAGCTGTGCAGAAGAAGAACAACAAGAAGAAGAAATATCTCGAAATATGTCCGTCAGGCCCCTTCCCTTGAGATATATCTGCAAATATCTCGGAAACGAAGCGAGCTATGGCAAAATGTTGAGAGACCTTTTTTGTAGAGAATTAAGTTTCCTACTTTTTATGTTCTATGATATTTTTTGATCAGATGCGTAGTTCTCGAGATATATCAAGATATTTAAAAGTTCCGAAGCCGCACCAACATAATAGAGATACAGAAACACGGTGGCCCCTTTCTTTGAGATAACTCTGCACTAGTGCGAGCCGCAAATGCCACTTCCAGCTTAGCTGTGCAGAAGAAGAACAACAAGAAGAAGAAATATCTCGAAATATGTCCGTCAGGCCCCTTCCCTTGAGATAAATCTGCAAATATCTCGGAATCGAAGCGAGCTATGGCAAAATGTTAAGAGACCTTTTTTGTAGAGAATTAAGTTTCCTACTTTTTATGTTCTATGATATTTTTTGATTAGATGCGTAGTTCTCGAGATATATCAAGATATTTAAAAGTTCCGAAGCCGCACCAACATAATAGAGATACAGAAACACCGTGGCCCCTTTCTTTCAGATAACTATGCACTATTGCGAGCTGCAAATGCCACTTCCAGCTTAGCTGTGCAGAAGAACAACAAGAAGAAGAAATATCTCGAAATATGTCCGTCAGGCCCCTTCCCTTGAGATAAATCTGCAAATATCTCGGAAACGAAGAGAGCTATGGCAAAATGTTAAGAGACCTTTTTTGTAGAGAATTAAGTTTCCTACAATTTATGTTCTATGACATTTTTTGATCAGAAGCGTAGTTTTCGAGATATATCGAGATATTTAAAAGTTCCGAAGCCGCACCAACATAATAGAGATACAGAAACACCGTGGCCCCTTTCGTTGAGATAACTCTGCACTAGTGCGAGCCGCAAATGCCACTTCCAGCTTAGCTGTGCAGAAGAAGAACAACAAGAAGAAGAAATATCTCGAAATATGTCCGTCAGGCCCCTTCCCTTGAGATAAATCTGCAAATATCTCGGAAACGAAGCGAGCTATGGCAAAATGTTAAGAGACCTTTTTTGTAGAGAATTATGTTTCCTACTTTTTATGTTCTATGATATTTTTTGATCAGATGCGTAGTTCTCGAGATATATCAAGATATTTAAAAGTTCCGAAGCCGCACCAACATAATAGAGATACAGAAACACCGTGGCCCCTTTCGTTGAGATAACTCTGCACTAGTGCGAGCCGCAAATGCCAGTTCCAGCTTAGCTGTGCAGAAGAAGAACAACAAGAAGAAGAAATATCTCGAAATATGTCCGTCAGGCCCCTTCCCTTGAGATAAATCTGCAAATATCTCGGAAACGAAGCGAGCTATGGCAAAATGTTAAGAGACCTTTTTTGTAGAGAATTAAGTTTCCTACTTTTTATGTTGTATGATATTTTTTGATCAGATGCGTAGTTCTCGAGATATATCAAGATATTTAAAAGTTCCGAAGCCGCACCAACATAATAGAGATACAGAAACACCGTGACCCCTTTCTTTGAGATAACTCTGCACTATTGCGAGCTGCAAGTGCCACTTCCAGCTTAGCTGTGCAGAGGAAGAACAACAAGAAGAAGAAATATCTCGAAATATGTCCGTCAGGCCAGTTCCTTTGAGCTGAATCTGCAAATATCTCGGAAACGAAGCGAGCTATGGCAAAATGTTAAGAGACGTTTTTTGTAGAGAATTATGTTTCCTACAATTTATGTTCTATGATATTTTTTGATCAGAAGCGTAGTTTTCGAGATATATCGAGGTATTTAAAAGTTCCGAAGCCGCACCAACACAATAGGGATACAGAAACACCGTGGCCCCTTTCTTTGAGACAACTCTGCACTAGTGCGAGCCGCAAATGCCACTTCCAGCTTAGCTGTGCAGAAGAAGAACAACAAGAAGAAGAAATATCTCGAAATATGTCCGTCAGGCCCCTTCCCTTGAGATAAATCTGCAAATATCTCGGAAACGAAGCGAGCTATGGCGAAATGTTAAGAGACCTTTTTTGTAGACACTTAAGTTTCCTACTTTTCATGTTCTATGATATTTTTTGATCAGATGCGTAGTTCTCGAGATATATCAAGATATTTAAAAGTTCCGAAGCAGCACCAACATAATAGAGATACAGAAACACCGTGGCCCCTTTCTTTGAGATAACTCTGCACGATTGCGAGCTGTAAATGCCACTTCCAGCTTAGCTGTGCAGAAGAAGGACAACAAGAAGAAGAAATATCTCGAAATATGTCCGTCAGGCCCCTTCCCTTGAGATAAATCTGCAAATATCTCGGAATCGAAGCGAGCTATGGCAAAATGTTAAGAGACCTTTTTTGTAGAGAATTAAGTTTCCTACTTTTTATGTTCTATGATATTTTTTGATCAGATGCGTAGTTCTCGAGATATATCAAGATATTTAAAAGTTCCGAAACCGCACCAACATAATAGAGATACAGAAACACCGTGGCCCCTTTCTTTGAGATAACTCTGCACTATTGCGAGCTGCAAATGCCACTTCCAGCTTAGCTGTGCAGAGGAAGAACAACAAGAAGAAGAAGTATCTCGAAATATGTCCGTCAGGCCCCTTCCCTTGAGATAAATCTGCAAATATCTCGGAAACGAAGCGAGCTGTGGCAAAATGTTAAGAGACCTTTTTTGTAGAGAATTAAGTTTCCTACTTTTTATGTTCTATGATATTTTTTGATCAGATGCGTAGTTCTCGAGATATATCAAAATATTTAAAAGTTTCGAAGCCGCACCAACATAATAGAGATACAGAAACACCGTGGCCCCTTTCTTTGAGATAACTCTGCACTATTGCGAGCTGCAAATGCCACTTCCAGCTTAGCTGTGCAGAGGAAGAACAACAAGAAGAAGAAGTATCTCGAAACATGTCCGTCAGGCCCGTTCCTTTGAGCTGAATCTTCAAATATCTCGGAAACGAAGCGATCTGTGGGAAAATGTTAAGAGACGTTTTTTGTAGAGAATTATCTTTCCTACAATTTATGTTCTATGATATTTTTTGATCAGAAGCGTAGTTTTCGAGATATATCGAGATATTTAAAAGTTCCGAAGCCGCACCAACATAATAGAGATACAGAAACACCGTGGCCCCTTTCTTTGAGATAACTCTGCACTAGTGCGAGCCGCAAATGCCACTTCCAGCTTAGCTGTGCAGAAGAAGAACAACAAGAAGAAGAAATATCTCGAAATATGTCCGTCAGGCCCCTTCCCTTGAGATAAATCTGCAAATATCTCGGAAACCAAGCGAGCTATGGCAAAATGTTAAGACACCTTTTTTGTAGAGAATTAAGTTTCCTACTTTTTATGTTCTATGATATTTTTTGATCAGATGCGTAGTTCTCG
Organism: Osmia lignaria lignaria; assembly: GCF_051020975.1. Taxonomy (NCBI): domain Eukaryota; kingdom Metazoa; phylum Arthropoda; class Insecta; order Hymenoptera; family Megachilidae; genus Osmia; species Osmia lignaria. The sequence continues at coordinate 4,041,909 of NW_027478164.1, forward strand.
AGATATATCAAGATATTTAAAAGTTCCGAAGCCGCACCAACATAATAGAGATACAGAAACACCGTGGCCCCTTTCTTTGAGATAACTCTGCACTATTGCGAGCTGTAAATGCCACTTCCAGCTTAGCTGTGCAGAAGAAGAACAACAAGAAGAAGAAATATCTCGAAATATGTCCGTCAGGCCCCTTCCCTTGAGATATATCTGCAAATATCTCGGAAACGAAGCGAGCTATGGCAAAATGTTAACAGACCTTTTTTGTAGAGAATTATGTTTTCTACAATTTATGTTCTATGATATTTTTTGATCAGAAGCGTAGTTTTCGAGATATATCGAGATATTTAAAAGTTCCGAAGCCGCACCAACATAATAGAGATACAGAAACACCGTGGCCCCTTTCTTTGAGATAACTCTGCACTAGTGCGAGCCGCAAATGCCACTTCCAGCTTAGCTGTGCAGAAGAAGAACAACAAGAAGAAGAAATATCTCGAAATATGTCCGTCAGGCCCCTTCCCTTGAGATAAATCTGCAAATATCTCGGAAACGAAGCGAGCTATGGCAAAATCTTAAGAGACCTTTTTGTAGAGAATTAAGTTTCCTACTTTTTATGTTCTATGATATTTTTTGATCAGATGCGTAGTTTTCGAGATATATCGAGATATTTAAAAGTTCCGAAGCCGCACCAACATAGTAGGGATACAGAAACACCGTGGCCCCTTTCTTTGAGATAACTCTGCACTAGTGCGAGCCGCAAATGCCACTTCCAGCTTAGCTGTGCAGAAGAAGAACAACCAGAAGAAGAAATATCTCGAAATATTTCCGTTAGGCTCCTTCCCTTGAGATAAATCTGCAAATATCTCGGAAACGAAGCGACCTATGGCAAGATGTTCAGAGACCTTTTTTGTAGAGAATTAAGTTTCCTACTTTTTATGTTCTATGATATTTTTTGATCAGATGCGTAGTTCTCGAGATATATCAAGATATTTAAAAGTTCCGAAGCCGCACCAACATAATAGAGATACAGAAACACCGTGGCCCCTTTCTTTGAGATAACTCTGCACTATTGCGAGCTGCAAATGCCACTTCCAGCTTAGCTGTGCAGAGGAAGAACAACAAGAAGAAGAAGTATCTCGAAATATGTCCGTCAGGCCCGTTCCTTTGAGCTGAATCTGCAAATATCTCGGAAACGAAGCGAGCTATGGCAAAATGTTAAGAGACCTTTTTTGTAGAGAATTAAGTTTCCTACTTTTTATGTTCTATGATATTTTTTGATCAGATGCGTAGTTCTCGAGATATATCAAGATATTTAAAAGTTCCGAAGCCGCACCAACATAATAGAGATACAGAAACACCGTGGCCCCTTTCTTTGAGATAACTCTGCACTATTGCGAGCTGCAAATGCCACTTCCAGCTTAGCTGTGCAGAGGAAGAACAACAAGAAGAAGAAGTATCTCGAAATATGTCCGTCAGGCCCGTTCCTTTGAGCTGAATCTGCAAATATCTCGGAAACGAAGCGAGCTATGGCAAAATGTTAAGAGACGTTTTTTGTAGAGAATTATCTTTCCTACAATTTATGTTCTATGATATTTTTTGATCAGAAGCGTAGTTTTCGAGATATATCGAGATATTTAAAAGTTCCGAAGCCGCACCAACATAATAGAGATACAGAAACACCGTGGCCCCTTTCTTTGAGATAACTCTGCACTAGTGCGAGCCGCAAATGCCACTTCCAGCTTAGCTGTGCAGAAGAAGAACAACCAGAAGAAGAAATATCTCGAAATATTTCCGTTAGGCTCCTTCCCTTGAGATAAATCTGCAAATATCTCGGAAACGAAGCGACCTATGGCAAAATGTTCAGAGACCTTTTTTGTAGAGAATTAAGTTTCCTACTTTTTATGTTCTATGATATTTTTTGATCAGATGCGTAGTTCTCGAGATATATCAAGATATTTAAAAGTTCCGAAGCCGCACCAACATAATAGAGATACAGAAACACCGTGGCCCCTTTCTTTGAGATAACTCTGCACTATTGCGAGCTGCAAATGCCACTTCCAGCTTAGCTGTGCAGAGGAAGAACAACAAGAAGAAGAAGTATCTCGAAATATGTCCGTCAGGCCCGTTCCTTTGAGCTGAATCTGCAAATATCTCGGAAACGAAGCGAGCTATGGCAAAATGTTAAGAGACGTTTTTTGTAGAGAATTATCTTTCCTACAATTTATGTTCTATGATATTTTTTGATCAGATGCGTAGTTTTCGAGATATATCGAGATATTTAAAAGATCCGAAGCCGCACCAACATAATAGGGATACAGAAACACCGTGGCCCCTTTCTTTGAGATAACTCTGCACTAGTGCGAGCCGCAAATGCCACTTCCAGCTTAGCTGTGCAGAAGAAGAACAACCAGAAGAAGAAATATCTCGAAATATTTCCGTTAGGCTCCTTCCCTTGAGATAAATCTGCAAATATCTCGGAAACGAAGCGACCTATGGCAAAATGTTCAGAGACCTTTTTTGTAGAGAATTAAGTTTCCTACTTTTTGTGTTCTATGATATTTTTTGATCAGATGCGTAGTTCTCGAGATATATCAAGATATTTAAAAGTTCCGAAGCCGCACCAACATAATAGAGATACAGAAACACCGTGGCCCCTTTCTTTGAGATAACTCTGCACTATTGCGAGCTGTAAATGCCACTTCCATCTTAGCTGTGCAGAAGAAGAACAACAAGAAGAAGAAATATCTCGAAATATGTCCGTCAGGCCCCTTCCCTTGAGATAATTCTGCAAATATCTCGGAAACGAAGCGAGCTATGGCAAAATGTTAAGAGACCTTTTTTGTAGAGAATTATGTTTCCTACAATTTATGTTCTATGATATTTTTTGATCAGAAGCGTAGTTTTCGAGATATATCGAGATATTTAAAAGTTCCGAAGCCGCACCAACATAATAGAGATACAGAAACACCGTGGCCCCTTTCTTTGAGATAACTCTGCACTATTGCGAGCTGCAAATGCCACTTCCAGCTTAGCTGTGCAGAGGAAGAACAACAAGAAGAAGAAGTATCTCGAAACATGTCCGTCAGGCCCGTTCCTTTGAGCTGAATCTTCAAATATCTCGGAAACGAAGCGATCTATGGGAAAATGTTAAGAGACGTTTTTTGTAGAGAATTATCTTTCCTACAATTTATGTTCTATGATATTTTTTGATCAGAAGCGTAGTTTTCGAGATATATCGAGATATTTAAAAGTTCCGAAGCCGCACCAACATAATAGAGATACAGAAACACCGTGGCCCCTTTCTTTGAGATAACTCTGCACTAGTGCGAGCCGCAAATGCCACTTCCAGCTTAGCTGTGCAGAAGAAGAACAACAAGAAGAAGAAATATCTCGAAATATGTCCGTCAGGCCCCTTCCCTTGAGATAAATCTGCAAATATCTCGGAAACCAAGCGAGCTATGGCAAAATGTTAAGACACCTTTTTTGTAGAGAATTAAGTTTCCTACTTTTTATGTTCTATGATATTTTTTGATCAGATGCGTAGTTCTCGAGATATATCAAGATATTTAAAAGTTCCGAAGCCGCACCAACATAATAGAGATACAGAAACACCGTGGCCCCTTTCTTTGAGATAACTCTGCACTATTGCGAGCTGTAAATGCCACTTCCAGCTTAGCTGTGCAGAAGAAGAACAACAAGAAGAAGAAATATCTCGAAATATGTCCGTCAGGCCCCTTCCCTTGAGATATATCTGCAAATATCTCGGAAACGAAGCGAGCTATGGCAAAATGTTAACAGACCTTTTTTGTAGAGAATTATGTTTTCTACAATTTATGTTCTATGATATTTTTTGATCAGAAGCGTAGTTTTCGAGATATATCGAGATATTTAAAAGTTCCGAAGCCGCACCAACATAATAGAGATACAGAAACACCGTGGCCCCTTTCTTTGAGATAACTCTGCACTAGTGCGAGCCGCAAATGCCACTTCCAGCTTAGCTGTGCAGAAGAAGAACAACAAGAAGAAGAAATATCTCGAAATATGTCCGTCAGGCCCCTTCCCTTGAGATAAATCTGCAAATATCTCGGAAACGAAGCGAGCTATGGCAAAATCTTAAGAGACCTTTTTGTAGAGAATTAAGTTTCCTACTTTTTATGTTCTATGATATTTTTTGATCAGATGCGTAGTTTTCGAGATATATCGAGATATTTAAAAGTTCCGAAGCCGCACCAACATAGTAGGGATACAGAAACACCGTGGCCCCTTTCTTTGAGATAACTCTGCACTAGTGCGAGCCGCAAATGCCACTTCCAGCTTAGCTGTGCAGAAGAAGAACAACCAGAAGAAGAAATATCTCGAAATATTTCCGTTAGGCTCCTTCCCTTGAGATAAATCTGCAAATATCTCGGAAACGAAGCGACCTATGGCAAGATGTTCAGAGACCTTTTTTGTAGAGAATTAAGTTTCCTACTTTTTATGTTCTATGATATTTTTTGATCAGATGCGTAGTTCTCGAGATATATCAAGATATTTAAAAGTTCCGAAGCCGCACCAACATAATAGAGATACAGAAACACCGTGGCCCCTTTCTTTGAGATAACTCTGCACTATTGCGAGCTGCAAATGCCACTTCCAGCTTAGCTGTGCAGAGGAAGAACAACAAGAAGAAGAAGTATCTCGAAATATGTCCGTCAGGCCCGTTCCTTTGAGCTGAATCTGCAAATATCTCGGAAACGAAGCGAGCTATGGCAAAATGTTAAGAGACCTTTTTTGTAGAGAATTAAGTTTCCTACTTTTTATGTTCTATGATATTTTTTGATCAGATGCGTAGTTCTCGAGATATATCAAGATATTTAAAAGTTCCGAAGCCGCACCAACATAATAGAGATACAGAAACACCGTGGCCCCTTTCTTTGAGATAACTCTGCACTATTGCGAGCTGCAAATGCCACTTCCAGCTTAGCTGTGCAGAGGAAGAACAACAAGAAGAAGAAGTATCTCGAAATATGTCCGTCAGGCCCGTTCCTTTGAGCTGAATCTGCAAATATCTCGGAAACGAAGCGAGCTATGGCAAAATGTTAAGAGACGTTTTTTGTAGAGAATTATCTTTCCTACAATTTATGTTCTATGATATTTTTTGATCAGAAGCGTAGTTTTCGAGATATATCGAGATATTTAAAAGTTCCGAAGCCGCACCAACATAATAGAGATACAGAAACACCGTGGCCCCTTTCTTTGAGATAACTCTGCACTAGTGCGAGCCGCAAATGCCACTTCCAGCTTAGCTGTGCAGAAGAAGAACAACCAGAAGAAGAAATATCTCGAAATATTTCCGTTAGGCTCCTTCCCTTGAGATAAATCTGCAAATATCTCGGAAACGAAGCGACCTATGGCAAAATGTTCAGAGACCTTTTTTGTAGAGAATTAAGTTTCCTACTTTTTATGTTCTATGATATTTTTTGATCAGATGCGTAGTTCTCGAGATATATCAAGATATTTAAAAGTTCCGAAGCCGCACCAACATAATAGAGATACAGAAACACCGTGGCCCCTTTCTTTGAGATAACTCTGCACTATTGCGAGCTGCAAATGCCACTTCCAGCTTAGCTGTGCAGAGGAAGAACAACAAGAAGAAGAAGTATCTCGAAATATGTCCGTCAGGCCCGTTCCTTTGAGCTGAATCTGCAAATATCTCGGAAACGAAGCGAGCTATGGCAAAATGTTAAGAGACGTTTTTTGTAGAGAATTATCTTTCCTACAATTTATGTTCTATGATATTTTTTGATCAGATGCGTAGTTTTCGAGATATATCGAGATATTTAAAAGATCCGAAGCCGCACCAACATAATAGGGATACAGAAACACCGTGGCCCCTTTCTTTGAGATAACCCTGCACTAGTGCGAGCCGCAAATGCCACTTCCAGCTTAGCTGTGCAGAAGAAGAACAACCAGAAGAAGAAATATCTCGAAATATTTCCGTTAGGCTCCTTCCCTTGAGATAAATCTGCAAATATCTCGGAAACGAAGCGACCTATGGCAAAATGTTCAGAGACCTTTTTTGTAGAGAATTAAGTTTCCTACTTTTTGTGTTCTATGATATTTTTTGATCAGATGCGTAGTTCTCGAGATATATCAAGATATTTAAAAGTTCCGAAGCCGCACCAACATAATAGAGATACAGAAACACCGTGGCCCCTTTCTTTGAGATAACTCTGCACTATTGCGAGCTGTAAATGCCACTTCCATCTTAGCTGTGCAGAAGAAGAACAACAAGAAGAAGAAATATCTCGAAATATGTCCGTCAGGCCCCTTCCCTTGAGATAATTCTGCAAATATCTCGGAAACGAAGCGAGCTATGGCAAAATGTTAAGAGACCTTTTTTGTAGAGAATTATGTTTCCTACAATTTATGTTCTATGATATTTTTTGATCAGAAGCGTAGTTTTCGAGATATATCGAGATATTTAAAAGTTCCGAAGCCGCACCAACATAATAGAGATACAGAAACACCGTGGCCCCTTTCTTTGAGATAACTCTGCACTAGTGCGAGCTGCAAATGCCACTTCCAGCTTAGCTGTGCAGAAGAAGAACAACAAGAAGAAGAAGTATCTCGAAATATGTCCGTCAGGCCCGTTCCTTTGAGCTGAATCTGCAAATATCTCGGAAACGAAGCGAGCTATGGCAAAATGTTAAGAGACGTTTTTTGTAGAGAATTATGTTTCCTACAATTTATGTTCTATGATATTTTTTGATCAGAAGCGTAGTTTTCGAGATATATCGAGATATTTAAAAGTTCCGAAGCCGCACCAACATAATAGAGATACAGAAACACCGTGGCCCCTTTCTTTGAGATAACTCTGCACTAGTGCGAGCCGCAAATGCCACTTCCAGCTTAGCTGTGCAGAAGAAGAACAACCAGAAGAAGAAATATCTCGAAATATTTCCGTTAGGCTCCTTCCCTTGAGATAAATCTGCAAATATCTCGGAAACGAAGCGACCTATGGCAAAATGTTCAGAGACCTTTTTTGTAGAGCATTAAGTTTCCTACTTTTTATGTTCTATGATATTTTTTGATCAGAAGCGTAGTTTTCGAGATATATCGAGATATGTAAAAGTTCCGAAGCCGCACCAACATAATAGAGATACAGAAACACCGTGGCCCCTTTCTTTGAGATAACTGTGCACTAGTGCGAGCCGCAAATGCCACTTCCAGCTTAGCTGTGCAGAAGAAGAACAACAAGAAGAAGAAATATCTCGAAATATGTCCGTCAGGCCAGTTCCTTTGAGCTGAATCTGCAAATATCTCGGAAACGAAACGAGCTATGGCAAAATGTTAAGAGACGTTTTTTGTAGAGAATTATGTTTCCTACAATTTATGTTCTATGATATTTTTTGATCAGAAGCGTAGTTTTCGAGATATATCGAGATATTTAAAAGTTCCGAAGACGCACCAACATAATAGAGATACAGAAACACCGTGGCCCCTTTCTTTGAGATAACTCTGCACTATTGCGAGCTGTAAATGCCACTTCCAGCTTAGCTGTGCAGAAGAAGAACAACAAGAAGAAGAAATATCTCGAAATATGCCCGTTAGGCCCCTTCCCTTGAGATATATCTGCAAATATCTCGGAAACGAAGCGAGCTATGGCAAAATGTTAAGAGACCTTTTTTGTAGAGAATTAAGTTTCCTACTTTTTATCTTCTATGATATTTTTTGATCAGATGCGTAGTTCTCGAGATATATCAAGATATTTAAAAGTTCCGAAGCCGCACCAACATCATAGAGATACAGAAACACCGTGGCCCCTTTCTTTGAGATAACTCTGCACTATTGCGAGCTGTAAATGCCACTTCCAGCTTAGCTGTGCAGAAGAAGAACAACAAGAAGAAGAAATATCTCGAAATATGTCCGTCAGGCCCCTTCCCTTGAGATAAATCTGCAAATATCTCGGAAACGAAGCGAGCTATGGCAAAATGTTCAGAGACCTTTTTTGTAGAGAATTAAGTTTCCTACTTTTTATGTTCTCTGATATTTTTTGATCAGATGCGTAGTTCTCGAGATATATCAAGATATTTAAAAGTTCCGAAGCCGCACCAACATAATAGAGATACAGAAACACCGTGGCCCCTTTCTTTGAGATAACTCTGCACTATTGCGAGCTGCAAATGCCACTTCCAGCTTAGCTGTGCAGAGGAAGAACAACAAGAAGAAGAAGTATCTCGAAATATGTCCGTCAGGCCAGTTCCTTTGAGCTGAATCTGCAAATATCTCGGAAACGAAACGAGCTATGGCAAAATGTTAAGAGACATTTTTTGTAGAGAATTATGTTTCCTACAATTTATGTTCTACGATATTTTTTGATCAGAAGCGTAGTTTTCGAGATATATCGAGATATTTAAAAGTTCCGAAGACGCACCAACATAATAGAGATACAGAAACACCGTGGCCCCTTTCTTTGAGATAACTCTGCACTAGTGCGAGCCGCAAATGCCACTTCCAGCTTAGCTGTGCAGAAGAAGAACAACAAGAAGAAGAAATATCTCGAAATATGTCCGTCAGGCCCCTTCCCTTGAGATATATCTGCAAATATCTCGGAAACGAAGAGAGCTATGGCAAAATGTTAAGAGACCTTTTTTGTAGAGAATTAAGTTTCCTACTTTTCATGTTCTATGATATTTTTTGATCGGATGCGTAGTTCTCGAGATATATCAAGATACTTAAAAGTTCCGAAGCCGCACCAACATAATAGAGATACAGAAACACCGTGGCCCCTTTCTTTGAGATAACTCTGCACTATTGCGAGCTGTAAATGCCACTTCCAGCTTAGCTGTGCAGAAGAAGAACAACAAGAAGAAGAAATATCTCGAAATATGCCCGTTAGGCCCCTTCCCTTGAGATAAATCTGCAAATATCTCGGAAACAAAGCGACCTATGGCAAAATGTTCAGAGACCTTTTTTGTAGAGAATTAAGTTTCCTACTTTTTATCTTCTATGATATTTTTTGATCAGATGCGTAGTTCTCGAGATATATCAAGATATTTAAAAGTTCCGAAGCCGCACCAACATAATAGAGATACAGAAACACCGTGGCCCCTCTCTTTGAGATAACTCTGCACTATTGCGAGCTGCAAATGCCACTTCCAGCTTAGCTGTGCAGAAGAAGAACAACAAGAAGAAGAAATATCTCGAAATATGTCCGTCAGGCCAGTTCCTTTGAGCTGAATCTGCAAATATCTCGGAAACGAAGCGAGCTATGGCAAAATGTTAAGAGACCTTTTTTGTAGAGAATTAAGTTTCCTACTTTTTATGTTCTATGATATTTTTTGATCAGAAGCGTAGTTTTCGAGATATATCGAGATATTTAAAAGTTCCGAAGACGCACCAACATAATAGAGATACAGAAACACCGTGGCCCCTTTCTTTGACATAACTGTGCACTAGTGCGAGCCGCAAATGCCACTTCCAGCTTAGCTGTGCAGAAGAAGAACAACAAGAAGAAGAAATATCTCGAAATATGTCCGTCAGGCCAGTTCCTTTGAGCTGAATCTGCAAATATCTCGGAAACGAAGCGAGCTATGGCAAAATGTTAAGAGACGTTTTTTGTAGAGAATTATGTTTCCTACAATTTATGTTCTATGATATTTTTTGATCAGAAGCGTAGTTTTCGAGATATATCGAGATATTTAAAAGTTCCGAAGACGCACCAACATAGTAGAGATACAGAAACACCGTGGTCCCTTCTTTGAGATAACTGTGCACTAGTGCGAGCCGCAAATGCCACTTCCAGCTTAGCTGTGCAGAAGAAGAACAACAAGAAGAAGAAATATCTCGAAATATGTCCGTCAGGCCCATTCCCTTGAGATAAATCTGCAAATATCTCGGAAACGAAGCGAGCTATGGCAAAATGTTAAGAGACCTTTTTTGTAGAGAATTATGTTTCCTACTTTTTATGTTCTATGATATTTTTTGATCAGATGCGTAGTTCTCGAGATATATCAAGATATTTAAAAGTTCCGAAGCCGCAACAACATAATAGAGATACAGAAACACCGTGGCCCCTTTCTTTGAGATAACTCTGCACTAGTGCGAGCCGCAAATGCCACTTCCAGCTTAGCTGTGCAGAAGAAGAACAACCAGAAGAAGAAATATCTCGAAATATTTCCGTTAGGCTCCTTCCCTTGAGATAAATCTGCAAATATCTCGGAAACGAAGCGACCTATGGCAAAATGTTCAGAGACCTTTTTTGTAGAGCATTAAGTTTCCTACTTTTTATGTTCTATGATATTTTTTGATCAGAAGCGTAGTTTTCGAGATATATCGAGATATGTAAAAGTTCCGAAGCCGCACCAACATAATAGAGATACAGAAACACCGTGGCCCCTTTCTTTGAGATAACTGTGCACTAGTGCGAGCCGCAAATGCCACTTCCAGCTTAGCTGTGCAGAAGAAGAACAACAAGAAGAAGAAATATCTCGAAATATGTCCGTCAGGCCAGTTCCTTTGAGCTGAATCTGCAAATATCTCGGAAACGAAACGAGCTATGGCAAAATGTTAAGAGACGTTTTTTGTAGAGAATTATGTTTCCTACAATTTATGTTCTATGATATTTTTTGATCAGAAGCGTAGTTTTCGAGATATATCGAGATATTTAAAAGTTCCGAAGACGCACCAACATAATAGAGATACAGAAACACCGTGGCCCCTTTCTTTGAGATAACTCTGCACTATTGCGAGCTGTAAATGCCACTTCCAGCTTAGCTGTGCAGAAGAAGAACAACAAGAAGAAGAAATATCTCGAAATATGCCCGTTAGGCCCCTTCCCTTGAGATATATCTGCAAATATCTCGGAAACGAAGCGAGCTATGGCAAAATGTTAAGAGACCTTTTTTGTAGAGAATTAAGTTTCCTACTTTTTATCTTCTATGATATTTTTTGATCAGATGCGTAGTTCTCGAGATATATCAAGATATTTAAAAGTTCCGAAGCCGCACCAACATCATAGAGATACAGAAACACCGTGGCCCCTTTCTTTGAGATAACTCTGCACTATTGCGAGCTGTAAATGCCACTTCCAGCTTAGCTGTGCAGAAGAAGAACAACAAGAAGAAGAAATATCTCGAAATATGTCCGTCAGGCCCCTTCCCTTGAGATAAATCTGCAAATATCTCGGAAACGAAGCGAGCTATGGCAAAATGTTCAGAGACCTTTTTTGTAGAGAATTAAGTTTCCTACTTTTTATGTTCTCTGATATTTTTTGATCAGATGCGTAGTTCTCGAGATATATCAAGATATTTAAAAGTTCCGAAGCCGCACCAACATAATAGAGATACAGAAACACCGTGGCCCCTTTCTTTGAGATAACTCTGCACTATTGCGAGCTGCAAATGCCACTTCCAGCTTAGCTGTGCAGAGGAAGAACAACAAGAAGAAGAAGTATCTCGAAATATGTCCGTCAGGCCAGTTCCTTTGAGCTGAATCTGCAAATATCTCGGAAACGAAACGAGCTATGGCAAAATGTTAAGAGACGTTTTTTGTAGAGAATTATGTTTCCTACAATTTATGTTCTATGATATTTTTTGATCAGAAGCGTAGTTTTCGAGATATATCGAGATATTTAAAAGTTCCGAAGACGCACCAACATAATAGAGATACAGAAACACCGTGGCCCCTTTCTTTGAGATAACTCTGCACTAGTGCGAGCCGCAAATGCCACTTCCAGCTTAGCTGTGCAGAAGAAGAACAACAAGAAGAAGAAATATCTCGAAATATGTCCGTCAGGCCCCTTCCCTTGAGATATATCTGCAAATATCTCGGAAACGAAGAGAGCTATGGCAAAATGTTAAGAGACCTTTTTTGTAGAGAATTAAGTTTCCTACTTTTCATGTTCTATGATATTTTTTGATCGGATGCGTAGTTCTCGAGATATATCAAGATACTTAAAAGTTCCGAAGCCGCACCAACATAATAGAGATACAGAAACACCGTGGCCCCTTTCTTTGAGATAACTCTGCACTATTGCGAGCTGTAAATGCCACTTCCAGCTTAGCTGTGCAGAAGAAGAACAACAAGAAGAAGAAATATCTCGAAATATGCCCGTTAGGCCCCTTCCCTTGAGATAAATCTGCAAATATCTCGGAAACGAAGCGAGCTATGGCAAAATGTTAAGAGACCTTTTTTGTAGAGAATTAAGTTTCCTACTTTTTATGTTCTCTGATATTTTTTGATCAGATGCGTAGTTCTCGAGATATATCAAGATATTTAAAAGTTCCGAAGCCGCACCAACATAATAGAGATACAGAAACACCGTGGCCCCTTTCTTTGAGATAACTCTGCACTATTGCGAGCTGCAAATGCCACTTCCAGCTTAGCTGTGCAGAGGAAGAACAACAAGAAGAAGAAGTATCTCGAAATATGTCCGTCAGGCCAGTTCCTTTGAGCTGAATCTGCAAATATCTCGGAAACGAAACGAGCTATGGCAAAATGTTAAGAGACGTTTTTTGTAGAGAATTATGTTTCCTACAATTTATGTTCTATGATATTTTTTGATCAGAAGCGTAGTTTTCGAGATATATCGAGATATTTAAAAGTTCCGAAGACGCACCAACATAATAGAGATACAGAAACACCGTGGCCCCTTTCTTTGAGATAACTCTGCACTAGTGCGAGCCGCAAATGCCACTTCCAGCTTAGCTGTGCAGAAGAAGAACAACAAGAAGAAGAAATATCTCGAAATATGTCCGTCAGGCCCCTTCCCTTGAGATATATCTGCAAATATCTCGGAAACGAAGAGAGCTATGGCAAAATGTTAAGAGACCTTTTTTGTAGAGAATTAAGTTTCCTACTTTTCATGTTCTATGATATTTTTTGATCGGATGCGTAGTTCTCGAGATATATCAAGATACTTAAAAGTTCCGAAGCCGCACCAACATAATAGAGATACAGAAACACCGTGGCCCCTTTCTTTGAGATAACTCTGCACTATTGCGAGCTGTAAATGCCACTTCCAGCTTAGCTGTGCAGAAGAAGAACAACAAGAAGAAGAAATATCTCGAAATATGCCCGTTAGGCCCCTTCCCTTGAGATAAATCTGCAAATATCTCGGAAACAAAGCGACCTATGGCAAAATGTTCAGAGACCTTTTTTGTAGAGAATTAAGTTTCCTACTTTTTATCTTCTATGATATTTTTTGATCAGATGCGTAGTTCTCGAGATATATCAAGATATTTAAAAGTTCCGAAGCCGCACCAACATAATAGAGATACAGAAACACCGTGGCCCCTCTCTTTGAGATAACTCTGCACTATTGCGAGCTGCAAATGCCACTTCCAGCTTAGCTGTGCAGAAGAAGAACAACAAGAAGAAGAAATATCTCGAAATATGTCCGTCAGGCCAGTTCCTTTGAGCTGAATCTGCAAATATCTCGGAAACGAAGCGAGCTATGGCAAAATGTTAAGAGACCTTTTTTGTAGAGAATTAAGTTTCCTACTTTTTATGTTCTATGATATTTTTTGATCAGAAGCGTAGTTTTCGAGATATATCGAGATATTTAAAAGTTCCGAAGACGCACCAACATAATAGAGATACAGAAACACCGTGGCCCCTTTCTTTGACATAACTGTGCACTAGTGCGAGCCGCAAATGCCACTTCCAGCTTAGCTGTGCAGAAGAAGAACAACAAGAAGAAGAAATATCTCGAAATATGTCCGTCAGGCCAGTTCCTTTGAGCTGAATCTGCAAATATCTCGGAAACGAAGCGAGCTATGGCAAAATGTTAAGAGACGTTTTTTGTAGAGAATTATGTTTCCTACAATTTATGTTCTATGATATTTTTTGATCAGAAGCGTAGTTTTCGAGATATATCGAGATATTTAAAAGTTCCGAAGACGCACCAACATAGTAGAGATACAGAAACACCGTGGTCCCTTCTTTGAGATAACTGTGCACTAGTGCGAGCCGCAAATGCCACTTCCAGCTTAGCTGTGCAGAAGAAGAACAACAAGAAGAAGAAATATCTCGAAATATGTCCGTCAGGCCCATTCCCTTGAGATAAATCTGCAAATATCTCGGAAACGAAGCGAGCTATGGCAAAATGTTAAGAGACCTTTTTTGTAGAGAATTATGTTTCCTACTTTTTATGTTCTATGATATTTTTTGATCAGATGCGTAGTTCTCGAGATATATCAAGATATTTAAAAGTTCCGAAGCCGCAACAACATAATAGAGATACAGAAACACCGTGGCCCCTTTCTTTGAGATAACTCTGCACTATTGCGAGCTGCAAATGCCACTTCCAGCTTAGCTGTGCAGAGGAAGAACAACAAGAAGAAGAAATATCTCGAAATATGTCCGTCAGGCCCCTTCCCTTGAGATATATCTGCAAATATCTCGGAAACGAAGAGAGCTACGGCAAAATGTTAAGAGACCTTTTTTGTAGAGAATTAAGTTTCCTACTTTTCATGTTCTATGATATTTTTTGATCAGAAGCGTAGTTTTCGAGATATATCGAGATATGTAAAAGTTCCGAAGCCGCACCAACATAATAGAGATACAGAAACACCGTGGCCCCTTTCTTTGGGATAACTCTGCACTCTTGCGAGCTGCAAATGCCACTTCCAGCTTAGCTGTGCAGAAGAAGAACAACAAGAAGAAGAAATATCTCGAAATATGTCCGTCAGGCCAGTTCCTTTGAGCTGAATCTGCAAATATCTCGGAAACGAAGCGAGCTATGGCAAAATGTTAAGAGACGTTTTTTGTAGAGAATTATGTTTCCTACAATTTATGTTCTATGATATTTTTTGATCAGATGCGTAGTTTTCGAGATATATCGAGATATTTAAAAGTTCCGAAGACGCACCAACATAGTAGAGATACAGAAACACCGCGGCCCCTTCTTTGAGATAACTGTGCACTAGTGCGAGCCGCAAATGCCACTTCCAGTTTAGCTGTGCAGAAGAAGAACAACAAGAAGAAGAAATATCTCGAAATATGTCAATCAGGACCCTTCCCTTGAGATAAATCTGCAAATATCTCGGAAACGAAATGAGCTATGGCAAAATGTTAAGAGACCTTTTGTGTAGAGAATTATGTTTCCTACAATTTATGTTCTATGATATTTTTTGATCAGAAGCGTAGTTTTCGAGATATATCGAGATATGTAAAAGTTCCGAAGCCGCACCAACATAATAGAGATACAGAAACACCGTGGCCCCTTTCTTTGGGATAACTCTGCACTCTTGCGAGCTGCAAATGCCACATCCAGCTTAGCTGTGCAGAAGAAGAACAACAAGAAGAAGAAATATCTCGAAATATGTCCGTCAGGCCAGTTCCTTTGAGCTGAATCTGCAAATATCTCGGAAACGAAACGAGCTATGGCAAAATGTTAAGAGACCTTTTTTGTAGAGAATTATGTTTCCTACAATTTATGTTCTATGATATTTTTTGATCAGAAGCGTAGTTTTCGAGATATATCGAGATATTTAAAAGTTCCGAAGACGCACCAACATAATAGAGATACAGAAACACCGTGGCCCCTTTCTTTGAGATAACTCTGCACTAGTGCGAGCCGCAAATGCCACTTCCAGCTTAGCTGTGCAGAAGAAGAACAACAAGAAGAAGAAGTATCTCGAAATATGTCCGTCAGGCCCGTTCCTTTGAGCTGAATCTGCAAATATCTCGGAAACGAAGCGAGCTATGGCAAAATGTTAAGAGACGTTTTTTGTAGAGAATTATGTTTCCTACGATTTATGTTCTATGATATTTTTTGATCAGAAGCGTAGTTTTCGAGATATATCGAGATATTTAAAAGTTCCGAAGCCGCACCAACATAATAGAGATACAGAAACACCGTGGCCCCTTTCTTTGAGATAACTCTGCACTAGTGCGAGCCGCAAATGCCACTTCCAGCTTAGCTGTGCAGAAGAAGAACAACAAGAAGAAGAAATATCTCGAAATATGTCCGTCAGGCCCCTTCCCTTGAGATAAATCTGCACATATCTCGGAAACGAAGCGAGCTATGGCAAAATGTGAAGAGACCTTTTGTGTAGAGAATTAAGTTTCCTACTTTTTATCTTCTATGATATTTTTTGATCAGATGCGTAGTTCTCGAGATATATCAAGATATTTAAAAGTTCCGAAGCCGCACCAACATAATAGAGATACAGAAACACCGTGGCCCCTCTCTTTGAGATAACTCTGCACTATTGCGAGCTGGAAATGCCACTTCCAGTTTAGCTGTGCAGAAGAAGAACAACAAGAAGAAGAAATATCTCGAAATATGTCCGTCAGGCCCCTTCCCTTGAGATAAATCTGCAAATATCTCGGAAACGAAGAGAGCTATGGCAAAATGTTGAGAGACCTTTTTTGTAGAGAATTAAGTTTCCTACTTTTCATGTTCTATGATATTTTTTGATCAGATGCGTAGTTCCCGAGATATATCAAGATATTTAAAAGTTCCGAAGCCGCACCAACATAATAGATATACAGAAACACCGTGGCCCCTTTCTTTGAGATAACTCTGCACTATTGCGAGCTGTAAATGCCACTTCCAGCTTAGCTGTGCAGAAGAAGAACAACAAGAAGAAGAAATATCTCGATATATGTCCGTCAGGCCCCTTCCCTTGAGATATATCTATAAATATCTCGGAAACGAAGTGAGCTATGGCAAAATGTTAAGAGACCTTTTTTGTAGAGAATTATGTTTCCTACAATTTATGTTCTATGATATTTTTTGATCAGAAGCGTAGTTTTCGAGATATATCGAGATATTTAAAAGTTCCGAAGCCGCACCAACATAATAGAGATACAGAAACACCGTGGCCCCTTCTTTGAGATAACTGTGCACTAGTGCGAGCCGCAAATGCCACTTCCAGCTTAGCTGTGCAGAAGAAGAACAACAAGAAGAAGAAATATCTCGAAATATGTCCGTCAGGCCCATTCCCTTGAGATAAATCTGCAAATATCTCGGAAACGAAGCGAGCTATGGCAAAATGTTAAGAGACCTTTTTTGTAGAGAATTATGTTTCCTACTTTTTATGTTCTATGATATTTTTTGATCAGATGCGTAGTTCTCGAGATATATCAAGATATTTAAAAGTTCCGAAGTCGCAACAACATAATAGAGATACAGAAACACCGTGGCCCCTTTCTTTGAGATAACTCTGCACTATTGCGAGCTGCAAATGCCACTTCCAGCTTAGCTGTGCAGAGGAAGAACAACAAGAAGAAGAAATATCTCGAAATATGTCCGTCAGGCCCCTTCCCTTGAGATATATCTGCAAATATCTCGGAAACGAAGAGAGCTACGGCAAAATGTTAAGAGACCTTTTTTGTAGAGAATTAAGTTTCCTACTTTTCATGTTCTATGATATTTTTTGATCAGAAGCGTAGTTTTCGAGATATATCGAGATATGTAAAAGTTCCGAAGCCGCACCAACATAATAGAGATACAGAAACACCGTGGCCCCTTTCTTTGGGATAACTCTGCACTCTTGCGAGCTGCAAATGCCACTTCCAGCTTAGCTGTGCAGAAGAAGAACAACAAGAAGAAGAAATATCTCGAAATATGTCCGTCAGGCCAGTTCCTTTGAGCTGAATCTGCAAATATCTCGGAAACGAAGCGAGCTATGGCAAAATGTTAAGAGACGTTTTTTGTAGAGAATTATGTTTCCTACAATTTATGTTCTATGATATTTTTTGATCAGAAGCGTAGTTTTCGAGATATATCGAGATATTTAAAAGTTCCGAAGCCGCACCAACATAATAGAGATACAGAAACACCGTGGCCCCTTTCTTTGAGATAACTCTGCACTAGTGCGAGCCGCAAATGCCACTTCCAGCTTAGCTGTGCAGAAGAAGAACAACAAGAAGAAGAAATATCTCGAAATATGTCCGTCAGGCCCCTTCCCTTGAGATAAATCTGCACATATCTCGGAAACGAAGCGACCTATGGCAAAATGTGAAGAGACCTTTTGTGTAGAGAATTAAGTTTCCTACTTTTTATCTTCTATGATATTTTTTGATCAGATGCGTAGTTCTCGAGATATATCAAGATATTTAAAAGTTCCGAAGCC
This sequence comes from Osmia lignaria lignaria, assembly GCF_051020975.1. NCBI lineage: Eukaryota > Metazoa > Arthropoda > Insecta > Hymenoptera > Megachilidae > Osmia > Osmia lignaria. Next base: position 4,059,968 of record NW_027478164.1, read on the forward strand.
GCACCAACATAATAGAGATACAGAAACACCGTGGCCCCTCTCTTTGAGATAACTCTGCACTATTGCGAGCTGGAAATGCCACTTCCAGTTTAGCTGTGCAGAAGAAGAACAACAAGAAGAAGAAATATCTCGAAATATGTCCGTCAGGCCCCTTCCCTTGAGATAAATCTGCAAATATCTCGGAAACGAAGAGAGCTATGGCAAAATGTTGAGAGACCTTTTTTGTAGAGAATTAAGTTTCCTACTTTTCATGTTCTATGATATTTTTTGATCAGATGCGTAGTTCCCGAGATATATCAAGATATTTAAAAGTTCCGAAGCCGCACCAACATAATAGATATACAGAAACACCGTGGCCCCTTTCTTTGAGATAACTCTGCACTATTGCGAGCTGTAAATGCCACTTCCAGCTTAGCTGTGCAGAAGAAGAACAACAAGAAGAAGAAATATCTCGATATATGTCCGTCAGGCCCCTTCCCTTGAGATATATCTATAAATATCTCGGAAACGAAGTGAGCTATGGCAAAATGTTAAGAGACCTTTTTTGTAGAGAATTATGTTTCCTACAATTTATGTTCTATGATATTTTTTGATCAGAAGCGTAGTTTTCGAGATATATCGAGATATTTAAAAGTTCCGAAGCCGCACCAACATAATAGAGATACAGAAACACCGTGGCCCCTTTCTTTGAGATAACTCTGCACTAGTGCGAGCCGCAAATGCCACTTCCAGCTTAGCTGTGCAGAAGAAGAACAACAAGAAGAAGAAATATCTCGAAATATGTCCGTCAGGCCCCTTCCCTTGAGATAAATCTGCACATATCTCGGAAACGAAGCGAGCTATGGTAAAATGTGAAGAGACCTTTTGTGTAGAGAATTAAGTTTCCTACTTTTTATCTTCTATGATATTTTTTGATCAGATGCGTAGTTCTCGAGATATATCAAGATATTTAAAAGTTCCGAAGCCGCACCAACATAATAGAGATACAGAAACACCGTGGCCCCTCTCTTTGAGATAACTCTGCACTATTGCGAGCTGGAAATGCCACTTCCAGTTTAGCTGTGCAGAAGAAGAACAACAAGAAGAAGAAATATCTCGAAATATGTCCGTCAGGCCCCTTCCCTTGAGATAAATCTGCAAATATCTCGGAAACGAAGAGAGCTATGGCAAAATGTTGAGAGACCTTTTTTGTAGAGAATTAAGTTTCCTACTTTTCATGTTCTATGATATTTTTTGATCAGAAGCGTAGTTTTCGAGATATATCGAGATATTTAAAAGTTCCGAAGCCGCACCAACATAATAGAGATACAGAAACACCGTGGCCCCTTTCTTTGAGATAACTGTGCACTAGTGCGAGCCGCAAATGCCACTTCCAGCTTAGCTGTGCAGAAGAAGAACAACAAGAAGAAGAAGTATCTCGAAATATGTCCGTCAGGCCCGTTCCTTTGGGCTGAATCTGCAAATATCTCGGAAACGAAGCGAGCTATGGCAAAATGTTAAGAGACGTTTTTTGTAGAGAATTATGTTTCCTACAATTTATGTTCTATGATATTTTTTGATCAGAAGCGTAGTTTTCGAGATATATCGAGATATTTAAAAGTTCCGAAGCCGCACCAACATAATAGAGATACAGAAACACCGTGGCCCCTTTCTTTGAGATAACTCTGCACTAGTGCGAGCCGCAAATGCCACTTCCAGCTTAGCTGTGCAGAAGAAGAACAACAAGAAGAAGAAGTATCTCGAAATATGTCCGTCAGGCCCGTTCCTTTGAGCTGAATCTGCAAATATCTCGGAAACGAAGCGAGCTATGGCAAAATGTTGAGAGACGTTTTTTGTAGAGAATTATGTTTCCTACAATTTATATTCTATGATATTTTTTGATCAGAAGCGTAGTTTTCGAGATATATCGAGATATTTAAAAGTTCCGAAGCCGCACCAACATAATAGAGATACAGAAACACCGTGGCCCCTTTCTTTGAGATAACTCTGCACGATTGCGAGCTGGAAATGCCACTTCCAGTTTAGCTGTGCAGAAGAAGAACAACAAGAAGAAGAAATATCTCGAAATATGTCCATCAGGACCCTTCCCTTGAGATAAATCTGCAAATATCTCGGAAACGAAGCGGGCTATGGCAAAATGTTAAGAGACCTTTTTTGTAGAGAATTAAGTTTCCTACTTTTTATGTTCGATGATATTTTTTGATCAGATGCGTAGTTCTCGAGATATATCAAGATATTTAAAAGTTCCGAAGCCGCACCAACATAATAGAGATACAGAAACACCGTGGCCCCTTTCTCTGAGATAACTCTGCACTAGTGCGAGCCGCAAATGCCACTTCCAGCTTAGCTGTGCAGAAGAAGAACAACAAGAAGAAGAAGTATCTCGAAATATGTCCGTCAGGCCCGTTCCTTTGAGCTGAATCTGCAAATATCTCGGAAACGAAGCGAGCTATGGCAAAATGTTAAGAGACCTTTTTTGTAGAGAATAATGTTTCCTACAATTTACGTTCTATGATATTTTTTGATCAGAAGCGTAGTTCTCGAGATATATCAAGATATTTAAAAGTTCCGAAGACGCACCAACATAATAGAGATACAGAAACACCGTGGCCCCTTTCTTTGAGATAACTGTGCACTAGTGCGAGCCGCAAATGCCACTTCCAGCTTAGCTGTGCATAAGAAGAACAACAAGAAGAAGAAATATCTCGAAATATGTCCGTCAGGCCCCTTCCCTTGAGATATATCTGCAAATATCTCGGAAACGAAACGAGCTATGGCAAAATGTTAAGAGACCTTTTTTGTAGAGAATTAAGTTTCCTACTTTTTATGCTCTATGATATTTTTTGATCGGATGCGTAGTTCTCGAGATATATCAAGATATTTAAAAAATCCGAAGCCGCACCAACATAATAGAGATACAGAAACACCGTGGCCCCTTTCTTTGAGATAACTCTGCACTATTGCGAGCTGCAAATGCCACTTCCAGCTTAGCTGTGCAGAAGAAGAACAACAAGAAGAAGAAATATCTCGAAATATGTCCGTCAGGCCCCTTCCCTCGAGATAAATCTGCAAATATCTCGGAAACGAAGCGAGCTATGGCAAAATGTTAAGAGACCTTTTTTGTAGAGAATTAAGTTTCCTACTTTTTATGTTCTATGATATTTTTTGATCGGATGCGTAGCTCTCGAGATATATCAAGATATTTAAAAGTTCCGAAGCCGCACCAACATAATAGAGATACAGAAACACCGTGGCCCCTTTCTTTGAGATAACTCTGCACTATTGCGAGCTGTAAATGCCACGTCCAGCTTAGCTGTGCAGAAGAAGAACAACAAGAAGAAGAAATATCTCGAAATATGTCCGTCAGGCCCCTTCCCTCGAGATAAATCTGCAAATATCTCGGAAACGGAGCGAGCCATGGCAAAATGTTAAGAGACCGTTTTTGTAGAGAATTATGTTTCCTACAATTTATGTTCTATGATATTTTTTGATCAGAAGCGTAGTTTTCGAGATATATCGAGATATTTAAAAGTTCCGAAGCCGCACCAACATAATAGAGATACAGAAACACCGTGGCCCCTTTCTTTGAGATAACTCTGCACTAGTGCGAGCCGTAAATGCCACTTCCAGCTTAGCTGTGCAGAAGAAGAACAACAAGAAGAAGAAATATCTCGAAATATGTCCGTCAGGCCCCTTCCCTTCAGATAAATCTGCACATATCTCGGAAACGAAGCGAGCTATGGCAAAATGTGAAGAGACCTTTTTTGTAGAGAATTATGTTTCCTACAATTTATGTTCTATGATATTTTTTGATCAGAAGCGTAGTTTTCGAGATATATCGAGATATTTAAAAGTTCCGAAGCCGCACCAACATAATAGAGATACAGAAACACCGTGGCCCCTTTCTTTGAGATAACTCTGCACTAGTGCGAGCCGCAAATGCCACTTCCAGTTTAGCTGTGCAGAAGAAGAACAACAAGAAGAAGAAATATCTCGAAATATGTCCGTCAGGCCCGTTCCTTTGAGCTGAATCTGCAAATATCTCGGAAACAAAGCGAGCTATGGCAAAATGTTAAGAGACGTTTTTTGTAGAGAATTATGTTTCCTACAATTTATGTTCTATGATATTTTTTGATCAGAAGCGTAGTTTTCGAGATATATCGAGATATTTAAAAGTTCCGAAGCCGCACCAACATAATAGAGATACAGAAACACCGTGGCCCCTTTCTTTGAGATAACTCTGCACTAGTGCGAGCCGCAAATGCCACTTCCAGCTTAGCTGTGCAGAAGAAGAACAACAAGAAGAAGAAGTATCTCGAAATATGTCCGTCAGGCCCGTTCCTTTGAGCTGAATCTGCAAATATCTCGGAAACGAAGCGAGCTATGGCAAAATGTTGAGAGACGTTTTTTGTAGAGAATTATGTTTCCTACTTTTTATGTTCTATGATATTATTTGATCAGATGCGTAGTTCTCGAGATATATCAAGATATTTAAAAGTTCCGAAGCCGCACCAACATAATAGAGATACAGAAACACCGTGGCCCCTTTCTTTGAGATAACTCTGCACTATTGCGAGCTGCAAATGCCACTTCCAGCTTAGCTGTGCAGAAGAAGACCAACAAGAAGAAGAAATATCTCGAAATATGTCCGTCAGGCCCCTTCCCTTGAGATAAATCTGCAAATATCTCGGAAACGAAGCGAGCTATGGCAAAATGTTAAGAGACCTTATTTGTGGAGAATTAAGTTTCCTACTTTTTATGTTCTATGATATTATTTGATCAGATGCGTAGTTCTCGAGATATATCAAGATATTTAAAAGTTCCGAAGCCGCACCAACATAATAGAGATACAGAAACACCGTGGCCCCTTTCTTTGAGATAACTCTGCACTATTGCGAGCTGCAAATGCCACTTCCAGCTTAGCTGTGCAGAAGAAGAACAACAAGAAGAAGAAATATCTCGAAATATGTCCGTCAGGCCCCTTCCCTCGAGATAAATCTGCAAATATCTCGGAAACGAAGCGAGCTATGGCAAAATGTTAAGAGACCTTTTTTGTAGAGAATTAAGTTTCCTACTTTTTATGTTCTATGATATTTTTTGATCGGATGCGTAGCTCTCGAGATATATCAAGATATTTAAAAGTTCCGAAGCCGCACCAACATAATAGAGATACAGAAACACCGTGGCCCCTTTCTTTGAGATAACTCTGCACTATTGCGAGCTGCAAATGCCACTTCCAGCTTAGCTGTGCAGAAGAAGACCAACAAGAAGAAGAAATATCTCGAAATATGTCCGTCAGGCCCCTTCCCTTGAGATAAATCTGCAAATATCTCGGAAACGAAGCGAGCTATGGCAAAATTTTAAGAGACCTTATTTGTGGAGAATTAAGTTTCCTACTTTTTATGTTCTATGATATTATTTGATCAGATGCGTAGTTCTCGAGATATATCAAGATATTTAAAAGTTCCGAAGCCGCACCAACATAATAGAGATACAGAAACACCGTGGCCCCTTTCTTTGAGATAACTCTGCACTATTGCGAGCTGCAAATGCCACTTCCAGCTTAGCTGTGCAGAAGAAGAACAACAAGAAGAAGAAATATCTCGAAATATGTCCGTCAGGCCCCTTCCCTTGAGATAAATCTGCAAATATCTCGGAAACGAAGCGAGCTATGGCAAAATGTTAAGCGACTTTATTTGTAGAGAATTAAGTTTCCTACTTTTTACGTTCTATGATATTTTTTGATCAGATGCGTAGTTCTCGAGATATACCAAGATATTTTAAAGTTCCGAAGCCGCACCAACATAATAGAGATACAGAAACACCGTGGCCCCTTTCTTTGAGATAACTCTGCACTACTGCGAGCTGGAAATGCCACTTCCAGTTTAGCTGTGCAGAAGAAGAACAACAAGAAGAAGAAATATCTCGAAATATGTCCGTCAGGCCCCTTCCCTTGAGATAAATCTGCAAATATCTCGGAAACGAAGCGAGCTATGGCAAAATGTTAAGAGACCTTTTTTGTTGAGAATTAAGTTTCCTACTTTTTGTGTTCCATGATATTTTTTGATCAGATGCGTAGTTCTCGAGATATATCAAGATATTTAAAAGTTCCGAAGCCGCACCAACATAATAGAGATACAGAAACACCGTGGCCCCTTTCTTTGAGATAACTCTGCACTATTGCGAGCTGTAAATGCCACGTCCAGCTTAGCTGTGCAGAAGAAGAACAACAAGAAGAAGAAATATCTCGAAATATGTCCGTCAGGCCCCTTCCCTCGAGATAAATCTGCAAATATCTCGGAAACGAAGCGAGCTATGGCAAAATGTTAAGAGACCTTTTTTGTAGAGAATTAAGTTTCCTACTTTTTATGTTGTATGATATTTTTTGATCGGATGCGTAGTTCTCGAGATATATCAAGATATTTAAAAGTTCCGAAGCCGCACCAACATAATAGAGATACAGAAACACCGTGGCCCCTTTCTTTGAGATAACTCTGCACTATTGCGAGCTGCAAATGCCACTTCCAGCTTAGCTGTGCAGAAGAAGAACAACAAGAAGAAGAAATATCTCGAAATATGTCCGTCAGACCCCTTCCCTTGAGATAAATCTGCAAATATCTCGGAAACGAAGCGAGCTATGGCAAAATGTTAAGAGACCAGTTTTGTAGAGAATTAAGTTTCCTACTTTTTATGTTCTATGATATTTTTCGATCAGATGCGTAGTTCTCGAGATATATCAAGATATTTAAAAGTTCCGAAGCCGCACCAACATAATAGAGATACAGAAACACCGTGGCCCCTTTCTTTGAGATAACTCTGCACTGTTGCGAGCTGCAAATGCCACTGCCAGCTTAGCTGTGCAGAAGAAGAACAACAAGAAGAAGAAATATCTCGAAATATGTCCGTCAGACCCCTTCCCTTGAGATAAATCTGCAAATATCTCGGAAACGAAGCGAGCTACGGCAAAATGTTAAGAGACCTTTTTTGTAGAAAATTAAGTTTCCTACTTTTTATGTTCTATGATATTTTTTGATCGGATGCGTAGCTCTCGAGATATATCAAGATATTTAGAAGTTCCGAAGCCGCACCAACATAATAGAGATACAGAAACACCGTGGCCCCTTTCTTTGAGATAACTCTGCACTATTGCGAGCTGCAAATGCCACTTCCAGCTTAGCTGTGCAGAAGAAGACCAACAAGAAGAAGAAATATCTCGAAATATGTCCGTCAGGCCCCTTCCCTTGAGATAAATCTGCAAATATCTCGGAAACGAAGCGAGCTATGGCAAAATGTTAAGAGACCTTATTTGTGGAGAATTAAGTTTCCTACTTTTTATGTTCTATGATATTATTTGATCAGATGCGTAGTTCTCGAGATATATCAAGATATTTAAAAGTTCCGAAGCCGTACCAACATAATAGAGATACAGAAACACCGTGGCCCCTTTCTTTGCGATAACTCTGCACTATTGCGAGCTGCAAATGCCACTTCCAGCTTAGCTGTGCAGAAGAAGAACATCAAGAAGAAGAAATATCTCGAAATATGTCCGTCAGGCCCCTTCCCTTGAGATAAATCTGCAAATATCTCGGAAACGAAGAGAGCTATGGCAAAATGTTGAGAGACCTTTTTTGTAGAGAATTAAGTTTCCTACTTTTCATGTTCTATGATATTTTTTGATCAGAAGCGTAGTTTTCGAGATATATCGAGATATTTAAAAGTTCCGAAGCCGCACCAACATAATAGAGATACAGAAACACCGTGGCCCCTTTCTTTGAGATAACTGTGCACTAGTGCGAGCCGCAAATGCCACTTCCAGCTTAGCTGTGCAGAAGAAGAACAACAAGAAGAAGAAGTATCTCGAAATATGTCCGTCAGGCCCGTTCCTTTGGGCTGAATCTGCAAATATCTCGGAAACGAAGCGAGCTATGGCAAAATGTTGAGAGACGTTTTTTGTAGAGAATTATGTTTCCTACAATTTATGTTCTATGATATTTTTTGATCAGAAGCGTAGTTTTCGAGATATATCGAGATATTTAAAAGTTCCGAAGCCGCACCAACATAATAGAGATACAGAAACACCGTGGCCCCTTTCTTTGAGATAACTCTGCACTAGTGCGAGCCGCAAATGCCACTTCCAGCTTAGCTGTGCAGAAGAAGAACAACAAGAAGAAGAAGTATCTCGAAATATGTCCGTCAGGCCCGTTCCTTTGAGCTGAATCTGCAAATATCTCGGAAACGAAGCGAGCTATGGCAAAATGTTGAGAGACGTTTTTTGTAGAGAATTATGTTTCCTACAATTTATATTCTATGATATTTTTTGATCAGAAGCGTAGTTTTCGAGATATATCGAGATATTTAAAAGTTCCGAAGCCGCACCAACATAATAGAGATACAGAAACACCGTGGCCCCTTTCTTTGAGATAACTCTGCACGATTGCGAGCTGGAAATGCCACTTCCAGTTTAGCTGTGCAGAAGAAGAACAACAAGAAGAAGAAATATCTCGAAATATGTCCATCAGGACCCTTCCCTTGAGATAAATCTGCAAATATCTCGGAAACGAAGCGAGCTATGGCAAAATGTTAAGAGACCTTTTTTGTAGAGAATTAAGTTTCCTACTTTTTATGTTCGATGATATTTTTTGATCAGATGCGTAGTTCTCGAGATATATCAAGATATTTAAAAGTTCCGAAGCCGCACCAACATAATAGAGATACAGAAACACCGTGGCCCCTTTCTCTGAGATAACTCTGCACTAGTGCGAGCCGCAAATGCCACTTCCAGCTTAGCTGTGCAGAAGAAGAACAACAAGAAGAAGAAGTATCTCGAAATATGTCCGTCAGGCCCGTTCCTTTGAGCTGAATCTGCAAATATCTCGGAAACGAAGCGAGCTATGACAAAATGTTAAGAGACCTTTTTTGTAGAGAATTATGTTTCCTACAATTTATGTTCTATGATATTTTTTGATCAGAAGCGTAGTTTTCGAGATATATCGAGATATTTAAAAGTTCCGAAGCCGCACCAACATAATAGAGATACAGAAACACCGTGGCCCCTTTCTTTGAGATAACTCTGCACTAGTGCGAGCCGTAAATGCCACTTCCAGCTTAGCTGTGCAGAAGAAGAACAACAAGAAGAAGAAATATCTCGAAATATGTCCGTCAGGCCCCTTCCCTTCAGATAAATCTGCACATATCTCGGAAACGAAGCGAGCTATGGCAAAATGTGAAGAGACCTTTTCTGTAGAGAATTAAGTTTCCTACTTTTTATCTTCTATGATATTTTTTGATCAGATGCGTAGTTCTCGAGATATATGAAGATATTTAAAAGTTCCGAAGCCGCACCAACATAATAGAGATACAGAAACACCGTGGCCCCTCTCTTTGAGATAACTCTGCACTATTGCGAGCTGGAAATGCCACTTCCAGTTTAGCTGTGCAGAAGAAGAACAACAAGAAGAAGAAATATCTCGAAATATGTCCGTCAGGCCCCTTCCCTTGAGATAAATCTGCAAATATCTCGGAAACGAAGAGAGCTATGGCAAAATGTTGAGAGACCTTTTTTGTAGAGAATTAAGTTTCCTACTTTTCATGTTCTATGATATTTTTTGATCAGATGCGTAGTTCCCGAGATATATCAAGATATTTAAAAGTTCCGAAGCCGCACCAACATAATAGAGATACAGAAACACCGTGGCCCCTTTCTTTGAGATAACTCTGCACTATTGCGAGCTGCAAATGCCACTGCCAGCTTAGCTGTGCAGAAGAAGAACAACAAGAAGAAGAAATATCTCGAAATATGTCCGTCAGACCCCTTCCCTTGAGATAAATCTGCAAATATCTCGGAAACGAAGCGAGCTACGGCAAAATGTTAAGAGACCTTTTTTGTAGAAAATTAAGTTTCCTACTTTTTATGTTCTATGATATTTTTTGATCGGATGCGTAGCTCTCGAGATATATCAAGATATTTAGAAGTTCCGAAGCCGCACCAACATAATAGAGATACAGAAACACCGTGGCCCCTTTCTTTGAGATAACTCTGCACTATTGCGAGCTGCAAATGCCACTTCCAGCTTAGCTGTGCAGAAGAAGACCAACAAGAAGAAGAAATATCTCGAAATATGTCCGTCAGGCCCCTTCCCTTGAGATAAATCTGCAAATATCTCGGAAACGAAGCGAGCTATGGCAAAATGTTAAGAGACCTTATTTGTGGAGAATTAAGTTTCCTACTTTTTATGTTCTATGATATTATTTGATCAGATGCGTAGTTCTCGAGATATATCAAGATATTTAAAAGTTCCGAAGCCGTACCAACATAATAGAGATACAGAAACACCGTGGCCCCTTTCTTTGCGATAACTCTGCACTATTGCGAGCTGCAAATGCCACTTCCAGCTTAGCTGTGCAGAAGAAGAACAACAAGAAGAAGAAATATCTCGAAATATGTCCGTCAGGCCCCTTCCCTTGAGATAAATCTGCAAATATCTCGGAAACGAAGCGAGCTATGGCAAAATGTTAAGAGACCTTTTTTGTAGAGAATTAAGTTTCCTACTTTTTATGTTCTATGATATTTTTCGATCAGAGGCGTAGTTCTCGAGATATATCAAGATATTTCAAAGTTCCGAAGCCGCACCAACATAATAGAGATACAGAAACACCGTGGCCCCTTTCTTTGAGATAACTCTGCACGATTGCGAGCTGGAAATGCCACTTCCAGTTTAGCTGTGCAGAAGAAGAACAACAAGAAGAAGAAATATCTCGAAATATGTCCATCAGGACCCTTCCCTTGAGATAAATCTGCAAATATCTCGGAAACGAAGCGAGCTATTGCAAAACGTTAAGAGACCTTTTTTGTAGAGAATTAAGTTTCCTACTTTTTATGTTCTATGATATTTTTTGATCAGATGCGTAGTTCTCGAGATATATCAAGATATTTAAAAGCTCCGAAGCTGCACCAACATAATAGAGGTACAGAAACACCGTGGCCCCTTTCTTTGAGATAACTCTGCACTATTGCGAGCTGCAAATGCCACTTCCAGCTTAGCTGTGGAGAAGAAGAACAACAAGAATAAGAAATATTTCGAAATATGTCCGTCAGGCCGCTTCCCTTGAGATAAATCTGCAAATATCTCGGAAACGAAGCGAGCTACGGCAAAATGTTAAGAGACCTTTTTTGTAGAAAATTAGGTTTCCTACTTTTTATGTTCTACGATATTTTCTGATCAGATTCGTAGTTCTCGAGATATATCAAGATATTTAAAAGTTCCGAAGCCGCACCAACATAATAGAGATACAGAAACACCGTGGCCCCTCTCTTTGAGATAACTCTGCACAATTGCGAGCTGCAAATGCCACTTCCAGCTTAGCTGTGCAGAAGAAGAACAACAAGAAGAAGGAATATCTCGAAATATGTCCGTCAGGCCCCTTCCCTTGAGATATATCGGCAAATATCTCGGAAACGAAGCGAGCTATGGCAAAATGTTAACAGACCTTTTTTGTAGAGAATTAAGTTTCCTACGTTTTATGTTGTATGATATTTTTTGATCAGATGCGTAGTTCTCGAGATATATCAAGATATTTAAAAGTTCCGAAGCCGCACCAACATAATAGAGATACAGAAACACCGTGGCCCCTCTGTTTGAGATAACTCTGCACTATTGCGAGCTGCAAATGCCACTTCCAGTTTAGCTGTGCAGAAGAAGAACAACAAGAAGAAGAAATATCTCGAAATATGTCCGTTAGGCCCCTTCCCTTGAGATAAATCGGCAAGTATCTCGGAAACGAAGAGAGCTATGGCAAAATGTTGAGAGACCTTTTTTGTAGAGAATTAAGTTTCCTACTTTTTATGTTCTATGATATTTTTTGATCAGATGCGCAGATCTCGAGATATATCAAGATATTTAAAAGTTCCGAAGCCGCACCAACATAATAGAGATACAGAAACACCGTGGCCCCTTTCTTTGAGATAACTCTGCACTATTGCGAGCTGCAAATGCCACTTCCAGCTTAGCTGTGCAGAAGAAGAACAACAAGAAGAAGAAATATCTCGAAATATGTCCGTCAGGCCCCTTCCCTTGAGATAAATCTGCAAATATCTCGGAAACGAAGCGAGCTATGGCAAAATGTTAAGAGACCTTTTTTGTATGGAATTATGTTTCCTACTTTTTATGTTCTATGATATTTTTTGATCAGATGCGTAGTTCTCGGGATATATCAAGATATTTAAAAGTTCCGAAGCCGCACCAACATAATAGAGATACAGAAACACCGTGGCCCCTCTCTTTGAGATAACTCTGCACTATTGCGAGCTGCAAATGCCACTTCCAGTTTAGCTGTGCAGAAGAAGAACAACAAGGAGAAGAAATATCTCGAAATATGTCCGTTAGGCCCCTTCCCTTGAGATAAATCTGCAAATATCTCGGAAACGAAGCGAGCTATGGCAAAATCTTAACAGACTTTTTTGTAGAGAATTAAGTTTCCTACTTTTTATGTTCTATGATATTTTTTGATCAGATGCGTAGTTCTCGAGATATATCAAGATATTTAAAAGTTCCGAAGCCGCACCAACATAATAGAGATACAGAAACACCGTGGCCCCTTTCTTTGAGATAACTCTGCACTATTGCGAGCTGCAAATGCCACTTCCAGCTTAGCTGTGCAGAAGAAGAACAACAAGAAGAAGAAATATCTCGAAATATGTCCGTCAGACCCCTTCCCTTGAGATAAATCTGCAAATATCTCGGAAACGAAGCGAGCTACGGCAAAATGTTAAGAGACCTTTTTTGTAGAAAATTAAGTTTCCTACTTTTTATGTTCTATGATATTTTTTGATCGGATGCGTAGCTCTCGAGATATATCAAGATATTTAGAAGTTCCGAAGCCGCACCAACATAATAGAGATACAGAAACACCGTGGCCCCTTTCTTTGAGATAACTCTGCACTATTGCGAGCTGCAAATGCCACTTCCAGCTTAGCTGTGCAGAAGAAGACCAACAAGAAGAAGAAATATCTCGAAATATGTCCGTCAGGCCCCTTCCCTTGAGATAAATCTGCAAATATCTCGGAAACGAAGCGAGCTATTGCAAAACGTTAAGAGACCTTTTTTGTAGAGAATTAAGTTTCCTACTTTTTATGTTCTATGATATTTTTTGATCAGATGCGTAGTTCTCGAGATATATCAAGATATTTAAAAGCTCCGAAGCTGCACCAACATAATAGAGGTACAGAAACACCGTGGCCCCTTTCTTTGAGATAACTCTGCACTATTGCGAGCTGCAAATGCCACTTCCAGCTTAGCTGTGGAGAAGAAGAACAACAAGAATAAGAAATATTTCGAAATATGTCCGTCAGGCCGCTTCCCTTGAGATAAATCTGCAAATATCTCGGAAACGAAGCGAGCTACGGCAAAATGTTAAGAGACCTTTTTTGTAGAAAATTAGGTTTCCTACTTTTTATGTTCTACGATATTTTCTGATCAGATTCGTAGTTCTCGAGATATATCAAGATATTTAAAAGTTCCGAAGCCGCACCAACATAATAGAGATACAGAAACACCGTGGCCCCTCTCTTTGAGATAACTCTGCACAATTGCGAGCTGCAAATGCCACTTCCAGCTTAGCTGTGCAGAAGAAGAACAACAAGAAGAAGAAATATCTCGAAATATGTCCGTCAGGCCCCTTCCCTTGAGATAAATCGGCAAATATCTCGGAAACGAAGCGAGCTATGGCAAAATGTTAACAGACCTTTTTTGTAGAGAATTAAGTTTCCTACGTTTTATGTTGTATGATATTTTTTGATCAGATGCGTAGTTCTCGAGATATATCAAGATATTTAAAAGTTCCGAAGCCGCACCAACATAATAGAGATACAGAAACACCGTGGCCCCTTTCTTTGAGATA